>NC_133116.1:26610377-26948431 GCF_022965805.1 Primulina eburnea
GAATCCCTGGCTACAATGCATCGACTCCTATATGTTTCGCCGTAACACCCAACCTTGCCACCTGATGACCCCATAAGAGTCGGTAAACAAGTCAAAGTGAAACGCTAGCACATAGAGTCTCAATGTTGTCCCGGGTCATAAGGACTAATGGTGTACAACCATAAACTAGGACTTTTCCACTCGATAAGTGAGAACCACTTGGAAAGTCCTTTATAGAGGGTTGTTCAGTGCACTCTACAAGGAGCACCTATCTGCATGCTCGGACATCACAATGTCCCCTACCAATGAAACATGGTACTCACATCGCAGATACTAGTCTCTAACTCGAGCGGCCTATATCCTTCTTAGTGGCGGCTGAATCGACTAGGAACCGTTTAGAATATACAGTATTACAAATATGAGTTTCATGATACTCATCATATGAGCATCTCATATTCTTTCTACTATATGTATATTAAATGACTTTATCTATGCAACTCGCATGGGTATAAAGATAAAGATGCGCCAAATTAATAAATTCAAATATTATTAAAATAAAGATCGTTTATACATAGAGTTTCATTGTGAACACTCGGCCAACACTTGGCTCGACGTGCACCTACTCTAACAACAAGAAGGAAAAATCACCTATTCTCAAGGGAACGCATCTATTTCCATCGACTGTGCCCTATTGGGATCAACTTTCTTTCTGCCTTGTTCTGGTTTCTCTGAATTTTCTAGCATTTCTAAGGAGGTAATGTCTACTGCTCTACTTGGTTTCTCAGCTTCTGGAGGGGAACTTTCTCCATCCTGTTTTAAGAAGCTTTGGAATATGGAATTTCAAGTGCTCACTGATATTGTAGAAAAAGCACTGTTGGTGAAAGCCAGAACTTTGATCGGCTAACCAAAGAAAAGGTTCGGGTGATGATTGCCTTCACTTCTAACTATAAAGTGGATTGAAGTTCTTTCTTGTTTCAAATAATGAAGGATATGGTGCTACGGAAGAGTTCTGGCTTTTCTGTTCAGATCAGCACAATGCTCAAGGATTCTGGTTTTGCTTTTACTACTGATCAGGACTCCTCCTACGTCACAGTGGCTGATACTGACAATGTTCTTGCGCTACGGCTAAAGCCAACTGTGGCTGAATTTATTTCTATGAAAAAAGAGGTTGGAGATGCAAAAACTGAGGCTCAAGAACCTCAGAAGAAGATAAAGAGAAAGAGAGTGGTTATCTCCATGGATTCTGATAAAACAGTCTCTGAGGAGTCTGCTGCTCCTATTCAAGCATCTGTCCCTGCCACCCCTACCAAGAAGAAAGCTCGCACTCTCCTTCACATCAAGAAAACAACAGAAATTGCTGATCTAGACGCTATCCCATTGCGACAAGTATTTCCAGAAGCCGTGTCTTCTGTACCAGAAGTCACCTCTGTCTCTAAACCAGCTGATGTCCCTGCCGCCACCACGTATACTATTCCAATTCTCAGACCATCATCTGGAGTGGTCATTCGTGAATCTACTGCAGGGTCTTCTGCTTTTCGACCCGTATTGACTGCCTTATCTTCAGGTAAAGGCAAAGGAAAACTCGTTGAAGAACCACAGTTTCGGTCCATCGAATCATTTGTTTCAACTGGTGTTGATCTTCATCTGGAAGATATTGAGAATTTTTCCAATGAAGAAATTACTTTCTTTTATGAATGGCACATGGTTCGAGTATATCATCCTCTTACCTTCTTCAGGACAAAAGGTGCATTAGGAAAAATGGTCAGAAATGAGGAAAAAGTGTTTCCACTTGCCAAAATTGAGAATGTGATCGAAGCAATGAAACGCCGAGGTTTCATTTTGGAGCAGCTTAAACGATAAAAATTGGAATCAATTTTAAAGACTCTTCAGTCTTACTTTGATGCCATGATTCAAAATGCTGCTCAAGATCAGAACGTGATCCATATTCTATCTGACCACTTGAAATTGATGAATGAGCAAATTATTGCTCAAGAACAGGGGTTTGGTGAGCCCGTTCAATATTCAGTGAGCTTTGTTCCAGAAATTGCTCAAAACAAGCCAGTTGAGGAAAGAACCATGGCTTCTCCAAAAGCTGAAGTGTCTAGTACTCCTGCCTCTCCCAAATTGCCTACTCACTCATCTCCTCTCATCTCTGTCCGTGAACTGGCTTCAGTGAATGAATTCGTTCAATACATTGCTGTTGATATCACTGCTGCACCAGAAGCAGCCCTGGCTGATGACATGGTCCAACCGGTAACTTCTTCAGCAGCTCAGCAAGTAGTAGAATCAGATGCTGCCAAGTCTCCGTCACTACCGAATTTGGATATCTTCTCCTCTGAACATTGAAGAAAAATGGTAGCTATCTTGACTGATCAAAATTCAGCCGCTGAACAGTCGGAGGCCATAGAAGCCATGCAACCAGAAGAAAGAGCATTTCCCGAATCCTCTGCTGCTGCTGAAAGATCTTCTACTGAACAGATTCCTGCTGTCTCTACTAGTACATCAGATCCCACTACTTCTACTGCTTTAGCTGTTCTTCCTACTGAGTCACCTACTCCCATCGCTCACAATACACATCTAGCTGAAATATCTGAACGCATGCTTGCTAAAACTCCATCCTCAGATGAAGAACGCTTTGATCTTGAATTTGAGATTGATTTGCTAAAACGTAACATTGAAAGAATCTCAGAGATCATCAAACAGATGTCTTTTGACCATGCTGGTCTGGTTGACTGTCACCAAATTCTTCCGAGATTGCATAACAAATAATGTCGTTAAAACGGCAGAATCGTTAGCTAAGCTTGAAGTTGAATCTGAAATATTCTGGAAGAATGTTTTGGCCAGTCACGCCAAAATAGTTCTTGGACAAAACAATGTTCTACGAACAGTTGCTGATCATGAGTCATGTATACGTTCTATTTCGACTAAAATGGAGGCTACTGATTTGAAACTGGAATCCATTGACACCAAGATTGAGTCACAATCTCAATCTATTCAGATAATGAATGATTGTGTTTCGAATCAAGACTCTTTCTTGGAAATTATGAATGATAGCATTATCAGTTTGTTGGGCCGAATGGATGAAATGCTAACTCGCCTTGATGCCAAAAAGGGAGTAGCAGTAAGTAGAACAGAAGTAAGAACAAAGGAAGTTAGATTGGGAGGACATCATCAAGCAGAATCATCCCTCAGAAGCCAGGAACCTCAGGATGACGATGATATACTTTTCAAAGACATTGAAACTGCTGATTAGTCTTTGAGATTTTTCTCCAAACTCTGATTTACTGTTTACTTACCTTTCAGTTTATAATTGCTATGTTTTATGATTTAACTGATTTTCTTCTTCTTACTAACCTCTAGGTTTTGGCATCACCGCAAAGAAAGAAATTGATAGACTTAATTTAATTGCGGTGACGATAGTCAAAATCAGTAGATCTCGTTAATTAAAAGCAGAAGACTGTATAAAAACAGAAGTTCTCTTGTCGCCTTAACTAAGAAGTACTCTTCGAGTACATATCAGTTTAGAAAAGCAGAAGCAGAACATGACTCTTTGCTAGAAACAGAACCCATGATTGATATATTAAATGTTACGGTTAATTTACCTAGTACGAGTATTAAATGGTTCATTAGTACTGAACAAAGTCATTTAATGCGTCTTACCTATTTTGGTATAAAACAAGACTGATTGTTTTAAAGCCTTTATGCAGGAACTCTTTTAGGCAATAAAGCTGATTTTATCAGAAGTCAAAGAAGCCGTTTTTATTTATAGACGTTGGATTCAAGAATTCTATAAATACACGAGATCAACGACGTTTACAAGTTACCAAAAACTACGAGCTTATTTTATAACATACGAACGTTGATTTGAGCACTCAGATTTTCTTATCATCTTTAATGTAACGTACCGTACTTTTTACCATACCGTACTTTTTATCATTCAAAATTTGCGGAAAAATTAAAAATTTTCTTAAACATAAAATTTCATAGGTCGTCACTTGTCATTTAACTTAATAATATTAAAATCAACATTCCCAACTAATATTTTCTAACAAAGTACTTATTTCAAATCATCTCACATCCAACATAAAAACATAATATTTTAAAGTTTTCATAAAACATAAACATAGTGGTCCTCGGGTTTAACCTTCCGCTCAGTCCAAGCCTGCCCCTTGGTCGCCACCTCCTGTCTCCTCATCAACATACTCACCTGCATCGATCAAGTCTAGTGAGTCTAAAGACTCAACACGTATAAATTGGGAATAACGAGTATTACATAATAAAACCACATACAACTTCAAAATATAACATATATACTTGAAACTTAAACTTTGCGTAATAAACTTGAACTCTTAATAAACTTAAACTTTCATAATAACTTTGAACTCTCATAAACTTCTTTGAACTTAAACATACATACTTTGAAACTTGAACTTGCATAATAACTTGAACTTTCATACACTTGAGCTTTGCATAAACTTTGAACATACATGCATACATAATATGACGTGCCATCACATAAAATTTTCTTTAAACATGAGTTCATACTTCAACATACTTAACTTCATCATTTTGCGTAGAGGATGTTTCAAAGCAAGTGACCCATAACATAATAAATATCTGATAAGACAAACCACAGTACTGGGCTGACAGGGACGTATCCACTGCCACATACATGAGATCCCTGTTCATAATTTAACAGGCCAGTTGATCCACGTTCATAATTTAACGCTTCACAACCACGATCTAACCCGTTCATAATTTAACGGGCGGATTGGTCCCCGTTCATAATTTAACGCTTTCCAATCCTAACTTCAAACCCGTTCATAATTTAACGGGGTGGAGAGGTCCTCGGCCACGTTCACCGACTTCCAAACCCATTCACTTTTGGTCACAAGACATTTAGCATACCTCAAAAACTTCAAATATTTTCTTTGCACGTCATACATACTTACTTTGCATTGAGGGATTCGTTGGATGTTCGGGTCGTTGCTGCAACATACTAATATGAATACATAAACTTAACTTGTACAACTTAAACGTTAATGTCATGCTTAATCCCAAGCTAAATAAATTCTTAGAACATTCTATAATTTCCCATGACATAATCCTGTAAAACATCATATTAAACCATGGTATAAAACCTCAAATCAAACCTTAAATAATAAAAGAATATACCTAAAATCTGAAGGTACACGGACCCCGTCCCTAGGTCCGTATCATGGTCCGTGTCCGTGGGCTTAAAAATTGTTGTGATGAAATAATAAGGCACGGACACCGTGCCTACCTCCGTGTCCGGGTCCGTGTCCGCTCTGTTCGACGAATTATTTTATGAAAATTTTGCGACATGTCTATTCTCCAAATTAAAACATAAGGCATCAAGATTCATCACTATGAGACCATTCTAGAACACCATAACAATGAACTAAACTTTTATAATCACCCTACAATTCATACGACCCAAAATATTGTCATTTATATTAAACTTTATTTCTTACGACATCTTAATAATTCAAGCTCTTAACGACATGAATCAAAACCTCAAAAATACTCTAAACGTCATTACTAACTTTCTTATATGCAGCAACGATCACCCGTCGATCCCCAACAAAGCCTGCAACATAAAAACTTCAAGAACATATTAAAATTCATAACTTTCTTGAAACACGATTTGAGCAGTCATACTAAAAACACCATAACTCACTCGTTTTTAATCCAAATAACTCGAATTTATCTCAAATCGAACGTATCGAAAATTTATACGTTTTTGTAATTAAAGTTTTCTCAAAATATGTACCGAAAAATCGCAGTTTTCGAAAGAACATCGAAACATGAGTTTTCGGATCTAAAAATAGCAGTCATACTAAAAACACCATAACTCACTCGTTTTTAATCCAAAGAACTCGAATTTTATATCAAATCGAACGTATCGAAAAGATATACGTTTTTGTAATTAAAAGTTTTCTCAAAATATGTACCAAAAAATCGCAGTTTTCGAAAGAACAGCAAAACATGAGTTTTCGGATCTAAAAATAGCAGTCATACTAAAAACACCATAACTCACTCGTTTTAATCCAAATAACTCGAATTTTATATCAAATCGAACGTATCAAAATGATCTACGTTTTTTTAATTAAAAGTTTTCTCAAAATATGTACCGAAAAATCACAGTATTTTACAGAACAACAAAAACATGAATTTGGTGATCCAAAATTGTTTCAAATTGATCTAGACGTGATTGCTCAAACTTCTACGCATCGCACATATAATTTTTGCATAAATAACAACACAACGCATAATATGACAAGATCGATGCATCAAGAACAGAATATACGTGCCTTTTGATATTTAAAAATACCATAACGACGATACCAAAGCGGAGACGGAGCGAGAGACTATCCGGGATGAATTTGGCTCGATTTTCTTTAAATAACCTCAATGAAATGATGCTGGAAAAATTTTCAGAAAACTTACGCTTGATGAAGGGAAAGGGAAAGAGAGAATAATGGAGACAATCATTTGAGGTAGAAGAGTTTTAAAATCTTTTCTCTTCCTTTAGTCAAAAAGCTTGAAAGAAAAATGTGTTCGGATGTGTGTGTATGCTTCATGTGTGTTTGTGTGTATAAAAATAGTTACGTATTATATGTGTGTGGTGTGTGTTAATTAGGAAGTGTAAAGTATAAAAGTGTATAGGTGTGTGGTACCTATTTGTCAAAAAAGAAATAAAATAAACGTGTGGGTATGAATAAGCTAGTAGGACAATTGACTAATTAATATTACAAAAATATATCTAACAATTATTTGACATGCTAATAAAAATACTAATTAAATTGCTACTAAAATACTGGATTACATGTAAATCAAATAAATAGGAAATAAATTGCTTAATTGTATCATTATGGTGCTAATTAAAATGTTAACTAAATTAACAATTTAATTAAAATATTAATTAAAATACCATATAAAATATTATTTAGAATATTAATAAATTGCTAACTCATTATGATTTTTTTTATATAAAATCTTCTAATTTGAAAATAAAATGTTCCAATACTAATTCTTTAAAAGTTTCAAAATCCTAACATCACTAAATACATGAACTAAATCATTAAATTACTAAAACTAAATAATTCATTTAAAATACCCCATCCTTAACTTAAAATAAAATACCGCATTAAAATTTACTAAAAATTGTCCCGGTCTCCTTTCCTCGATCTCGCCTCGAATAATCGCCTGAAGCATAAAACTCAATAAAACATTTTAACGTGTATCAATTAAACATTACTATTAAAATAATGCAAATTATTAAATCATGAATTAAAACACAATTTAATGAAATAAACATGCATTAAAATCATTTAATAAAATACATAAAGAATTTAATAACTTACACGCACGTGGTCATATGGATTAAAAATTTTCGAGACATCACATTTAAGGCTCAACATACAGAAAAGCTGCACACGCTTCACTTAAGTTATCTGATCCTTTGAGATCATTTTGTGCTGACTATTTCTTACTCTCTCTACAGTCATTATCGCGTTATTACTTATTTGAGAAGAGTCTGTACACTGGAAAAGAGTATTTTCCAGAACTTTGTTGTATTGTCTATTTATTGTATTGAGATACTAAGAGTTTTAGTAGGTAAAGGATAAGTCCTGCTGAAGTGGGTGTGTAAAAGTGTGTACTGTAAAATCCAAAGTCTTTTAGTGATACCTTCTGGAAACAGAAGAAGGGGAGACAGAGAAGATTTTATTTTTGAACTTCTAAAAACAACTACTGTTTTACTGCTTGCTGTTATTACTGTTTTCACCTTACTCCATCAGATCGCTTCCGCAGTTATTATTGTGATCTGCTGGACTTACGTTTGAACAAGAATAGCTACAATCTCTAATAGGATTCTAGCACCCTTTGCAAAAACTATCGTCAAAGGAAAGAGTTTATTCACCCCCTCTAAAATCCACATCGATCCCCAACATAAATGGACAAGTTGAATTAGCTAATAGGGAGATAAAGCAAATTTGGAAAAAAACTGTTAACCCAAATAGAAAATATTGGTCTCTGCGAGCTAATGATGCACTTTGGGCATATCGAGCAACTTTTAAAACATTATCGAATATGTCTCCCTATAGGTTGGTTTAAGGGAAACATTGTCATTTGCATGTGGAATTAGAACATAAAGCTTATTGGGCGATCAAAACTTTTAATTCAAGCATGGATGATGCCAAAAAATTGCGCAAATTGTAACTTAATGAACTTGATGAACTCAAAAATGAAGCGTATGAGAATTCAAGGATTTTTTATAAAGCAAAAATCAAATCATTTCACCATAAAACAATTGTTAGAAATTTGTTTGAGATTGGTAAAAAAGTTTTGCTTTATAATTCTCGACTTCACATATTCTCAGGAAAATTACGATCAAGTTGGACAGTCTCATATGTTGTAAAGAATGTGTATCCTTATGGAGCTGTAGACATTGAAAATCATAAAAAATGGTGATATTTTTAAAGTAAATGGACAAATGCTTAAACCATTTTTAGAAATTGAAATCTTTCAAGAGGATTTTATTTCCCTTTTTGATCCTTGATTTTTTTTTTGTTGTATTTTTTTTTGAGGTTTCCTTAATCTTTTTATTTTCTCGGTTAAATGGCGGATAACGGTACTTTGTGACTCTCATAGTCGGTTAAATCAGTTTCCCACAATTGCTGATAAAAAAAATCATTTCATTTCTTTTCAAAATGGATGAAATTCTCTCAAAAATTTGTAAATATTTTCCCTTTGTTTCTGAAATGTTCTAAGAAAAATTTATGCTGGTAGGTGCGAAAGATTGAGATTACTAATGCAAAAAGGAATTCCAGTAGATATTCGTCTTGTAATAGAAGCTAAGGTCCGATTAGGAGGAGAAGTTCCACAATAATTGCTCATTCGGTATTTCCCTAGCTTAGGAAAAAACACTTATGCGAAAAAACGAAGGTCCAAAAGGTTAGGGGTTTGTCATAAGTGTGCAAGATGAACTTGTGACAAACGATGCAGATCTTTGGGATGCGTTTCCAATAACAGAGAAGATAAAATTGGTTTAAATAAGAATGGGCTGAGTAAGGAGTCTTTAGATAACATCTTATTGACTCTTGAGACGTATTCTAGTGGACACTTGCATATTGAACTTCTCCGTTTATGGAAACAATTCCAAGATGAGTATCATCGTAATAGTCTTGGGAATTCGACTAAAAAAAACCATGTTTGTCAATTTATAAGAAAATTCGATGGGAAGCATATCCTCGACTCATTGAAGGTGTTGAAGCCCTTTCTGGACGTAAAACCAGAGAAACATTGTGAGCCACAATCACACTACTATCTATATGCATGTGTGTCATTATTGTTTTTACTGTTTATTCTGCTTACAGCTGTGACCCATAGTTTTTTCATGATAACAAATTACCTTTATAAAATATCTCATCTTTCTCTCTATTTTCGCACACCAAAAAGAAAGTAAAAACATGGCTGGATCCTCTGCAAACATTGAAAAATATCTGTGTATTTTGTGGGTCGAGTCCTGGAAAAAAATGAAGTGTTTGTAGAAGCAGCGAATAATCTTGGAATGATATTGGCTGAGAGAAAAATTCACTTGGTATATGCAGGAGGTAATATTGGGTTAATGAGATATGTTTCCACATCTAGTCATCTTGGAGGTAGTCAGGTTTTGGGTAATATTCCTACAGTTTTAGCTGAAGAAAATATTACAGGTGTTACGATTGGGGAGGAATTAAAAGTTTCTTCTACGTATGAAAGAATCACCAAAATGATTGAAATTTACCAAGTTGACTTTCCCCTACCTCTTATCGTTTATTCGGGTAAAATCCTTCAATTTAATGAAATCATGTCATATTATCATTTATTCATGCAATCATTTTGTAAATATCATGCAATCCTTTAAAATCAATCAAATAAAACAATTAAGCAACTAAAATAGTTTGCATGCATGTGGTTTACGTAGGTTGGTTTTTCGGATGTTACAAAACTCCCCCCTTGAATAGAATTTCGTCCTCGAAATTTTCCTTGACATAATGATTGCAAAGCTTAGATTTCCTTATCCACCTCAAACTTAACCCCTAACTTAAATCTTACTCTTCAATTCGGTCCTCCAAATCTTTAAAATTGCATTTCTAACTAAAAATTTCTCGACGTCGACTCCTAAATCCAGTTCAGGTAGAACATGTAGCCTATTATTCTCCTCTTATAAGTTCTTCATTAACCCAATCAATTCCGCTACGCAACATGCATTTAATCATTTTCCATGGAGCATGCAACTTACATTTATATCATGCATCATATAAGCATTTAAAAGAATTTTAGCAAATATAAAATAAAAAGTAGTAAAAACTCACATACTTGAGCCGTGACTTCTTGAGCTTCTCGGAATGACAGTACACAACCCTTTGGGGAAAATCTCAGCTCTGATATCTACTGAAACGACCTCGACCTTTTTTTAAATCATAAACTCGAAAATACTAAATAATATAACTTAACATTTTCATAAATCATATTAATTTAACATTTAAAATCTCAAGTGTATAAAAATATCTTTAAATCATCAACTAGCCAAAAATCATACGCCGGCCTTTAAAAAGATAAACTATAATAAAATTAAAGCATAAAACTCTTTAATAAAATCATTAACAAAATTCTTTAAATCTTTTGTCTATCAAGCTAGTGCGGAAAACGAAAAGGTCCCTTGGGAGTGTACTGCTGCACTCAATCTACTCAAGCGTCAGCGCCTCCAATAATATCATCAAATCCTGCATCATACAAACCTACTGAGTCGAATGAATCAACATGTTCTAAACATGAATAGCGAATAATACATTTACAATCACAAACATTTAAAAATCATACTTTTATTTAAAATAGTTTTTGAGTATAAATAAACCATTTAAAATCATTTTCATAATAAATAAATCATATATAGTAAAATCATTTTGTTGAGGATCGAAGTTGAGTTTAGAGGGGGGGTGAATAAACTCTACTCGTTTTTCGTAAGGATGAAGTACTAGAATCCTGTTAAGGATAGTAGTCGATCTTGTGAGAATACTTTCACCTGATTACAGTAGAATGTGCGGAAATAATCTGATGAAGTAGTTGAAAAACAATAAAGCAGTAGACAGCAGTTGTTTATGGAAGTTCGAAGATAAACTCTTCTACGTCTCCCCTTCTTCTGTTTCCAGAAGGTATAACTAAAAGACTTTGGATATTACAGTACAACACTTGTACACACCCACTTCAGAAGGACTTACACCTCAGCCTACTGAAACTCTTAGTTTCTCAACTTACAAAAATGCGGAACACAAAGTTCTGAAAAGACTCTTTTCAGATTACAGACTCTTCTGATAAAATATTGGTGCATAAAGATTGTGAAGAGTGTAAGAATTAGTAGCACAAGATGATCTTTAACAAGATCAGATATAAGCTATGAAGCGTGTGCTACTTTTCTTTGTGTTGAACTTTTTAACAACGCTCAAGGATGACTGATATTTTTCTGATAAGAGAGTAGCTTTGTTCCTTGAAAATGATATTGTGCGAAGTGTCGTGTCGAACAAGGATTTGATCCAAGTATATATAATCGACTGAGTTCAACGTTCATAATCAGAGAAGTCTTCAGATAACTGATACAATCAGCTTTATTACCGAAATAGGTTCCTGCAGAAAAGCTATAAAACAATCAGTCTTGTTTTATACTCAATTTGGTAATATGCATTAAATGACTCCGTATAGTATTTAATGCTGTAATTAATACTGGTACTAGGATCACTTTAACGGTAACAATTAAGATAGCAACGTTAGAAAGTGTTCTCTACTGGTTTGTATAGTTATCCCTTTTTCTACTGGTTTAGTTTTACTAGAGCAGCAGCTACTGATAAACTATCTAGTTGTTCTGGTCTGCTGGTCTACTGGTTTTAGTTAACATCGCCACAATAAAATTCATATCTAACAATTTCCCCCTTTGTGGTGATGCCAAAACCTAAATAGTAGAAAGTTATAAAATAAACAGATAATCATTTAAATAAGCAGATAATGATAATAACGTATCAAGGTAAGCAAATTAATCGGTTCCAATGTCCCTGTAAATGATTTCTTCATTTTGAGGTTCTTGATCTCTTCTGTTGGAAGGTTCAGCCTCATCTTCTGTTTGCCTAACTCCTTCTTGATCTCTTCTATCTTCCCCCTTTTTGGCATCATCGGCTACCACATGGGTAAAGAGATCATTCAGTCTTCCGGAAATATTTTGAATGCCATCGGTTAGCATCTCTAGATAAGGAGTCTGAGAGGAGATGCGATTATCTAAGGCAGTAATAGATTGATTTTGAGAATCAATCTTGGCATCCAAAAGTTCCACAGAAGTAGAGAGCGATCGAAAAAGATCGTCATGCTCAGTGATTCGAGTAAGTATATCAGTTTGAGCAAGTAGGAGGGCGTTGTGAGTTCTTGATACAGCTTGTCTGAAGATGGAGGCTTCAACATACATCTTGTCCGTTGTCTCCTTAGTGAGATAGATGTGTTTACCCATGCGCTCTCGGAAAGATTGAGCACCACTGAATTCCACAAGGTTTTCACAAGACATACGCTTCACCAATTCAGAGATGTTGAGGAGGTCGTTTTGTAGACAGTGAATCTGTTGTTCGAGATTGAAAACATCTGATTCTGGTGAAGGAGTTCGGTCAAGAATGCGTTTTTTGATCTCAGAAAGACGAGAAGTCGTCGCAGTCACAACAGGGAGGGAGACAGTCAGCGCAGTAGAAAAAAAAGGAGCATCTAACAAAGCAGTAGAAGGAACAGGGTCTATAGTGCTTTCTGCTGGAAATGCAGAAACAGTAGACTCAACAGCAACCAGAGGCGGAGTAGCATCTTCAGTAGGGATATCCAAATCAGAAGCTAAAACTTCTTCCATAGGTACAATTGCAGTCTGTGTAACTGAAGATGCTTCAATAGAAGGTGCAGAGGGTGGTTCCAGAAGAACGATCATTTCTGCTTGATGTTCAACAGAAAACAATTCTATGTTCGGCAGTAGAGAAGTAGTGTCTGGTTTTGCGACTTGTTGTCCTGGGGTAGGAGATCCAGAAGCTGGCAATTCCAAGGTGGCAGAGACAGCAGGGACAATAGATTCAATGACTTCCTCAACTGAAGCCAGTTCATGCACAGATAGAAGCGATGAGGACTGAACGGGCCGAGTCGGAGATGTAGGAGTACTAAGAACAGCATCCTTTGGGGAGGCGGTAGTCCTTTCCTCAACTGTCTGATTTTGTTGAAAGCTCGGGACAAGGCCAATATGATAAACTGTAGGCTCTCCAAAGCCTTGTTCTTGAGCAAGAAGTTGCTCATTCATCTGCTGAAGTATATCAGAAAGAATCAAAATAACATGTTGATCCTGAGCAGCAGTAGGAGCGGCAGGATCAAAATTCGATTGAATAACTAGCAACACTGATTCTAATTTCTGACACTTGAGTTGATCGAGGATGAAGTTCCTTCTGCCCAAGGCCTCGATAACATTCTTCGTTTTTGCCAGCTGAAAAGTCCTCCTTTCGGCAGTCATCATCTTGCTGTAATTTCCTTTGGTTTTGAAGAAGTCAAAAGAATGGAACAATCGAACAGCATGCCATTCATCAAAGAATTTTATCTCCTCGTTTGCAGAGGTCTCAATTTCTGCTAGATGAAGGTCAACACCTGTAGTAACAGTGGTCTTGTGACCAAAAGTAGGTGGTTCTGCAACCATTTTCCCTTTTCCTTTGTCAGTAGATGAAATGGGCGCAATAGGGCGGAAAGCAGAATACCCGCTTGCTGGTTCCCGAATAACAACGCCAGATGATGGCTTAAAAGCAGAAACAGAAGAGGGTGCTGATATGGACGCAGTAACGAGAGCAGTGGAAGAAACAGTCGAGCGAACAGAAGGAGCAGCTTCTGGAAAGACCTGTCGAATAGGTACTTTCTCAATCTCAGACAGTGTTGCTGTCTTTTTCAATTTGAGGATGGTGCGCTGTTTCTTCTTTGCTGGGGTCGGTATTGTTGGGCGAGCAGTAGCAGCAGATTCTTCTGAAGCTGTTTTATCGGAATCTGTCGAAATAAGCAATCGTTTCTTTGAAATTTGCTTGTGAGGTTTGGGAGCCTCAGAGGCAGTTTCCCCAATTTCCTTTTTCATTGCAACAAATTCCGTCACTGTTGGCTTAGGCCTTAGAGCCAAAACATTTGCTGCATCAATCATTGTGACAGAAGTAGCATCGAGATCACTGGTAGATGGGAAACCAGCATCTTTGAGCAACACACTGATCTGAACCGCGAAACCAGAGCTCTTCCGAGTGACCATATCCTTCATAACTCTAAAAATAAAGTGACTCCAATCCACCTTAATCCCTTTGGTGATGGCAGTCATGACCTAACTTTCTCCTTTGTCAGTTTATCGAAGGTGCCAGCCTTGATCAGAATAGCTTTGGCCACAATATCGGCCAGAATCTGATACTCTATCTTCAGTAATTTCTTATGGCAGGAAGGAGACACTTCTTCTCCAGATGCGGAGAAAGAGGTGAGAGCAACAGACATATCTGTTTTTGAAATATCAGAGAGTTCAGAAATACCCGAAAGTGGAAGGAGGAAGGTTGCTCCTAGATGGGCGGCATCAATGGAGATAGAAGCATCTCCTTGGGTATGAACAATCCTTCCTTCATGGACTGTTGCTTTGGCGTAAAATTCCAGGAGAGCATTTTTGTAGATAATTGCTGGTGCTTCCAGGAATTTTCGGAGTCCTGATTTCTCAATGTCCTGAAACATTCTTAGAAGATTTTCATCCTTAATGGTGAGAACAGAGGCAAAGTTAACCTGATAAGCATTGAGAGTATATGCGCCAGCCATTTTTGTATGCAGATGAGAGCAGAAAACTTTGCAGTAGTTAGTTATGATATAGAGAAAGCAGTAGCTGAATAACGATAGTTATGAAACAGTAAAGATGAAAATGAAAAGTATGAAAAAGATATACAGCCGTCAAATGAACACAAAGACACGTGTCAGTATGTTCTTGGTTGAGTGTTTGAAAAGTTTTGCAGAAATTGTCAGAAAGACGAATGATTTTGAAAATTTTGAAAAAGAGCGGGCTGTCCAGGCGGTTACTAAAGGAAATCAGAAAAGGATTT
Source organism: Primulina eburnea (assembly GCF_022965805.1). Taxonomy (NCBI): domain Eukaryota; kingdom Viridiplantae; phylum Streptophyta; class Magnoliopsida; order Lamiales; family Gesneriaceae; genus Primulina; species Primulina eburnea. The sequence goes on from NC_133116.1 coordinate 26,625,527, forward strand.
GTCGTTTTATGATAACGTCTACTGGAAGTTTCAGAGTGCTGAAGTAAATGAGCACTTTGTCAAAACCAGCAGACAAGTAGTTTTATCGAGAAGACAAATATCCTATCTGTTTTCTGAAAAGGCGTCAAACTCTCAGTCTGACTAAGATACTGTTCCCCCTCGGTAAATGCAATTAATAAGTAGTCATAATTGTGACAAGTGACTCTTGGCCATCTCTCAATCTGAGCCATTGAAGATGAACAATCGCAATCGTGTGATTCACAAGAGTCTTTGTTCCCCCTATAAATACCTGCAAATCTTGATCGAAGGTAAGCAAGAACAATGAAAATTCAAGTAAAAAGAGAGTTAGAGCTAGATTCAGGAGATGAGGCAAAATTGTTCAGAGAGAGGTTTGAGGGTTTCAAAAATGTCGTAAAGATCCTTGAAATACACTCCTTGAGTAGTAGTTTCCACAGTTATACAAATCTTTTGCTGTGGTTGAGTTTGAAATATTGCATCGATTTCTTCCAGAAGCATGCTAATGCGATTAGAGAGTGCTGGAGGATTGATGATGCTGAAATCCTCTCTGATGCCTTGTAATGCATCTAAAAATTACATTAGTGCTGGCAAGACCTAAGCTTGCTAGATTCTTTCTAGGCCTTTCTCTTTCGAAGAAGGCCATCTTTTTCCTGTTGAAGTACTTTGCAAGAAAATGTCAGAAAAACACCTATATCAGAAGACAAGCCCTACATGTATCGCTACTGGTTAAATAGCAAAGAAGATCTACTGTTTTTCATTACGCATTGTGTAAAGTACTGAAATGGTTTCTAATGAAATTCCAGTTTTGCTTATCTGACTTTTTCTCTTCTGCTTTTCTGCAAAACTTACTGTTAGTTTAATGCAATAATCAATTAAGTACTAAAAGAAGTTAAACTAGAATAACAGATGATGACTAAGTTAAATCTATTAAACCAAGAGAATTACGAAAGTAAGAAAACTTATTTTCTGGTAATGGTTTCGTGAAGATATCTGCTGTTTGTTGATGAGTAGAAACATATTCCAGACGAATGTTCTTCTTCTGCACATGATCTCTAATAAAGTGATGTCTGATGTCTATGTGCTTCGTTCTGGAATGAAGTACTGGATTTTGTGTGATTGCAATTGCACTGGTATTGTCACAGAATATAGGTGATTCGAAGGCTTGAATCCCATAATCTCTTAATTGTTGTTGAATCCACAGTATCTGAGAGCAGCAGCTTCCAGCAGCCAGATATTCTGCTTCTGCAGTAGATGTGGCTATGGACGTCTGTTTCTTGCTAAACCAGGATATGAGCCTATCTCCAAGAAATTGACAAAAACCACTTGTGCTCTTTCGGTCTAGTTTGCAACCTGCATAATCAGCATCTGAATATCCAATAAGATTTAACGATGAATCATTGGGATACCATAAGCCGACGTTTTGAGTTCCTTTCAAGTACTTCAAAATACGCTTAGCAGCAATATAATGAGATTGTTTGGGGTTAGATTGAAATCGAGCACAAATGCAAACAGCAAACATGATATCTGGTCTACTGGCAGTTAAATATAATGAGGAGCCAATAAGACCTCGATACTGAGTTACCTCTACTGGAATACCACTTTCATCTTTATCAAGCTTAATAGATGAGCTCATTGGAGTAGAAGCAGCAGAGCATGCTTCCATTCCAAACTTTTTCAGAAGCTCCTTGGTGTACTTGGCTTGATTTATAAAGATTCCTGTTTCTGATTGCTTAATTTGCAATCCTAGGAAGAATGTTAATTCTCCCATCATGCTCATTTCGAATTTATCCTGCATCAATTTTCCAAACTTTGCACATAATTTGGGGTTAGTTGACCCAAAAATAATGTCATCAACATAGATCTGTACTAAGAGAGTGTGCTTATTCTTGACTAAAGTAAATAAAGTTTTATCTACTGCTCCGATGGTAAAATCATGATCAATAAGAAATTGTGATAAAGTGTCATACCAAGCTCTAGGTGCCTGTTTTAGACCATATAATGCTTTGTGTAATTTAAATACATGATGCGGAGAGAAATTATCGATAAAACCTGGAGGTTGTTCGACATAAACTTCTTATTGTAAGAGACCATTTAGAAAAGCACTTTTCACATCCATCTGATATACTTTAAAGTTCTTGAAAGCAGCAAAGGCTAAGAATATTCTGATTGCTTCGAGCCTTGCTACTGGTGCGTAAGTCTCATCAAAGTTTATGCCTTCTTCTTGTCTGAAGCCTTGAGCTACCAATCTAGCTTTATTTCTCACCACTGTGCCTTCTTCATTGAGTTTGTTTCTAAATACCCATCGAGTTCCAATGACAGCTTGATGAGATGGTCTAGGTACTAGAAACCAAACATCATTACGTTTGAATTGATTCAGTTCTTTTTGCATGGCTTCAATCCAACTAGGATCCAGAAGAGCTTCTTCAATCTTCTTTGGTTCATCCTGAGATATAAAAGCAGCATGCATATATTCATTAAGCATTTGCCTTCTGGTTCTCAACGGCGCTGCTGGATTACCAATAACCAATGATGGAGGATGAGATTTTCTCCAGATAAACGGATTGGAATGAGCATCTTCTTGATTTGGTATGTTAAGATTGTCTTCCACAGAACCAGTAATAGGTTCTTGAGCATCTTCTGCTGGTATTGGTAGATCCAACGTCTGAACTTCTGGTTCCACTATTGGAATATCTGGTTCTGGATTTTGAAGATCCTTGGCATTAGCTTCTACATCATCTTCACTGTCAATTTCCAAGTGAATCCTGTCTAACCTGTTACTTAAATCAGATGTGTTAGAAATTTCAGCACTGCTGTCTTCATCGAAGACAACATGAATCGATTCTTCAACATTAAGAGTTATATTGTTGAAGATTCTAAAGGCTCTGCTTACAGCAGCGTAGCCAAGAAATATTCCAGCATCTGATTTAGAATCAAATGCAGTCAAATGATTTTTCCCATTATTCAGTACAAAACATTTGCAACCAAACACATGAAAATGAGATACATTGGGCTTCTTCCCTTTCCATATTTCATACGGAGTCTGGTTGTGTCTTTTGTTGACCATTGATCTGTTTTGCGTGTAACAAGCAGTATTGATTGCTTCAGCCCAGAAGCGCTGAGAAATATCTGCATCTGCTAGCATTGTTCTAGCTGCTTCTTTTAGAGTTCTATTTCTCCTCTCAGCTACTCCGTTTTGTTGAGGAGTTCTGGCAGCTGAATATTCATGATGAATCCCCTGCTCATTCAAATATAACTCAAGATACTTGTTAGTGAATTCAGTGCCCCTGTCACTTCTGATTTTAATAATGGTAGTAGATTTTTCATTTTGAATCCTTTTCAGAAGCTTGATCAAGAGACAACCGGTTTGATCTTTTCCTGCGAGAAATATTACCCAAGTGAATCTGGAAAAATCATCAATAACAACAAGAGTATATTTCATTCCCCCTAAGCTCATGATGGGGATAGGACCAAATAGATCCATATGCAGTAGTTCCAGACATCTTGAAGTTGATTTGCTATCTTTAGTCTTGAAGCTGGATCTTATCTGTTTCCCAAGCTGACAAGCAGAACAAACGTGATTTTTAACAAAATTAATGTCAGGTAATCCATCGACTATATTCTGCTTCTTAAGATAATTGATTGACTTGAAATTCAGATGATTCAGTTTCTTGTGCCATAGCCAGTGTTTATTGCTAAGAGAAGCAACTAAGCATGTAGGAGTGTTGACATGATTTGAGTTCCAAGAGACTCTGTAAGTATTGCCTTCTCTCTTTCCTGTTAACACAGTAGTTCCAGCAGAATCTCTAACTATGCAAGAATGCTTTTGAAAAGCCACAGAATACCCATTATCGCATAGTTGGCTAATGCTGATAAGATTGTAATAAAGATTGTCAACTAATAACACATCATTAATAATTATATTACCATGGATAATCTTACCCTTACCCATGGTTTTACCTTTTGAGTTATCTCCAAAAGTTATCTTTGGTCCAGTACAGCTTACTATTTCGGAAAGTAAGTTTCTTTGTCCAGTCATGTGTCTGGAACAACCACTGTCCAGATACCATGTAGAGTTACTGATTTCTGTTTCCTTCTTCTGTTCCTGCAAACATAAATTTTAGTAACTGGTACCCAAATCTATTTGGGTCCAAGCCTTATCAGTCATTTGGGAACCCACATTTGTACAATTCTTGGTGACTTTGTACTTCGGGTATCCAAAGATGTGTGTGCAACAGAAGGTCTGTTATTTCTAACAGTATGCACACCAAAATGTTGTTCTTCCCTTTTGTTTCTGTTTTCCAGTCTGTATCTCTTCTGAACAGGTTTAGAGTTGTAGTACTGGTAGTTCATAACCTTCATGGGATGTTGTCTTCCAGAGTCGAATTCTTTTCTGAATCTAGAACTCTGGTCAACTTTTTCCTTAGGTTTAATGTAACCCAGACCATAGTGTATTCTTCTGTTCGTCAGATTTACATTCCTTTCCACTGAAGCAGTAGGTACTTCTGGTTCTTCTCCATAGCATCACTACTGATTTGTTCAGCAGTCTTCTCCATAGCATTATCAATGATCACAGCAGGTAAAGCCTGAGGTACAACTGCAGCAGCAGTAGAAGAGGTAGAGGCAGTAGTAGTAAAAGCAGTAGCAGTAGCAGCAAGGGCCTTGGTGGGTAAGTTTGAAGGCTCTTCTCCACTTCTTACTTCCAATTCGAATTCGTAGGCCTTTAGATCTGCAAATAAGTCGTGCAGTTCCAATTTGTTCAAATCTTTGGATACTCTCATAGCCATTGTTTTAACATCCCATTCTCTGGGTAAGGCTCTCATCACCTTGAGGGCTATTTCTCTGTTGCTATGCTCTTTACCCAGAGCAGCTAGCTCATTGACCAAGCTACTGAATCTTTCATCAAACTCATTTAGAGTTTCACCAGATCTCATTTTCAAATTTTCAAACTTCTGCATTGCTACAGACAGTTTATTTTCTTTTGTTTGCTCATTTCCTTCACATATCTGGATGAGCTTTTCCCAAATATCCTTTGCAGTAGAACACATTTTTATCTTGCTGAAAGTGTTCTTGTCAAGAGTTTTATACAATATATCCTTCGCCACATTATCAAGATTGGATTTTTTCTTATCTTCACTGGTCCATTCACTTCTTGATTTTTCGACCATTTGTGGTGCACCGTCAGTAACAGCAACAGCTGTGTTAGGCTTTAAGATTTTCAGTGGACCATCTGTGATGACGTACCACATGTCATCATCTTGTGCTGCAAGATGAGCTTGCATTCTTATCTTCCAGTCGTCAAAATCATCCTTAGAGAACATAGGGATCTTGCTGAAGTGTGCCATTTGTTGTAGTTTTTCACAAACAAGAATAACCTGCTCTGATACCAATTGTTGAGGATCGAAGTTGAGTTTAGAGGGGGGTGAATAAACTCTACTCGTTTTTCGTAAGGATGAAGTACTAGAATCCTGTTAAGGATAGTAGTCGATCTTGTGAGAAAACTTTCACCTGATTACAGTAGAATGTGCGGAAATAATCTGATGAAGTAGTTGAAAAACAATAAAGCAGTAGACAGCAGTTGTCTATGGAAGTTCGAAGATAAACTCTTCTACGTCTCCCCTTCTTCTGTTTCCAGAAGGTATAACTAAAAGACTTTGGATATTACAGTACAACACTTGTACACACCCACTTCAGAAGGACTTACACCTCAGCCTACTGAAACTCTTAGTTTCTCAACTTACAAAAATGCGGAACACAAAGTTCTGAAAAGACTCTTTTCAGATTACAGACTCTTCTGATAAAATATTGGTGCATAAAGATTGTGAAGAGTGTAAGAATTAGTAGCACAAGATGATCTTTAACAAGATCAGATATAAGCTATGAAGCGTGTGCTACTTTTCTTTGTGTTGAACTTTTTAACAACGCTCAAGGATGACTGATATTTTTCTGATAAGAGAGTAGCTTTGTTCCTTGAAAATGATATTGTGCGAAGTGTCGTGTCGAACAAGGATTTGATCCAAGTATATATAATCGACTGAGTTCAACGTTCATAATCAGAGAAGTCTTCAGATAACTGATACAATCAGCTTTATTACCGAAATAGGTTCCTGCAGAAAAGCTATAAAACAATCAGTCTTGTTTTATACTCAATTTGATAATATGCATTAAATGACTCCGTATAGTATTTAATGCTGCAATTAATACTGGTACTAGGAACACTTTAACGGTAACAATTAAGATAGCAACGTTAGAAAGTGTTCTCTACTGGTTTGTATAGTTATCCCTTTTTCTACTGTTTAGTTTTACTAGAGCAGCAGCTACTGATAAACTATCTAGTTGTTCTGGTCTGCTGGTCTACTGGTTTTAGTTAACATCGCCACAATAAAATTCATATCTAACACATTTTAATCGTAAAACTTTCAATCATTTATCATTTTTGGGTGAAGTTTGATCCTCGAAAGTGAATAGCTTGTATCCTTTGGTCGACTGATCAGTATTCAGCTCCACATGGTCTATGGGGGTGGCGCTAGGCTCCACCATGGAAATATGATCGTCCGACTCCTTCGGGGGCCTTCTCCCATAGATAGGCTCCTTCTGGGGCCTTTTCACAAAAATGAGCTCCCTCTAGGGCCTTCTCCCGTAATGGGCTCCATCTGGGGGCTTTTCCCTCACGACATCCACAAAAAATCATATATCATTTGTCACATTCAATTCAGATCCCTCAAAATATTTTTTCTTTTCTTTTAAAATCATAAAAAATCATAGCCTTCCAAAAATAACGTTTAAACAGTAAAAATTGCACAGTTTTACAATAAATCATAAAATATAATTTTTTCATAAAAATAAATTTTTAAAATCATAAAATATTATTTGACAAGCTGTATGGTCCTTCGGTACGCTGCCAAGCTTAAAAGTACTACCCAAGTGTAAAATCATTGTTTTGCCACTAGATTTAATATTTCTCGATTTTGACTTTTTCTTACTTTTAATGACATGGGCTTATCCCAAATAGTTATTTAAGTTTAAATCTAATTTTTCGTAATTTTATTCATCTTAAATCTAGGCTTTTTATTTAATTCTTTAATTAAATATTTGTGAGCCGATTAAATCCCGAATAAATCCAAAAGTTACTATTTTCTGCCCAACCTTATTTTAGAAAATCCTTTTGTGTGAAGAGTGTGTTATTGGCTGATGGAGATGGATTATGGTGTTTGTGAAGACTAGGTATCTTATTTATACTTTTAATCAACGTGTCAATGGGCTTTGGTTTTGGGCCTCTAAGTAAATGAGCAATTGGGCCTACTCAATTTGGTTAAATTGGTGTCGGGGATCGAAGTTGAGTTTAGAGGGGGGTGAATAAACTCTACTCCTTTTTCCTTTCTTTCGATGAGGTACTAAAATCCTGTTAGAGATAGTAGTTTATCTTGTTGCGTATACCTTCACCTAGATTACAATTATAGGTGCGGAAACAATCTGAAGAAGTAAGTGAAAGACAATAATAACAGTAGGCAGTAGTTGTTCATGGAAGTTCGAAGATGAAATCTTCTATGTCTCCCCTTCTCCTGTTTCCAGAAGGTATAACTAAAAGAATTTGGATATTACAGTACAACTCTTGTACACACCCACTTCAGAAGGACTTACACCTTTGCCTACTGAAACTCTTAGTTACTCGACTCAAAAAGAACGTGATACACAAAGTTCTGAAAAGACTCTTTTCAGATTACAAGCTCTTCCTGATAAAGTATAAGTGTTGTAAAAGATTGTGAAGAGTGTAAGAATCAGTAGCACAAGATGATCTTCAAAAGATCAGATATTTGCTATGAAGCGTGTGCTACTTTTCTTTGTGTTGAACTCAAAGTTAACAACGAATTTCGAGGTTGTCTCGTTGAGTGAAATAGCGTTGATCCTTGAAAAGATATTATGCGTAGAGTTTTCTTTCTGTAAGGGTTTGTTCCATGTATATATAAGCGACTGAGTTCCACGTTTATGATCAGAAGATGTCTTCAGATTTCTGATAGAGTCAGCTTTATTACCAAAAAAAAGCTCCTGCAGAAAAACTATAAAACAATCAGTCCTGTTTTATACTAAACTCAGTAAAGTGAATTAAATGACTCCGTATAGTATTTAATGCTGCAATTAATACTAGTACTTGGTAACTTTAACGGTAACATTTAAAGTAGTCACGTTAGGCAGCATCTTCTACTGATTTTGTTTTTTTATCCTTTCTACTGCTTTTATTTTACTAGACCAGTAGCTTCTGATTTTCTTTTTGTCTACTGTTTTATTAAAGAGTGCTGCTGCTCTGCTGGTTTTTATTTTCATCGCCACAATTAATTCATGTCTATCAAGTTCCCCCTTTGTGGTGATGCCAAAACCTAAACTGTAGGAAAGCGTTAAATAACAGATAATCAGTTAGCAAAAGGATAATTTCAATGAAATTAGCACAGTAAATTGTCAATCAATTCCAATGTCCCTGTAAATGACTTCTTCATCTTGAGGATCCTGAAATCTTCTATATGAAGGTTCAGCTTCTGATTTTCTTGGTTCTGCTTCACAAAAGGATAATATCAATGAAATTAACACAGTAAATTGTCAATCAGTTCCAATGTCCCTGTAAATGACTTCTTCAACTTGAGGATCCTGAAATCTTCTATCTAAAGGTTCAGCTTCTGATTTTCTTGGTTCTGCTTCAGATGGATCTCTTCACTTTTCTTCCCTTTTTTTGGCATCAGCGGCAATCACATGGGCCATAAGATCATTCATTCTTCCAGTCAAGTTTTGAATGCCATTGGTTAACATCTCCAGATACGGAGCTTGAGTAGAGATACGATCATTGAGAGTAGTGAGAGATTGAGTTTGAGAATCAATCTTGGCATCCATTACTTCCATGGAGGTGGAAAACGATCGAATGAGATCATCATGCTCGGTGATTCGATTTAGTATATCAGTTTGAGCAAGCACGATGTGACTATTATTTCTTGATACAACTTGTCTGAAAACAATGGTTTCAGCATACATTTTATCCATGGATTCCGCCGTTTTATATATTTCTTTGCTCATTCGATCTCTGAAGGACTGAGCACCACTAGATTCTGATAATCTCTCATAGGACATTCGCTTGACTAAATCAGACAGGTTATGGAGCTCCCTTTGCCAAACGTTAATCTGAAACTCCAAATTGAATGTTTTCTGATTCAAATGAGGGGGTTCGCTCAAGCAAGCGTTGCCTTATTTCAGCAACGCGAGTGTTCGTGTGAGTTTGAACAGGATCAGTGACAATCAGCGTAGTAGAGACTTGATTGGTGTTGAGGGAAATGGTATCCATCACAGCAGTAGAAGGACCAGGGTCAGCAGAGCTTTCATCTGGAATAGCAGAGACAGTTGGTTCGGCAGCAATTATTGTAGGAACAATCTCTTCATCAGGAGCAACAAAGTTGGAGACCAAGTTCTCTTCTGTTGGAACAATGGCAGTAGGTGAAGCTGATTGTTCTGCAGTTATGGGTTCAGATTGCTGATCCAAAAGAACTTTCATTTCTGCTTGATGAGCAGCAGAAAAGTTCTCTAGATTTGGCAAGAGAGATATAGCATCTGATTCTGCCATATGTTGTTCTGCGGTTGGAGAAGGTGATGGTGGCAATGAAGTAGCTGGAACTGCTTCCTGAGTAGTATGGGACGTGGGAACAATTGACTCAATGACTTCTTCAACTGAAGCCAGTTCATGCACAGACAAAAGAGATGATGACTGAATAGGCCTTGTTGGTGATGCAGGAGTACTGAGAACAAAAGCTTTTGGTGAAGTTGTAGTCCGTTCTTCAACTGTCTGGATCTGTGGAAAATCTGGAACAAGGCCGACTTGATATTCAATTGGCTCGCCAAAGCCCTTTTCTTGATCAAGAAGTTGCTCACTCATCTGTTTCAATTTGTCAATTAGAATCAGAATGACGTTTTGATCCTGAACAGTAGTAGGATTTGTAGGATCAAAATTTGATTTAAGAATTTTCATAACCGATTCAAACTTCTGACATTTCAACTGTTCGAGGATGTAGCTTCTTCTACGCAAGGCCTCGATCACATTTTCTGTTTTGGCAAGCTGAAAGACCCTCTTCTCAGCGTTCATTATTTTCCCATAGGATCCTTTCTTCTTGAAGTAAGCAAAAGAATGAAAAATTCGGACCTTGTGCCACTCGTCAAAGAAATTCATGTCATCATTGGCAGAGCTTTCGATTTCTGCCAAATGAAGATCAACACCTATGGTCACAGTTGTTCAGAGTCCAAAAAGTTGTGGTTCTTCAATCATCTTTCGTTTGCCTTTATCGGTTGATGAAATAGGCAAAATGGGTCGAAATGCAGAAGACCCCTTTGTTGGTTCTTGAATCACTATTCCAGTCATTGGTCTGAAAGTAGAAGCAGTAGATGTTGCTGGAACAGATGCAGCAGCTTGCACTGAAGTAGGAGCAGTGGATCGTGCAGATGGAACCACTTCTGGAAACACCTGTCTGATTGGCACTTTCTCAATTTCAGAAATTGCTGCTGTCTTCTTGATTTTAAGAACAGTCCGTGCTTTCTTTTTGATTGGAGTTGGTAGGGATGGTTGAACATCAGCAGCTGACTCTTCTGATACTGTTTTATAAGAATCAGTAGAGACGATAACTCTTTTCCTTTTAATATTTCGTTGAGGTTTCTGAGCCTCAGAAAAAGTCTCTCCAATCTCCCTTTTCAAGGCAACAAATTCAGCCACGGTTGGCTTGGGCCTCAAAGCGAGTACATTCTCAGCATCAATCATTGTTACTGAAACAACATCCTGTTCACTTGTAAAAGCGAAACCAACATCCTTTAGCATGGTGCTGATCTGAACAGCAAATCCAGAACTTTTCTTGGTGACCATGTCTTTCATGATTCTGAATATGAAATGACTCCAATCCACTTTAGTTCCCTTAGTGATGGCTGCCATCACTTGAACTTTCTCCTTTGTTAACTTGTCGAACGTGCCAGCTTTGACTAATATAGCTTTCGCCACAATATCAGCCAGAATTTGATATTTCATTTTGAGTAACTTTTTGTGGCAAGAAGGAGAAAATTCTTCTCCAGTGGCTGAGAAAGTGCTGAGAGCAATAACATTTCTAGCTTGGAAATATCAGATAGTTCAGAAGTACCTGAAAGTGGGAGGAGGAAGTTTTCTCCCAATAGTGCGGCATCAATGGAGATGGATGCATATCCTTGAGAGTGTACGATCTTTCCTTCATGCACAGTTGCCTTAGCGTAGAAATCCAGAAGAGCATTTTTGTATATCACAGCTGGTGCTTCCAAGAATTTTCGAAGTCCTGATTTCTCAAGGACTTGAAACATTTTAACAAGGTTCTCATCTTTGACATTGAGAACTGAAGCAAAGTTGACTTGATATGCATTAAGAGGGTATGCTCCGGCCATTTTTGTACGATGAAAGGATCAGATAAAATTTGCAGTAGATAAAGAATGATTAAGAGAAAGCAGTAGCTGAGTAACAACAGTTTTGAAGCGGTAAAAGTGAAAAGTGAGAAGGTTATATTTTAAAATGAATGTACAGCCGTCAAGTAAACATAAGGACACGTGTCAGTATGTTTATGGTTGAATGTTTGAAAAGACTTGCAGAGTTTGTCAGAGAAGCGAAAGATTTTAAAATTTTGAAATAGGCGGGCTGTCCAGACGGTTACTAAGAATAATCAGAAGAAGATTTGTCGTTTTATGATAACGTCTGCTGGAAGTTTCAGAGTGCTGAATATTTGAGCATTTTGACAAAACCAGCAGACTCGTTGTTTTATCGAAAAGACAAATATTCTATTTGTTTTCTGAAAAAGGTATAAAAATCTTAGTCTGACTAAGATATTGTTCCCCCTCGGTAAATGCAACTAATAAGTAAATATTAAACACCAAGCGACTCTTGGCAATCTCTCAATCTGAACCGTTGAAAATGAACAGTCGCAAGAGTCTTTGTTTTTTCCGAAGATTACTATAAATGCCTGCACAACTTAAACGAAGTTAAACATTCATAATCTAAAATGAAAACTCAAGTTAAAGAAGAGTTCGAGTCTGATCCAGGAGCCGAAGTAAAAATGTTCAGAAGGAAGTTTGAAGATGTCATTCTTTACGTAATGATCCTTGGATCAAACTCCTAGAGTTGTAATGTCAACAACCAAAAAGATTTGTTGCTTCCATTTAGTCTGAGATGTAGCATTGATCTTTTCCAGAGGCTTTCTAATGCAATAAGAGAGTGCTAGTTGATCGATGATACTGATATCTTCAGTTGTACCCCTGTAAGGCTTTTTCTAATACATTAGTGCTAACAAGACCCAAGCTTGCTAGATTCTTACTAGACCCAAGCTTGCTGGAATCTCTTTGAAGAAGACCATCCTTTTCCTGCTAAAGATACTACGATCTACTGATATAACTGAATGCAAAAAGTTTAATGTAAAGCTTCTGGTTAACGAGCATTTGTTGATCTACTGCTTTTACTTCTGCATCGTTTAATGTACTGGAATGGTTTCTAATAAAGTTTCAGTTTAAGTACTTGATATTCCCTTCTGCTTTCCTGCAAATAACTTACTGTTGGCTAAGTAAGATAAATAACTGATGAATAATCAATTAAATTCAGAAGAAAAGAGGTCGTCTTGATAGCTTCTACTGGAAGATAAGAAAAGCCATGTTTTGTTAATGAAACAAATTACTTTCTGCATCTGACAGAAATCTCATATAATCAGAAAAATGTTCTTTCTAAATTAATGATAATTTTGATAAATGAATTGTCAATAGCCAGACATAGGACGTTTCACTATCCTTTACTACAGGTATGATTATCTCGATTTTTGGTGATTTTTGACATCTATAAATAAGAACAACGGGTTAAGCCAAATAGTCACAAAACGAAATGTCAAAAGAAAATAGTTCTGATCTGGCCGAGGAGTTCATGAAGGAGGCGATCGCTGCACGGAAATAAGTGATCGAAGACAAAGTGCTGGAAAAGACACTTTCCACCTGGACTAAGATACAAGAGCTTCAGTCCGACTTTGAAAGTGGGTTGTACGCTACTACCAAGCAGCTGGCAGTAATGGAGAAGTATTATCGACGTCTCCATAGTGCTGATAGCGCAGATGTCTTTTCTGATAATGTTGTTTACCTCCTTATGCTCTTGAAGGAGCATAGGACTCTGAAAAAGATTGCTTTTTCAGAGGAATTTTTGCGTACCTCCACCGGAGAGCTAACTACTTGGTTGGCCTTCTGGAGAGAGAATGTTAAGGATGAAGTCTTGATTGTACGCCCCCGCCTTTATCGTTAATGAAGTTTTAAAAATTGTCTGCTGTTTTTTTTCTTTTTCCTGTCTTTTATTTTCTGCAAAATAACTCTAAAGAAACATAGGAAGTCACAACACAATCATGAAGATAACAGATAATTAATTTAAGTCTATTAATCCAAGAGAGTTTCGAAAATAAGAAAACTTATTTTCCGGCAAAGGTTTTGTGAAGATATTTGCTGTTTTTTGATCAGTAGAGACATATTCCAGACGAATGTTCTTCTTTTCCACATGATATCTGATGAAATTATGTCTGATGTCTATGTGCTTCGTTCTGGAATGAAGTACTGGATTTTTTGTGATTGCAATGGCACTGGTATTGTCACAGAAAATAGGTGATTCGGAGGCTTTAATTCCATAGTCTTTTAACTGTTGCTGAATCCATAATATTTGAGAGCAGCAGGTTCCAGCAGCCAGATATTCTGCTTCTACAGTAGATGTGGCTATGGAAGTCTGATTTTTACTAAACCAGGATATCAGCCTATCACCAAGAAATTGACAAAAACCACTTGTACTTTTTCTGTCTAGTTTGCAACCTGCGTAATCAGCATCTGAATATCCAATGAGATTTAACGATGAATCATTGGGATACCATAAGCCGACATTTTGAGTTCCTTTTAAGTACTTCAAAATACGTTTAGCAGCAATATAATGAGATTGTTTGGGGTTAGATTAAAATCTCGCACTAATACAAACAACAAACATGATATCTGGTCTACTGGCAGTCAGATAAAACAATGAACCAATAAGACCGCGATACAGAGTTACCTCTACTGGAATTCCACTTTCATCTTTATCAAGTTTAATAGATGAGCTCATTGGAGTAGAAGCAGCAGAGCATGCTTCCATACTGAAATTTTTCAGAAGCTCCTTGGTGTACTTGGCTTGATTTATAAAAATTCCAGTATCAAGTTGTTTAATCTGTAATCCTAAGAAGAATGTTAATTTTCCCATCATGCTCATTTCGAATTTATCCTGCATCAATTTTCCCAACTTTGCACACAATTTGGGGTTAGTTGACCCAAAAATAATATCATCAACATAGATCTGTACTAAAAGTATATTCTTATTCTTGACTAAAGTAAACAGAGTTTTGTCTACTGCTCCAATTGTAAAGACATGATTGATAAGAAATGAAGGTATCATACCACGCTCTAGGTGCCTGTTTTAGACCATATAATGCTTTGTGTAAATTGAATACATGGTGAGGTGAGAAATGATCGATAAAACCTGGAGGTTGTTCGACGTAGACTTCTTCTTGTACAAGACCATTCAGAAATGCACTCTTCACATCCATTTGATATACTTTGAAATTCTTGAAAGCAGCAAAGGCCAAAAATATTCTGATAGCTTCGAGCCTTGCTACTGGTGCGTAGGTCTCATCATAGTCTATTCCTTCTTCTTGTCTGAAACCTTGAGCTACCAGTCTTGCTTTATTTCTGATCACTGTGCCCTCTTCATTGAGTTTGTTTCTGAATACCCACCGAGTTCCAATGGCAGCTTGGTGAGATGGTCTAGGTACTAGAAACCAAACTTCGTTTCGTTTGAATTGATTCAGCTCTTCTTGCATAGCTTCAATCCAACTAGGATCCAGAAGAGCTTTTTCAATTTTCTTTGGTTCGTCCTGAGAGATAAAAGCAGCATGCATGTATTCATTAATCATTTTCCTTCTGGTTCTCTAAGGCGCTGCTGGATTACCAATAACCAATGATGGGGGATGAGATTTTCTCCAAATAAAAGGATTCAAAAGGATATATTCCTGATTTGATATGTTGAGATTGTTCTCGATGGAACCAGTAGTAGGTTCTTGAGTGTCTTCTGCTGGTATTGGCAAATCTAATGTCTGTACTTCTGGTTCCACTATTGGAATATCTGGTTCTGGATTTTGAAGATCCTTGATGTTTGCTTCTACATCATCTTCACTGTCCAGTTCCAAGTGGATCCTGTCTAGCCTGTTATTTAAATTTGATGTGTTAGATATTTCAAGAGCACTGATGTCTTCATCGAAGACAACATGAATCGACTCTTCAACATTAAGAGTTCTATTGTTGAAAATTCTAAAGGCTTTGCTTACAGCAGAGTAACCAAGAAATAGTCCAGCATCTGATTTTGAGTCAAATGCAGTTAAGTGATTTTTGCCATTATTTAGTACAAAAAATTTGCAATCAAACAGATGAAAATAAGATACGTTGGGTTTATTCCCTTTCCATATTTCATAAGGAGTTTGATTGTGCCTTTTGTTGACCATAGTTCTGTTTTGCGTGTAACAAGCAGTGTTAATTGTTTCAGCCCAGAAGCGCCGAGAGATGTCTGCATCTGCTAGCATTGTTCTAGCTGCTTCTTTTAGAGTTCTATTTCTCCTCTCAGCTACTCCGTTTTGTTGAGGTGTTCTGGCAGCTAAATATTCATGATGAATCCCCTGTTCATCCAAATATAACTCAAGATTTTTGTTAGTGAACTCAGTACCCCGATCACTTCTGATTTTAATGATGGAAGAAGATTTTTCATTTTGAATCCTTTTCAGAAGCTTGATCAGGAGGCAACTGGTTTGATCTTTTCCTGTGAGAAATACTACCCTAGTGAATCTAGAAAAATCATCAATAACAACAAGAGTATATTTCACTCCCCCTAAGCTCATGATAGGGATTGGACCAAATAGATCCATATGCAGTAATTCCAGACATCTTGAAGTTGATTTGCTATCTTTGTTCTTGAAACTAGATCTTATCTGTTTCCCAAGCTGACAAGAAGAACAAACATGATTTTTAACAAAATTAATATCAGGTAAGCCATCAACTATATTCTGCTTTTTGAGATGATTGATTGACTTGAAATTCAGATGATTCAATTTCTTGTGCCATAGCCAATGTTTATTACTAAGAGAGGCAACTAAGCATGTTGGAGTGTTGACATGATTTGAGTTCCAAGAGACTCTGTAGGTGTTGCCTTCTCTCTTTCCAGTTAATACGGTAGTTTCTGCAGAATCTCTAACTATACACGAGTGATTCTGAAAGGCTACAGAATAACCATTATCACATAGTTGACTAATGCTAATTAGATTGTAACAAAGGTTGTCAAATAATAACACATCATTAATGGTTATGTTACCATGGATAATCTTACCTTTACCCACGGTTTTACCTTTTGAGTTGTTTCCAAAAATTATCTTTGGTCCAGTGCAACTCATTATCTCGGAAAGTAGGTTTTTCTTTCCAGTCATGTGTCTGGAACATCCACTGTCCAGATACCATGTGGAGTTACTGATTTCTGTTTTCTTCTGCTGTTCCTGCAAACACAAATTTTAGTATCTGGTACCCAAATCTATTTGGTTCCAAGCCTTATCAGTCCTTTGGGGACCCACATTTGTACAATTTTTGTACTTCGGGTATCCATGGAGGTGTGTGCAACAAAGGGTCTGTTGTTTTTAACATTGTGCATCCTAGTATGTTGTTCTTCCCTTCTGTTTCTGTTGTCCAGCCTGTATCTATTCTGAACAGGTTTAGAATTGTAGTACTGGTAGTTTTTAACCTTCATAGGATGTTGTCTTCCTGAGTTGAATCCTCTTCTGATTCTAGAACTCTGGTCAACTTTTTCCTTAGGTTCAACATAACCCAAACCATAATGCATTCTTCTGTTCATCTGGTTTACATTCCTTTCTACTGAAGCAGTAGGTACTTCTGGTTTCTGTACCACGCTGGATTTCACAAAGTGAATATACTTCCCTTTGCACATATCCAGTTTTGGCTTAGTATTTGTTTCAGAGGTGCCTTCATTATTACAAAATCCAAGACCACTCCTGTCTCCAGATTGTTTTTGTAACTCTTGCATCTTTTCCAGTGAAATAGAAGACTTGTTCCAAGCATTTACCAGTAGTGATAACTTCTGGTTTTCAGAAAGCATCTTCTGGTAATCTGCTTTTGCTCTTTCATTCTCCGTTTTTAATTTACTCATCTCAACTTGTAAATCATTAAAGCTTTCTACTTGCAAGCAAGTTAACTTACTGTTCTGATCCTTTAAGTTCTGATTTTCGATCTTAACTTCTTCGAATGATTGAGAAAGTCTAGAATACTCTTCTACCATGTCATGTAATGCATTAATTAGATCAGTTCGTGTGAATTCGTTAGAATCAAAATCAAATACCTCTCCAAATGTCGAGGTTGAATCAGTGTTTGCCATGAGACATATAACTTCTTCTGCATCACTGTCACTGGAATGACTTTCTGAATCAGATGACTCAGAACTGGAGTCCGCCCATTTGGATTTGCTTTCTTCAGCAATCATTGCTTTTCGATCTCTTCTGTACTTTTGTCATTCCTCTTGTGATCCTTTCTCTTCTGGTCATCCTTCTTTGGTTTAGGACAATCAGCAATGAAGTGACCTATTTTTCCACAGTTAAAGTATCCCCTATCACCAGATGGTGAATCTTTCTTGAAGTTGCGATTGGGACCTTGATAAGTTCGATGGTTCTTTTTCATGAACCTGGAGAATTTCATTACAAAAAAGGACATAGCATCACTGCTGATTTGTTCAGCAGTCTTCTCCAATGTACTGTCAATGATCACAGTAGGTAATGCTTGAGGTACAGCTGTAGCAACAGTCAATACAAGAAAACGCTAAATGACATCGGATTTTATCCGTTGTCTTTTAGGGTGAAAAACTGATGTTGTAAGCAGTGTTGTTAAAAGTCAGGACAACGACAACGGTGAAAAACCGTTGTCGTAGACATCAAAGACGACGGTGAAAAACTGTTGTCGTAGATATTGTAAAAACGTTGTTAAAAGCACTGTGGTTAAAAAGATGCGCTCAAAGACAACGGTGTTTCACCGTTGTCATAGACGTCTAAAGACGACGGTGAAACACCGTTGTGGTAGCAGTGATAATCCGTTGTGAAATAAAAACTTGGCGACGGTTTGCATAAAATATTCCGTCGCTATTAGCGACGAATATATATGTCCGTCGCCCATTAGCGACGGTGTGTATTATGATGACCGTCGCTAATTAGCCACGGTTATGTTATGATTTCATTCGCTAATTGTTTTCGTAAAATAAAAAAAAAATTACAGTTATAGTTCAATAAACCTAACAAAATAAACTAACAATCTTACTAAATTAATATATTTATAATCTTTAACTTCAAATTTAAGTTTAAGAAAAATCGCAACTTCAAATTTAAGTTTAAGAAAATTCGTAGACAAAAAACGTGGGAGAACAAAAAATTTGAGAAGTTGAACTAAGGACATGACTTAGAGGTGTGAAGGAAAATGAACAATAACACGAATATTTATAGACATTTGTGCGACGGTATTGATAGTACCGTTGCTATTAGCGACGGATCAAGCATAAGCCGTCGCTAAAGTAAATCGGCGACAGTCTTATAAACACTGTCGCAAAATTTAGCGACGAACTGGGAACGGACACTGTCGCTCAATTTACCGACGGGTATCTAAAACTGTCGCAAAATTTAAATTTTGCGACGGTATTTATAAAATCGTCGCTAAAGTTTTACCATTTTTTTTAAAAAAATTAGAAACTACGACAACGTTTTTTCAAAAACCGTTGTCTTTAACCAAATAAAACACTAAGAAACGACAACGTTTTTAAAAACCGTTGTCGTAGATAAAAAACCATCCGAAAAACAACGGTTTTTGAAAAAACGTTGTTGTAGCTCAAAAAAAATCATCCAAAAGACAACGGTTTTTAAAAACCGTTGTTGTAGTTTAAAAAAAACCGCTCATAGACAACGGTTGTTAAAACCGTTGTTGTAGCAAAAAAAAAAAGCTCTAAGACAACAGTTTTTTAAAACCGTTGTTGTACAAACAAAAAAAACGCTCATAGACAACGGTTTTAAAAAACCGTTGTCGTAGACACATCAAAGACAACGGTTTTTAAAAACCGTTGTCGTAGACACATAAAAGACAACGGTTTTTTAAAAAGCGTTGTCTATAAGCGGAGTTTTTTAGGCTACGACAACGGTTTTTGTTAAAACCGTTGTTAAAAAAAAAAGACAACGGTTTTAATAAAAACCGTTGTCGTATGAGTGTTGTTGATTGAAGTTTTTGTTGTAGTGAGTAGAGGAGGTAGTAGCAGTAGCAGTAGCAGCAAGAGCCTTGGTAGGTAGACTTGAAGGCTCTTCTCCACTTCTTACCTCCAATTCGAACTCATATGCTTTCAGATCTGCAAACAAGTCGTGCAGTTCTAACTTGTTTAGATCTTTGGACACTCTCATAGCCATTGTTTTTACATCCCATTCTCTGGGTAAGGCTCTCATTACCTTGAGAGCTATTTCTCTATTGCTATGCTCTTTACCCAGAGCTGTTAGCTCATTTACCAAGCTACTGAATCTTTCATCGAACTCATTTAGAGTTTCACCAGCTCTCATTTTTAGATTTTCGAACTTCTGCATTGCTACAGACAGTTTGTTTTCTTTCGTTTGCTCATTTTCCTCACATATCTGGATGAGCTTTTCTCAAATATATTTTGCAGTAGAACACATTTTAATCTTGCTAAAGGTGTTCTTGTCGAGAGTTTTATATAATATATCCTTTGCAACATTATCAAGGTTGGCCTTCTTCTTATCTTCGCTGGTCCATTCACTTCTTGATTTTTCAACCATCTGTGGTGCACCCTCAGTAACAGCAACAGCTGTGTTAGGCTTTAATATTTTTAATGGACCATCTGTGATGACATACCACATGTCATCATCTTGTGCTGCAAGATGAGCTTGCATTCTAATCTTTCAATCATCAAAATCTTCCTTAGAGAACATAGGAATCTTGCTAAAGTGTGCCATCTGTTGTAGTTTTTCACGAACAAGAATAACCTGCTCTGATACCAATTGTTGGGGATCGAAGTTGAGTTTAGAGGGGGGTGAATAAACTCTACTCTTTTTTACTTTCTTTCGATGAGGTACTAAAATCCTGTTAGAGATAATAGTTTATCTTGTTGCGTATACCTTCAACTAGATTACAATTATAGGTGCGGAAACAATCTGATGAAGTAAGTGAAAGACAATAATAACAGTAGGCAGTAGTTGTTTATGGAAGTTCGAAACGTCTCCCCTTCTCCTATTTCCAGAAGGTATAACTAAAAGACTTTGGATATTAAAATACAACTCTTGTACACACCCACTTCAGAAGGACTTACACCTTTGCCTACTGAAACTCTTAGTTACTCGACTCAAAAAGAACGTGATACACAAAGTTCTGAAAAGACTCTTTTCAGATTACAAGCTCTTCCTGATAAAGTATAAGTGTTGTAAAAGATTGTGAATAGTGTAAGAATCAGTAGCACAAGATGATCTTCAAAAGATCAGATATTTGCTATGAAGCGTGTGCTATTTTTCTTTGTGTTGAACTCAAAGTTAACAACGAATTTCGAGGTTGTCTCGTTGAGTAAAATAGCGTTGATCCTTGAAAAGATATTATGCGTAGAGTTTTCTTTCTGTAAGGGTTTGTTCCATGTGTATATAAGCGACTGAGTTCAACGTTTATGATCAGAAAATGTCTTCAGATTTCTGATAGAGTCAGCTTTATTACCAAAAAAGGTTCCTGCATAAAAGCTATAAAACAATCCGTCATGTTTTATACTAAACTCGGTAAGGTGAATTAAATGACTTCGTATAGTATTTAATGCTGCAATTAATACTAGTACTTGGTAACTTTAACGGTAAAATTTAAAGTAGTCACGTTAGGCAACATCTTCTACTGATTTTGTTTTTTTATCCTTTCTACTGCTTTTGTTTTACTAGACCAGTAGCTTCTGATTTTCTTTTTGTCTACTGTTTTCTTAAAGAGTGCTGCTGGTCTGCTGGTTTTTATTTTCATCGCCACAATTAATTCATGTCTATCAATTGGGCTCAGTAACTATTATTTAATTAAAACCTAATTGCTTATTAAATTAGTTTTCCAAAAATAATATCTTTGATATTTTAAAACTCCTTGTTTGCCTAAAACCGGCTTTCCAAGAAAAATCGAGCACGACTCATATAATAATTCGAACTCTACTATTTTTAAGAAAAATTAAATTATTTTTTATCATATTAGGAAGCCTTGCAAATATTTAATAAAAAAAAAAATATATTCTTGTCTTGGTCATCCCCAATTTCCTTTCCCCTGCCTATTGTCGAATATTCGGGTAAAATCCATCAATTTCTTGAAATCATGTCATATTATCATTTAATCATGCAATCATGCCTTTAATAATTTATAAATATCATGCAATCATTTAAAATCATTTAAATAAAACAATTAAGCAATTAAAATAATTTGCATGCATGTGGTTTACGTAGGTTGGTTTTTCGGACGTTACAAATCTTCCCCCCTTAAATAGAATTCCGTACTCGAAATTTTCCTTGACTTAATTATTGCAAAGCTTAGATTCCCTTATCCACCTCAAACTTAACCCCTAACTTAAATCTTACTATTCAATTTGGTCCACCAAATATTTAAAATTGCATTTCTAACCCATAAATTTCTCGATGTCGACTTCTAAATCCAGTTCAGTAGAACATGCAGTCTATTCTCCTCTAAGTTCTTCATTAGCCCAATCAATTCCACTAGCCAACATGCATTTAATCATTTTCCATGCAGCATGCAACTAACATTTTTATCATGAATTATATAAGTATTTAAAAGAATTTTATCATATATAAAATAAAAAACTGTAAAAACTCACATACTTGATGGGTGGCTTCTTGAGGTTCTCGGAATGACATTACACAACCCTTTGGAGAAAACTCGGCTCTAATACCAACTAAAACGACCTCGACCTTTTTTTCTAAATCATAAAATCGAAAATACTAAATAATATAACTTAACATTTTCATAAATCATACTAATTTAACATTTAAAATCTCAAGTGTATAAAAATATCCCTGAATCATCAACTAACCAAAAATCCTACACCTACCTTTAAAAAAATCAACAAACATAAAATTAAAGCATAAAACTCCCTAATAAAATCATTAACAAAAATCTTTTAAAAAAATTATTTATCAAGCTAGTGCGGAAAACGAAAGGGTCCCTTTTGAGTGTACTGTTGCACTCGATCTACTCAAGCGTCAGCGCCTCCCATAATATCATCAAATCCTGCATCATGCAAACCTAGTGAGTCTAATGACTCAGCACGTTCAAAACATGAATATCGAATAATACATATACAGTCACAAACATTTAAAAATCATAATTTTATTTAAAATAGCTTTTGAGTATAGATAAACCATTTAAAATCATGTTCAGCATAAACAAATCATTTTAATCGTAAAGCTTTCAATTCTTTATCATTTTGAGTGAAGTTCGATCATCGAAAGTGACTAGCTTTATCTTTTGATCGACTGATAATTCTTCAGCTCCACATGGTCAATAGGGTTCGGCAGTAGGCTCCACCGTGGAAATACGATCGTCGGGCTCCCTCGGGGACCTTCTCTCATAGACGGAGTCCTTTGGGGCCTTTTCCCAAAAATGAGCTCCTTTTGGGACGTTCTCCCGTAAATGGGCTCCCTCTAGGGCCTTTTTCCTCACGAAATCTCCACAAAACAATATATCATTTGTCACATTCAATTCAAATCCCTCAAAATCATTTTTTCTTTTCTTTTAAAATCATAAAATATCACATCTTTCAAAAAATAACGTTTAAACAATAAAAATTGCACAGTTTTACAATAAATCATAAAATATCATATTTTCAAAAAAAACATTATATAAATAATAAAATATCATTTAACAAGCGTGATGATCCTTCGGGACGCTGCCAAGCTTAAACGTACTACCAAAATGTAAAATAACCGTTTTGCCCCAAGATGTAATATTTCTCGATTTTGACTTTTTCTTACTTTTTATGACATGGACTTATCCCAAATAATTATTTAAGCTTAATTCTAATTTTGCATAATTTTATTCATCTTAAATCTATGCTTTTCATTTTAATTATTTAATTAAATATTCGTGAGGCGATTAAATCCCGAATAAATCCAGAACTTACTATTTTCTTCCCAACCTTATCATAGAAAATCCTAGTGTGTGAAGAGAGTGTTATTGGCTGATGGAGATGGATTATGGTGTTTGGAAAGCCTAGGTATCTTATTTATACTTTTAATCAATATGTTAACGGGCTTTGGTTTTGAGCCTCCAAGCATATGAGCAATTAAGCCTACTCAATTTTGTTAAATTGGGCCCAATAAATCTTATTTAATTAAAACCTAAATGTTTATAAAATTAGTTTTCCAAAAATATATTTTTGATCTTTTAAAACTCCTTGTTTGACTAAAACCGACTTCCGAGTAAAAATCGAGTTCGACTCGTAAAATAATTCGAAGTCTAACATTTTAAAAAAATAAATAAATAATTTTTAATCATATTAGCCTTGTAAATATTTAATTAAAAATAAAAATTTTTGTCTTGGTTGTCCCCGATCTCCTTTCCCCTGTCTATTATCGTATATTCGGATAAAATCCTTCAATTTCATGAAATCATGTAATATTATCATTTAATCATGAAATCATATCTTTAATCATTTAATAAATATCAATGAAAGCATTTAAAATCAATTAAATAAAACAATTAAGCAATTAAAATAATTTGTATGCATATGGTTTACGTAAGTTGTTTTTTCGGAAGTTAAAAATCTCACCCCATAAATCGAATTTCTTCCTCGAAATTTTCCTTCACTTAATCATTGCAAAGCTTAAATTCCCTTATCCACCTCAAACTTAACCCTTAACTTAAATATTACTCTTCAATTTGGTCCTCCAAATCTTGAAAATTGCATTCTAACCCAAAAAATTATCAATGTCCACTCCTAAATCCTGTTCAAGTAGAACATGCAGTCTATTCTACTCTACGTTCTTCATTAACCCAATCAATTACACTGCCCAACATGAATTTAATCATTTTCCATTCAGCTTGTAACTAACATTTATATCATGCATCATATAAAAGAATATTAGCGTATATACAATAATAAGCATTAAAAACTCACATACTAGAGGCGTGACTTCTTTAGCTTCTCGAAGTGACAGTATACAACCCTTTGGAGAAAATCTCGGCTCTGATACCCACTGAAAAGACCTCGACCTTTTTTTTAAAAAAAATAATCATAAACTCGAAAATACTAAACAATATAACTTAACATTTCCATAAATCATACTAATTTAACATTTAAAATCTCAAGTATATAAAAATATCCCTAAATCATTAACTAATCAAAAATCATACGTCGACCTTTAAATATCAATTAACATAAAATTAAAGCATAAAACTCTCTAATAAAATCATTAACACAAATCTTTGAATCTTTTATCTATCAAGCTAGTGAGAAAAACGAAAGGGTTCCTCGGGAGTGTACTGCTGTACTCTATCTATCCAAGCGTCAGCGCCTCCCATAAAATCATCAAATCCTGCATCATGCAAATCTAGTGAGTCTAATGACTCAGCACGTTTTAAATATGAATAGCGAATAATACTTATACAATGACAAGCATTTAAAAATCATACTTTTATTTAAAATTGTTTTTGAGTATAAATAAACCATTTAAAATCATTTTCAACATAAATAAATCATATATCGTAAAATCATTTTAATCGTAAAGCTTTCAATTATCCTTTATCATTTTGGGTGAAGTTTGATAATAGAAAGTGACTAGCTTTTATCATTTAGGTCGCCTGATGAGTTTTCAACTCCACACGATCCATGGGGATGGGAACTAAGATCCACTATGAAAATATGGGCTCCCTCGGGGTCCCATAGACGGTCTCCCTCTGGAGTCTTTTCTCAAAAATGGGCTCCTTCTGGGACCTTTTTCCTCACGAAATCCCCACCAAATTATATATCATTTGTCACAGTCAATTCACATATCTCAAAATATTTTTTTTTCTTTTAAAATCATAAAATATTATAGCTTTCCGAAAATAGCGTTTAAAAAGTAAAAGTTGCACAGTTTTAAAATAAATCATAAAATATCATATTTTAAAAAAAATCATCATTTAAAATCATAAAATATAATTTAACAAGCGTTATGATCTTTCGGGATGCTGCCAAGCTTAAACGTATTACCCAAGTGTAAAAAGACGATTTTTCCCCTAGACGTAATGTTTCTTGATTTTGATTCTTTCTTACTTTTAATGACACAGGTTTATCCCAAATAATTATTTAAGCTTAAATCTAATTTTTCATAATTTTATTCATCTTAAATCTATGCTTTTCATTTAAATATTTAATTAACTATTCGTGAAACGATTAAATCCCAAATAAATCAAAAACTTACTATTTTCTTCCCAACCTTATTTTCGAAAATCCTAGTTTGTGAAGAGTGTGTTTTCGGCTGATGGAGATGAATTATGGTGTTAGGGAAGCCTATGTATCTTATTTATACTTTTAATCAACATGTTAATGGGTTTTGGTTTTGGGCCTCCAATTATAGGAGCAATTGGACCTACTCAATTTGGTTAAATTGAACCCAATAACTCTTATTTAATTAAAACATAAAAGTTTATAAAATTAGTTTCTCAAAAATAATATTTTTTATCTTTTAAAACTCTTTGTTTGCCCAAACCCCGGTTCTCGAGAAAAATCGAGCTTGACTCATAAAATAATTATAACTCTAACTTTTTTTAGAAAAATTAAATCATTTTTATTCATATTAGGAAGCCTTGTAAATATTTAATGAAAAATAAATATTCTTGTCTTGGTCGTCCTTGGTTTCCTTTCCTCTGCCTATTATCGAATATTCGAGTAAAATCATTCAGTTTCATGAAATCATGTCATATTATCATTTAATCATGCAATAATGCCTTTAATCATTTAATAAATATCATGCAAGCATTTAAAATCAATTAAATAAAACAATTAAAAAATTAAAATAATTTTCATGCATGTGGTTTACGTAGGTTGGTTTTTCGAACGTTACACTTTTTGTCACAGTCAATTCACATCTTTCAAATAATTTTTTTTTAATCTTTTTAATAATAAAATAACGTGTCTTTTCCACATTTAAAAAATAGTATTCTAACAGTAAAAATTACACAACTTTATCATAAATCATAAAATCTCATATTTTAATCGTAAATGTTTTAAAATATCATTTAGCACGCGTTATGATTCTTCGGGACACTGCCAGACCTTTCGTAGACGTAAAATAACCATTTTACCATTGGACTCTAAAATTCTCGATTTTGACTTTTTCCCAATTTTTTTGACTCAAGATTATCCCAAATGATTATTTAAGCTAAAATTTGATTTAATAATATTTTTGTTTAATATAAAATCGAAGCTTTTTGATTTAATTACTTATTTACTAGACTGTAAAGCGTTTTAATCTCGAATTAATCACAACTTTAATATTTTCTTCCCAAACTTTAAACATAAAACTTTTTATACCTAAACTACCCTAGTGAACCATGAGCTGACCAACGCGGACCATGATTCGAACCTCTTCTTCTCCTAGCCTCAAAACTGATCCTTAAACTCTAAGACAAGACATCACCTCACGCGATTGGAACCACCTTCGAGGCTAACTTGGACCAAACCATTCTCAAACCCTCCTGGACCCTAACCGGCCAAGCCTAGACCAGCACTGAGCCATCCCATGCCCTTGCCACCAGCACGTACCTATCCTCTTATTCCCAAAGTCGCGGCCCTCATCCTACTCATGCCACCATGGACCATGGCTGTACCAGGCCCCATCCCTACCCCTAACCATCCTCCTAGACCCTACTGGACCAGCCTAACCAGCCCCAAGCGAGCCGCAACCTCTCCTGAAACACACAAGTCGTGCGCACATGTTGAGGAGTCCTAGCGCTTGTGGACTCCTCCTTCCCTGCTGCCACCGAGTCCAACCACTCATGGACTTCTCCTAACCTCTAGACACAGCCAACATGGAACCATGACCCAGCCTAGTCGAGCCCTTGAGAAATCTCCCTCATGACCGAGCAATAGCACCCATGCGAACCCACCTAAACCATAGCTTCTACCATTCCACCTTGCAAAGACCCTTCTTGTTTGCATCCAACCTTCATCTAGTCCCCAAAAGTCCTTTTATTCCCATTCCTTAGACACTTCCTCATGACAGCGTGTCCTTACAATTCATAACGTTTTTCAAACAAGTGTAAAATAAAAAAAATTGAAAATATTCATCCTATCATTAAACGATTCATACTCAAATATTTTTCACGCTAACATACATAAAAAAATGCATATTATGATTTGAATGGTTCTTGAAAGAAGTTAAGAAGCGTGTCTTTGAATTTTAGAACACTCGAATATGCGATCGTTGGGGTGGGTTGCAAAGGGAGACGAGCGGGTGACAAAAACTCCTTGTTTTTCCTCCTCAAATATTCAAAAATATTGTGTGTATTGTGTGTTGATTTTCAGCTTCTATGTGCTTAGGAAAACCTTAGGATTTATATTTTATAGATTTAAATTTGCATGATCATGAGCTTAGATTTTGGGCGTTTAAGTTAGGGAGCAATTGGGCCTACTAATCTTATGTAATTAGGCCCAATAACACTTATTTAATTGAAAAATAAAAGTTTATAAAAATTAGTTTTCAAACTAAATAATTTTGATATTTTAAAAGTCCATCGTTCATCCAAAACCGGCTTCCCAGATAAAATTAAGCTCGTCTCATAAAATAATTTGAACTCTCGCATTTATACAAAAAATTAATCATATTAATACGCCTTGAAAATATTTATTGAAAATATTTTATTTTGGTCGTCCCCGGTCTCTTTTCCCTAGCCTATTATCGAATATTCAGATAAAATCTTAATTTCTCATGAAATCATGCAATTACACCTTTCATCATATAATATACATCAAGTAAGCATTTAAAATTAATTAAATAAAACAATTAAGTAATTTATATCATTTGCATGCATTTGGTTTTCGTATACTGATTTTTCGTCTGTTACAATTTTCCATCTCAATCAGATCGAAGTGTCTTAATCTTTCTTTCTAATTGTTTTTCCACTTTTGACCTGAATTCTTGAACTTTTTGAATGCTTCAGATTTGTGTCTTATCAAATTGACATACCCATACCTTGAATAGTCATGAATAAAAGTAATGAAGTAGGATTGCTCATATTTTGTACTAACATTTAGTGGGCCACAAATATCTGTGTGAATCAAATCCAGTTGACCACGTGCACGTTTCAATTTTTTTTAAAGGGAGTCTTGGTCATTTTTTCTTTTAAGACATGACTCACAAATATGTATAGAATTTATGTATGACAAGTCAAACATGCCTTCTCCCACTAGATTGTGCATCCTTCTTTGGGAAATGCGACCTAATCTAGCGTGCCATATTTGTGTGGGATACAGATCAACTAATTTTCTTTTATTAGTTGTTGTTTTCATTTGCACTTGGATATTGTTCAACGGCATATTTTTTAATTTTAAGTTATAGAGATCGTTCATTAACTCGTTTGTTCCAATCAAACATTCATTTTTGTAAATATTTCCAACGCCTTTAGCAAAAACACAATAATAATCATCTCTATCAAGCATAGAAATATAAATAATGTTTTTAACCAACTCAAGAACTTATAAAACATCTCTCAATAATAACTTGTTGTTTAAAATCAAAGTAATGTCTCCAATAGCAGTTGCATCAACCCTTGATCCATTCCCTAATCTTAGAAATTTCTCGCCATCTCTAAGTCTCCTGCTTCTTGCCATCAACTAAAAATGATTACATCGATGAAAGCCACAACCGATATCTAACACTCAAGAAGAGGAATTAATTGAGACATTTACTTCTATGTAAAAAATACCATGGCCAGAACGTTTTTGGGCAAGTTACTCCGTGTAGTTACGCCTCCAATGTTCAGGCTTGTTGCAATGGAAACAAACATGTTCTGACTGGTCGGGCATTGAGGTCCCTAGAGTGGGTATCTTGTATGGCTTCTTGTTGGGCTTGTTCTTCTTCAATGTGGCAGAACGCTTCTTTCCTCTATTTTGGGCTCCCCTTTTCGTACCGGATAGTGAGCCTACTAGAATAAAATGTTTTTCTTTCTTGATTGTGGCCTCATAAGTAGTAAGTATATTAACCAACTCTTCAATGGTGGCCTCAAGCTTGTTCATATTAAAATTGACCATAAATCCATCTAACAAAGGGGCAGTGATATTAGGAGAATATCAGTCGAGAGCTTACTGGGAATAACCACGTCGAGTCCCACCAACTTCTCAATGAGTCCAATCATCCTAACACCGTACTCATGGACAGAAGTATCATCTCGCAAGCGTGTAGTCATGAGTTTTTTAACAGTTGTATGTCTCTCTGAGCGAGTTTGTACACCTTGAGTTTGTATGTTTTTCGAATTCATGTAATTATATTATTTAATAATATACATACATGCATACTACTATACAAATCGCATATAAATATATATATATATATATATATATATATATATATATATATATATATCATAATATGACATTCAACAATAAAAAAGGATGATCGATCACAACACTATTTGATCCATGTGAACAAGACATTGATCAAATTCCATAACCTAGGTGGATGCAGGGATGCAAATGCAACTTTTTACAAGAGCTTCTAATAATTTTTATGCCTTCATCAATTGCATCGGGCCTACCATCTTCCAGTCTTGATCTCCCATTATTTCTAATAATTACATTTAAATAGTCATGACACATAAGAGATACATCTCATGGGATGAGAATTGACCATAATTGTTGTGGGGACCCGGACGCTAATCATCTTCTTAATCATCGTTGGGATTTAATTATCAGTTCTGATAAACAGGGTCTAAAAAAAATTTTCTTTTTAAAATATAAATGCGGAAGGTAATGGAATCTAATTAATATACATCTCTGTATAACAACTACAAGTCAGTAGAAAAGTACAATACTGTACAACCTCAGTCTAGGGTTTAGTTACTAAGTTCAAGTAATAAAACAAGTCTACAGTAAGTCCGGAATCACCACGCTATCTAGTCCAGCCTCTTTCTCATCTTGACCCTGATCCAGCCCCACCTGTTGTCATGCACACATACAAAACAAGACAACAGCCGGATAACTCCGGTGAGAATAAATCCCAGTATAAAACATGGTAAGCATGTACAGAAACAATCTAAATCGTAACACATGCTATCATAAACATATTCAAGGATACTGGATTTCGTAATCTATGAAATCAAATCCAAATAAGCATGCAATTCAATCCAGATAAACATGCAATTTAAATCAAATCATATAACATGCTATCATAACTGAAAGCAATAAACATGGGTTTCATAGTCTATGAAACCACATCTATAAACACATGCAATTCTGGTCAAATCATGTCTAGACTCGACTCAATTCAAACTCTATGGATCCCAGTGTGAATAAGACGTCACTGTCTGTTACCTACTCTCCCAATCGGGGTAACGTACGTCTTATTCCTAGACTTCGGTCATATCTGTATCGAATAATCTACAATCGGAGGGTGTCTGCTCCTATGTAACGATACACCGAACGTCTAGTTTTGGCCGATCTGCCAATCTCTCCTATCTCAGGACTCGAATACAAATCAGTAAACAATATATTACAAAATCAAATGTAATAACAGTTTAGTATGTGATTTAGGGAAACTCGTATCAAATCTGAATCGAGTTGTGCAATCCCGTGACCACATGACTTATACCTTTGTCGTCCCGGTCGGAGGAAGACGATGACCTGTATTCAAATCTGTCCATATCAAATCTGAAATGACAATATCAAATACACTGTATCAATGAATAACTCAATTCACAATCTGTTCTGATCAATACTTAACTCAGTACATAATCTGACCAAAAATCTGAACAAGATACAATCTGATTCATATCAACGAATATCACGATGAAATCTAAATCATAACTGAATCTGATCAATCTGAATCAACTGATGTTGTAACAGTACAATAATACAGTCTTGTAACCCCGTCAACCTCAACATTCTAAATATCAAATCTAAAGGCATAATTAATACCATATCATCATTCTTCTAATTCTAGTATGTCAATATCTATGGAATTCGACTCACGATCTGTTGAAATTCATAACACAAACATACCGCATCATTTCTTTGATCTAATTCCACAAACATGCTGAATAATCTATCCAAACACATAAGAATAATCATCTCTTTATTCTTGCATCAAGAACGATACCATTCTAGTGTTTCATCTCAGTCAATATCTTCTGAAATTCATAACAATTGTATAAACAGTCTATTCGTTAATCTGACTTCGATTATACAATGTCTACGGTAGCAGAAACACATATCTGAATCATATTCAGTTCTGACAACCTCATATTTCCAAAACATCTCAAAACGTAATAAAACTTACGTCCTGGTATAGCTTGAGTCGAGAGGAACACGCTGCTGCGTTCGGATTCGAATTTTGATACCTGGATTCTTCGAAATCACCAATCGAAAAGGCGTAAGGATTTTTCTTTCAAACCTTCGACCCTTTTCTGAAATTTGGAGAGAAACCACGTGCAATCCTAATATATATACTGCATGCAAGGCTGGGAAACAGTGGCATCATTTCTCATGCAACACGCATGACCGCGGGTGCGGTGAGTGTAAGGAGCGCGGGTGCGCTCAAGCGGTGATCCTAGCCATTCTCTCGGCAGCTCAGACCGCGGGTGCGCTTCTTGCAAGACCGCGGGTGCGGTGTCATCAGCGCGGGTGCGCTCCATCTAATACCGCAGGTGCGGTGATGCTACGGAATTTCTTACCAACTTGCTGCCCATGCACCGCGGGTGCGGTCGTGCTAGCACCGCGGGTGCGGTCGTGCTAACTTCTAAATTTTAGTTTTTTGATCATGCCACACCTGGTTTCTCAAGTCTTTCCTTCCCTCATTGCATGTCATGCATTCTCATATCTTCCGAGTCTTACGTCAATGAAGATTAATAATCTTGGTTTATCAATTCCATAATTCCTGGGCATTACATTTCTCCCCCTCTTAGATCTGAGTTCGTACCCGAACTCATAAACAATCGGTTCAGATATAACAGGAGAAGTGTATAATAGAGTTTAAATCAAAACTCATCCCAATTAACCCATTCTGAAATCTCTTTCTTGTATCAACCTCTGATTTCAAATCTGGAATGAGAATTCATGAAGTATATTATCATAATACTTCTCAAATTAACTCTGACAAAATCAATCGTGCCATGTTGGTATACAACATCCGTATAAACCAATCTACAGCTCATCACATATCAGTACCATCAGCTGTTATCAAATCTGTCTATCCCAAACAAGGACATATACCACCTTCGACTTCAGATACCAATCGTCATTATCCGACGTTGGTTTCTTACCTCTGTCCATTCTGAACTATCTTTATAACTATCATCAAACATGAATTCATACAGTGATAATAAGTCATAACAACTAGTGCTAACATCCAGCACCAAAGCTGTACCTAAATCTTCCAATATCTGGCTAGTACATTCTGACAGTCTGTCAATCTGCAAATAATCTAAGGAGCAACTTATGATATACTCTGTCACAAGTACCAAATCAACCAGAAATCACGTTCTGATATACTCTATCTCAACATTCTGTTGATTCTGATCATTCCTCTAACATCAATCTGTGTCATCTGGTTCTGTTTGTACGTTATCTGGTACAAACTAATAGATATAGATTGAACAATCTGTCAATCTTAATCATATCATATCACAATCTGTAGAAAATGGCAGTAATGTTATTAAAAAAAAATCATAGAAATGTACTCCCATTTCTACTCAGAAATATACAATTCTGTAATAAATCTTCTGATTTCTATCTTTCTGCTTATTTTGTTAGCGATTCAGACCTATCAGTATGATTTCTGCCAACATTTCAGCATAAATTCTGCAATAACTGCTCTAATCTATCTACACCAAAACTGTCTGTTATCCGAATGAAAACTGAATCCATCACTGTGCATGTCTGACACTATCTGTGATATCTGATTCGAACTATTCAGCATAAAAGAAGAAATACCTACCTGGTATTCGGTTCTGACTCTCAATGTCAATTCTGTTATACAATTCTGACATATTCTGACCTCATTTCTGAATTGCTGTAACTCATGAACTTAACTCTGATACAATTGAACTGTATATATATATATATAATCTCAACGGTTCATAACAATCTGTATCACAAACGGATTCAAGACCACAGTAATATCAAACCAGCTACGAAATATCAGTAACCTATACAAATCTAGTGAGTTCAATGAACTCATAAAACACTGATTTCTGGTCAATATCTTCATGTCATTCTGAGCACTGCTATATTTCATCTGTAAATAAAATATACTCCCCAGCAATACCATCTGTATTACATACTGATCTAGAAGCAATAATACTCAAACAGATAAAATAAATGTCTGACCTTCTGGCATTTCTGAAATTTCTGATCTTTCTGAGATCAATATCATGCCCTGTCACTGATTCTATTCTCAACTGGATCAAAATCAATCTGTATACTTATTTCAGATATCGCATATTCTGAACACAATCTGTTTCAAGCACAATTCTTATCTGAACAATTTTTGTATACACCAATTACAGTTCTCAGAATATTCAATACATCTTCAGAGATTCTATTCACTCCATCATATGCTGCAAATATATCAAAATCTCATAGATATAACAAGCATAGAGTCATCAGAACATCTCTGAATATACTTAAACACGCCAAGAGCAACACTAAATCAAATGTGTCGATACTCTTCTACTGATCTTTCAATTCTCATTCTGTTCCATTCTGTATATTCAATATCATTCTGTACTGAATGCTAAAATAACAATCAATATCTGATCTGAATTCAATCCTGAACTCTATCTTTCTGCTATCACAAATCTAAAATCTTATCTGACCACATCAGTCATTTCATACATCACTGACATATCTGTCAATGTTAGGCTCAATTTCAGTAAATCTACTGAATACATAAGGATACCATCTGTTCCTTTCTGTATTAATCGAGTCATATACAACACAGGTACTAAAGGAGTTCTAAATCTAGAATCCTTATCGTGGTATCTCCACTGATCAGTCATTTCTGGTCTGATTCTTACTATTTCTGGCAAAATACTACAATATTTCTGTACTTGTTCAGCATATACATATCAGTACTGCGATCAAATCAAAAAAACCCAAGTACATCATAATCTAACTCGATCTCGTTTTTCATCTTACTGTAGTATATAACATGTTACAGAAATCTCTAATATCAACATTTATCCAACAAGCAAGGAATCTATACTACAGTATAAACAGATCCAACAGATACAGCATATCTTCATGCAGCTCCATCACAGATACTCATGAAGAATGCATTAGTACATATCGATACATATGCATTATAATCATAAAGGAATAGTACCTGTTGTGAATTCTGGATCTGTGTTTTCAATTGAACTCTATTTCCTACAATCGTCGGGAACGCTTCTAGGGACAAACTTTCGAAAAGTGTCCCGGCTGTTTACAAACGTTACATCTACCAAGTACTCCCTGGAAATGTTCTGTGGGATGTCTTCCTCCACAATTTCTGCAATATACACCAGTATAACTCGGACTGGACACACTGGATACCGATGAACCACTCGGTTCATTTCCCAAATTCTTAAACTGTTTCTTCCGAATCTTCAGTTGTTCTGTCTTTTCACCACTGCTACTGCCAATATCAACTCTGGAAGGCAGTTGCTGTAGACTTGGTACTGGAAAATCATACGATGCTCCCTGTTGTCCTATCAGAACGGTTTCTGCTCTTTTGGCTCTATTCAGGGTATCAGCAAAACTACTCGATTGCTTCACATTCACCAATGTACGTATTTCAGGAATCAATCCCTGAATAAACTAGAAATAGCATCGTCATTTCTAGCCACAAGAGGGGCAAAACGTAATAAGGTGAAGGAATGCGCCAAGTACTCCTCAATACTCATCTGTCCCTGTTTCAGGTTTGTAAACTCTGCACTTCTGTCCTGTCTATAGGATATTGGGAAGAATCTTTGATAAAATTCAAATCTAAAGATCTTCCACAAAATCGCTGAACGATTCTGTTCTAAAGCTCCTTTGGTTAGTAACCACCATCTTCTTGCATTTTCTTGCAACTGGTTCTCAATTAGGTTAACCATACACTCATCTGTGAAATCAAGGAATTCAAACACCATTTCTATCTCCTCAAGACAATTCTCACAGTCTGCAGGCGTCTCAGTTCCCTTCAAGAATGGCGGTTGAAACGACTGAAACCTGTTCAACTGCGTTTCCATCTGCTTTTCTGACGTACCTATCTGTTCTGTCGAAGTACTACCCCTTTCTGGAATTCTCCGAGGCGCTATATCTGAATATCAAACAGATTAGTACACAATCTATACAATCTGTCTCAGCCCTCCTCTGATCAAACACCTCTGATTCAGACTCGGTTCTGATTCAGGCTTAACAATTACATGCTGCAATCAACTCAGATACAACCAACATGTAATAGGGAAAACAGTAATTCATGCTAGCACACATCATGTAAATCAACATCAGAATAAATCACATGCTAGCAATCACATGCAAGGAAAGAAAATTCAATCTACCCCGCTCATTCTCTTCTATCTCAGTCTGAAAGATCTATCAGTTCTGACTATCTCAATCTAAGGGATCTATCGCTCTGATACCACCTGTTGTGGGGACCCGGACGCTAATCATCTTCTTAATCATCGTTGGGATTTAATTATCAGTTCTGATAAACAGGGTCTAAAAAAAATTTTCTTTTTAAAATATAAATGCGGAAGGTAATGGAATCTAATTAATATACATCTCTGTATAACAACTACAAGTCAGTAGAAAAGTACAATACTGTACAACCTCAGTCTAGGGTTTAGTTACTAAGTTCAAGTAATAAAACAAGTCTACAGTAAGTCCGGAATCACCACGCTATCTAGTCCAGCCTCTTTCTCATCTTGACCCTGATCTAGCCCCACCTGTTGTCATGCACACATACAAAACAAGACAACAGCCGGATAACTCCGGTGAGAATAAATCCCAGTATAAAACATGGTAAGCATGTACAGAAACAATCTAAATCGTAACACATGCTATCATAAACATATTCAAGGATACTGGATTTCATAATCTATGAAATCAAATCCAAATAAGCATGCAATTCAATCCAGATAAACATGCAATTTAAATCAAATCATATAACATGCTATCATAACTGAAAGCAATAAACATGGGTTTCATAGTCTATGAAACCACATCTATAAACACATGCAATTCTGGTCAAATCATGTCTAGACTCGACTCAATTCAAACTCTATGGATCCCGGTGTGAATAAGACGTCACTGTCTGTTACCTACTCTCCCAATCGGGGTAACGTACGTCTTATTCCTAGACTTCGGTCATATCTGTATCGAATAATCTACAATCGGAGGGTGTCTGCTCCTATGTAACGATACACTGAACGTCTAGTTTTGGCCGATCTGCCAATCTCTCCTAATTCAGGACTCGAATACAAATCAGTAAACAATATATTACAAAATCAAATGTAATAACAGTTTAGTATATGATTTAGAGAAACTCGTATCAAATCTGAATCGAGTTGTGCAATCCCGTGACCACATGATTTATACCTTTGTCGTCCCGGTCGGAGGAAGACGATGACCTGTATTCAAATCTGTCCATATCAAATCTGAAATGACAATATCAAATACACTGTATCAATGAATAACTCAATTCACAATCTGTTCTGATCAATACTTAACTCAGTACATAATCTGACCAAAAATCTGAACAAGATACAATCTGATTCATATCAACGAATACCACGATGAAATCTAAATCATAACTGAATCTGATCAATCTGAATCAACTGATGTTGTAACAGTACAATAATACAGTCTTGTAACCCCGTCAACCTCAACATTCTAAATATCAAATCTAAAGGCATAATTAATACCATA
The DNA here is from genome assembly GCF_022965805.1 of Primulina eburnea. NCBI lineage: Eukaryota > Viridiplantae > Streptophyta > Magnoliopsida > Lamiales > Gesneriaceae > Primulina > Primulina eburnea. The sequence goes on from NC_133116.1 coordinate 26,662,809, forward strand.
TCATCATTCTTCTAATTCTAGTATGTCAATATCTATGGAATTCGACTCACGATCTGTTGAAATTCATAACACAAACATACCGCATCATTTCTTTGATCTAATTCCACAAACATGCTGAATAATCTATCCAAACACATAAGAATAATCATCTCTTTATTCTTGCATCAAGAACGATACCATTCTAGTGTTTCATCTCAGTCAATATCTTCTGAAATTCATAACAATTGTATAAACAGTCTGTTCGTTAATCTGACTTCGATTATACAATGTCTACGGTAGCAGAAACACATATCTGAATCATATTCAGTTCTGACAACCTCATATTTCCAAAACATCTCAAAACGTAATAAAACTTACGTCCTGGTATAGCTTGAGTCGAGAGGAACACGCTGCTGCGTTCGGATTCGAATTTTGATACCTGGATTCTTCGAAATCACCAATCGAAAAGGCGTAAGGATTTTTCTTTCAAACCTTCGACCCTTTGCTGAAATTTGGAGAGAAACCACATGCAATCCTAATATATATACTGCATGCAAGGCTAGGAAACGTGGCATCATTTCTCATGCAACACGCATGACCGCGGGTGCGGTGAGTGTAAGGAGCGCGGGTGCGCTCAAGCGGTGATCCTAGCCATTTTCTCAGCAGCTCAGACCGCGGGTGCGCTTCTTGCAAGACCGCGGGTGCGGTGTCATCAGCGCGGGTGCACTCCATCTAATACCGCAGGTGCGGTGATGCTACGGAATTTCTTACCAACTTGCTGCCCATGCACCGCGGGTGCGGTCGTGCTAGCACCGCGGGTGCGGTCGTGCTAACTTCTAAATTTTAGTTTTTTGATCATGCCACACCTGGTTTCTCAAGTCTTTCCTTCCCTCATTGCATGTCATGCATTCTCATATCTTCCGAGTCTTACGTCAATGAAGATTAATAATCTTGGTTTATCAATTCCATAATTCCTGGGCATTACAATTGTAAGGCCCGAGATATTATCATGTTAATCCGAGATTATTTAATTTATGATTTTTTGAATGTTGAGACATATTCCATGGTTTTACAATTTCATAGGATTGAAATTGAATTAAAAAGAGTGGTGATGACCAAATTGCAAATAGTGAAGACTTCAGGGGCAAAAGTGCAATTATGACTTGAGTGGGACACTTGTCATGAATTTGATTATAAAATTTGGTCTTCCTCAACATTTCGGAAAGGAGAAACAGCCGAGAGCTCAAGGGAATTGCAAAGATTTTTAGAAGCTTCAAATCGTGATTTTATACTATCCGTATATCAGATTTTCAATTCGAACACAGTACCGTACTCCTCTCGTCGACAGCTACAACTGGACGTAAGTTTTATTGAGTTATGTTATCATTTGAAATTATGATATTGGGGGAAATTGTTATTTGATCTATATTATGTGTTCTGGGAGTACTAGACATCGTATATTCGAAGTCAGATCGAAAAACAGATTGCTTATGGAATTGTTATTATTTTTCATATGATATTAATTTAAATTGAATAGATTTGGATTATGGACTGATTACAGATTGTATTGGATATGGGTTATGATTGGTAATTGATATATATTGTTGTCTGAGTTGACGGGGATATTGAGATTGTACTGTTATGTCGTCGAAACAGAATTAGATTGAGTTCTGATTATATCCAGTATTGTTTGAGTTGTATATTGATATTGTACTCCTCAATATTGTCATTGCCAGATTGAATATTGACAGGCTTCGAATTCCAGACGTGAACATCGACTGAGACTACGAAAGAAAGGTATAAGTCAATGTGACACCGGGAGAACGACTCGAGTATGATATACTCGAGTTTCCCTAAATCACATACTTATTGTTATTGTGTGTATTGATTTGAATTGATTTTCTTGTTCTATTGATTTATAGAAAGAATGTATTAGACGAGTATTAGACGAGTCTTCTTGTGACATATGTGCCAGATAGTGATGGAATCGTCACTGGCACATTGCATATTGTCACAGGATAGTGATTTGGCGATAGTGCCAGAGTCTGTGACGGATAGGTCAAGACACCGAATGTTTGGTTATATCGAAGTGGATGGAATTGGAGTTTCTTCTATTACTGATGTTCGATGTTGAATACCAACGTCTGGAAACCGGAATCCCTAGACTAGGATTGAGTCTAGTCTGAGACGTGGAGTCACGAGTCTGATTGAAAGTTTTATATTTATTATGTTTTCAGATTTTGATACATATTACTGTTATCTGTTTCATGCTTTATATTGTTTATATGATTGCATGTTTCGTTGATTTATACTGGGATGTATATCTCATCGGAGTTATCCGGCTATTGTCGTGTTTGTATGTGTGCATGGAAACAGGTGAGACAGGTTCAGGGTCAAGGAGATGAAGAGAGATCGCGATTAGACTGGAGACTATGGACTTTGATTAGAGATAGGGTTTAAACACTTGATATGTAGTCGTTAAACCTTAGTTTTGGAATGATTGTATATAGTACAAGACTTGTACTTTAATATTGATATGTATGTTAGAATGTATTCCATTACGTTTGACATTTAATATTGTATTTTAAAAAGAAAAAAATTTAGACCCTATTTATTATAACTAATTAAATTGTCACAATGATGATTAAGAACATGATTAGCGTCCGTGTCCCCACAACAGGTGGTATTAGAGCGATATATCCTTTAGATTGAGATAGGAGCTAGTGAGCGGGGTAGAATGAGTTTTCTTTCCTTACTTTTGATTGCTAGCATGACTTATTGCTTTAATACATGTTTACCTGATTATCTGATTTTGATATGGTAATGTGTATTATTGAGAATGAATCAGATTTTTGGTATTTGGTTGCTAACCCTTTTGATAATCAGATATGCCTCCTCGAAAAATACCAGAACAGGGGAGTACTTCGACTCCTCCAATGGATGTGACAGCAACACCGATGAAGACATTGCTGAAGAGATTTCAGTCATTCCATCCACTGACTCTGAAGAGTAGTGAGACTTCAGTTAATTGCGAGAGTTGGTTAGACGATATTGAGATGTTGTTCGAGTCCTTGGATTACACTGATGAGCGGAGAGTGAAACTGATTGGACACCAGTTGCATGATGTTGCAAAGAACTGGTGGATTACAGAAAAGCGGGCCTTGGAGCATCGATGTAAAGCTTCAGATTTGACGATTGTCCTCACTGTATCGAGACGAGTCTTTGCAGCGTGCTTATGTCCTCACTCACACGCACTCTGGGAAACTTCCCAGGAGGTCACCCATCCCAAAATTGCCTCAAGTCAAGCACGCTTAACTTTAGAGTTCTTATGTGATGAGCTACCGAAAAGAAGATGCACCTTCGTGATATGAGTAATACCAATCAAATCTTTAAGCCCTCTTCAATTGTACAGTCCATTACATTGAACAATCTCGGAATCCCTCTCCTTCTGGTGTAAGAATGGTTCATTCATGTTCCCTCCACCTAGAAGCCTGCCAGGAGCCGCTCATTGTACGTGCCACCTCATGGCACCGGCGATCACCCCCCGCCCTCTTCGACCCCGGGCCTCACATGCCCACCAGCATCCGCTTGGTTCGTCCCCGAACCACACTGTACTCGGAGAGGTCGGCTCTGATACCATTTGTAACGCCTCAAATTCGACGACTGTCCTCACTGTATCAAGACGAGTCTTTCCAGCGTGCTTATGTCCTCACTCACATGCACCTTGGGAAACTTCCCAGGAGGTCACCCATCCCAAAATTTCTCCAAGTCAAGCACGCTTAACTTTAGAGTTCTTATTTGATGAGCTACCGAAAACAAGATGCACCTTCGTGATATGAGTAGTACCAATCAAATCTTTTAAGTCCTCTTCAATTGTACAGTCCATTACATTGAACAGTCTCGGAATCCCTCTCCTTCAGGTGTAAGAACGGTTCATTCATGTTCCCTCGACCTAGAAGCCTGCCAGGAGCCGCTCATTTTCCGTGCCACCTCATGGCACTGGCGATCACCCCCCGCCCTCTTCGGCCCCGGGCCTCACAATCGAGGTACAGTTATCACCTGGAATGTATTTAGAACTGAGTTTTATCAGAGATTCTTTCCAGTGTCGTACAGGAAGGATAAGGGAGCAGAGTTTGCAAACTTGAGACAGGGTCAGCTGAACATCGAGGAATATATGGCCAAGTTCTCTACACTGCTACGATTTGCTCCACATGATGCCGAGAATGACGAAGTCGTTGCTGATCAGTTCATTAATGGCCTGAATCCTGAAATCTTTACTTTGGTGAACACTGGGAGACCGAATAATTTTACCGATGCTTTGAACAGAGCTAAGGGAGCCAAAGCCGGTCTGATGAGACAGAGAGGAGCTTCGTTTGTGCATCCAGCACCGAAACCACAGCAACCACCTCCCCGATTTGAGAGTGGCAACAGTAGTGGTGGAAAGAAAGAATTCCTGAAAGCTAGAGGGAAGCCGTTCAAAAGATCTGGAAGCAGTTCATTCAGTTCTAGTGACTCGAGACAGACCGGTCAGGGCCAGAGTTATACAGGAACTTATTGCAACACTTGTGGAGGGAAGCATTCCACGGAGCAGTGCCGAGGAGTATTTGGCAGTTGCCGTATTTGCAGACAGCAGGGACATTTTGCCCGAGTATGTCCACAGAGAGGTGCCCAGGGATCCCAGGCAGCAGAGTCATCTGGATCAGTGGCTCAGACATGAAGACGACCATCTGCCGTTCATTATTTCCAGCCAGCACCGTCTACCCAGTCACAGCAGAGGCCAGGAGGAAGCCAGACAGTGACCCAGCCTCCTAGACAGCAGGCCAGAGTTTTTGCTTTGACTGAGGAGATGGCACATGACGCACCTGATGACGTTGTTGCAGGTAACTATTTTATTTCTGGTTATCCTGCATATGTATTGATTGATACTGGTGCCTTGCATACTTTTATTTCTGAGAGATTTGCATTGATACATGCATTGCCTGTTGAGTCCCTATCTGCTGTAGTATCTGTCTCTTCTCCTTTGGGGACAGGTTTGATATCAGTGACTTCTGTTAGATCGTGTATGCTACAGTATGATGTTCATGAGATTAAGTTAGATTGCATTGTACTTGGGTTGTCTGATTTTGACTGTATTATCGGTATTGATATTTTTACCAAGTACAGAGCTACCGTTGACTGTTTCCGGAAGATTGTACGATTCAGACCTGACATGGCTGATGAGTGGAAATTCTACGGTAAGGGTTCTCGATCCAGAATTTCTTTGATATCTGCTATGAATATGACTTGATTGCAGAAAAGAGTGGATGGATTTCCTGATTATTCAGTTGATTTACTGAAATCGAGTCCTTCATTGGCGAATTTTCCAGTGGTGTGTGAGTATGCTGATGTCTTCCTAGATGAGATTCTTGGATTACCTCCGATTCGAGAGATAGACTTCAGCATTGAGTTGATGTCAGGTACAGTTCCGATTTCTAGAGCTCCATACCGAATGGCACCGATTGAGTTGAAAGAGTTGAAAAACAGTTGGAGGATTTACAGGTCAAGGGATACATCAGACCGAGTGTCTCTCCTTGGGATGCTCTAGTGTTGTTTGTGAGGAAGAAGGACGGTTCGATGAGACTATGTATCGATTACCGGCAACTGAACAAAGCAACTGTAAAGAACAAATATCCCTTTCCTCGCATTGATGATTTGTTTGATCAGTTGCAGGGTTCTTCTGTCTATTCCAATATCGATTTGAGATCTGGATATCATCAGCTGAGAGTCAGGGATTCTGATATCTCGAAGACAATGTTTAGAACCGGGTATGGACATTATGAGTTTATTTCATGCCTTTCGGTTTAACAAATGCTCCAGCTGTGTTTACGAGGTTGATGAACCGTGTCTTTCAGAGATATCTTGATGATTTCGTTATTATATTCACTGATAATATTTTGATTTATTCGAAGAATATGATAAAACATGCTGAACATCTGAGAACCGGGTTGAAAATTTTGAGGGTTGAGAAATTTTATGCCAAACTGTCGAAATGTGAGTTTTGGCTGAGACATGTTGTATTTCTGGGTCACATCATATCTGGTGATGGAATTTCAGTTGATCCTAGTAAGGTTGAGGGCTGTGATTTCTTGGCCGAGACCGACATCAGTACCCGAGATTCGCAGTTTTATGGGTTTGGCAGGATATTATCGACGTTTTATTAAAGATTTTTCTAGCATTGCCAAACCGATTACTCAGTTTATCCAAAAGAATGTTCCGTTTATTTGGTCAGAAGACTTTGAGTTCAGTTTCCTGGAGTTGAAGAAGATATTGACCAGTGCACCGATACTGACTATCCCCTCAAGTACTGGTGATTTTGTAGTTTATTGTTATGCATCTCACCGAGATTTGGGTTGTGTTTTGATGCAGCGAGGACATGTTATTATGTCTCAAGACAGCTGAAGCCCCATGAGACTCGTTATCCAATTCATGATCTTGAATTGGCTGCCATCGTTTTTGCATTGAAGATATGTCGACATTACTTGTATGGTGAAAAGTTTTAAATCTATTCTGATCACAAAAGCCCGAGGTATCTGTTTTCACAGTTCGAACTGAATATGAGGCAGCGGAGATGGCTTGATTTATTAAAGGATTTCGATTGTGAAATCAAGTAATATCCGGGGAAATCCAATGCAGCAGCAAGATGCACTGAGTTGAAAGGTATGTTCCTTATCCTTCTCGACGATTGGTGTTTCGAATTTGATAGAAGATTGCTGTTTGTCTGGATTAGCATTTGAAACAGATTGTCAGCCTCTGAGATTGTATGCTATTCAAGTCGAACCAGAGCTGATTTTGAAGATTAAAGCGGCTCAGAAAGTTGATCAGAATGTACAGAACTCAATTGAGATGGTCAGATCAGGTCATCGATCAGAGTATCAGGTACGTGATGATGTACTGTGTATGAACAATCGTATTGTTGTGCCAAATGTTTCAGAATTGAGACAGCAGATACTGGCAGAAGCGCACAGCAACCGTTTTAGTATTCATCCTGGTGGCAGAAAGATGTACAATGATTTGAAAGGACAGTTTTGGTGGAAACAGTTGAATACTGATGTTGCAGAATTTGTTTCCAAGTGTCTGAATTGCCAACATGTGAAAGCGGAAAGAAAGAAACCAGGAGGTATACTGCACAGTTTATCGATTCCTGAATAGAAATGGGATCACATTTCCATGGACTTCGTGATGCAGTTACCACGTTCCTTCAGAGGTTGTGATGCGATTTGGGTCGTGATTGACAGATTGACCAAATCAGCATGATTTATCCCGTATCAGATGACGTACAGATATGACCAGATGACAGAGATTTATGTCAGAGAAGTGGTCAGATTGCACGGAGTGCCAAAGTCGATTGTATCAGACTGTGATCCTCTGTTTACTTCTCACTTTTGACAGAGTTTGTAGCAGGCTCTAGGTACGAAGCTAAATCTGAGTTTCGCGTACCATACACAGACCGACGGACAGTCAGAGCGGACTATCCAGACATTGGAAGATATGCTGAGAGCTGTAGTGCTTGATTTTAGCACTAGTTGGCAAGATGCATTGCCACTTTATGAGTTTTTGTACAACAACAGCTATCAGACGAGTATTGAGATGACACCATTTGAGGCGTTGTACGGAAAGAAGTGTCGATCTCCTTTGTATTGGGATGATATCTCTGATGTTCCTGAGACTGGACCTGATATGATCAGAGATATGACAGAGAAAGTGAAGCTGATACATATAAGAATGAAGGCAGCTCAAGATAGACAAGCCAAATATGCTAACATCATACGACGACTGTTGGTATTTGAGGCAGGAGACCGAGTATTTCTTAAGATTTCACCTTTCCGAGGTGTTGTCCGATTTGGCAAGAAAGGAAAGTTGTCTCCACGATATATCGGGCCGTATAAGATTCTCGAGAAGATAGGAGATCGTGCCTATCGACTCGCATTACCGCCTTATCTATCTGGAATACATGATTTCTTTCATGTATCTATGCTGCGGAAGTATCTCCCCGATGATTCTCATATTATTCAGCCAGACGAGGCCGAGCTTGATGAATCTCTGAGTTACGTTTAAAAGCCAATACAGATTATTGATCGTGAAGAAAAGAAACTCAGAACAAAGACTATCCCACTAGTGAAAGTGCAGTGGACTCGTCACGGGATTGAAGAAGCTACTTGGGAGACTGAATCAGATATGAGACGAGAATTCCCAGAGTTATTTCACTGATGTGAGTTTCCTATTTCAGTTTCTGTTATTTCTGGTTTGATTGCCTGTGATATGATTGCTTGAGATTTCGAGGACGAAATCGTGTCTCAGAGGGGGAGAATTGTAAGGCCCGAGATTTTATCATGTTAATCCGAGATTATTTAATATATGAATTTTGGAATGTTGAGTCATATTCCATGGTTTTACAATTTCATAGGATTGAAATTGAATTACAAATAGTGGTGAGGACCAAATTGCAAACAGTGAAGACTTCAGGGGCTAAAGTGAAATTATGACTTGAGTGGGACACTTTTCATGCATTTGATTATAAAATTTGGTCTTACTCAACATTTCGGAAATGAGAAACAGCCGAGAGCTCAAGGGAATTGCAAAGATTTTTAGAAGCTTCAAATCGTGATTTTATATTATCCGTATATCGGATTTTCAATTCGAACACAGTACCGTACTCCTCTCGTCGACAGCTACAACTGGACGTAAGTTTTATTGAGTTCTGTTTTCATTTGAAATTATGATATTGGGGGAAGTTGTTATTTGATCTATATTATGTGTTCTGGGAGTACTAGACATTGTATATTCGAAGTCAAATCGAAGCACATATTGATTATGGAATTGTTATGATTTTTCAGATGATATTAATTTAAATTGAATAGATTTGGATTATGGACTGATTACAGATTGTATTGGATATGGGTTATGATTGGTAATTGATATATATTGCTGTCTGAGTTGACGGGGATATTGATATTGTAATGTTATGCCGTCGAAACATAATTAGATTGAGTTCTGATTATATCCAGTATTGGTTGAGTTGTATATTGATATTGTACTCCTCAATATTTTCGTTGCCAGATTGAGTATTGACAGGCTTCGAATTCCAGACATGAACATCGATCGAGACTACGAATGAAAGGTATAAGTCAATGTGGCACCGGGAGAACGACTCGTGTATGATATACTTGAGTTTCCCTAAATCACATACTTATTGTTATTGTGTGTATTGATTTGAATTGATTTGTTTGTTCTATTGATTTATAGAAAGAATGTATTAGACGAGTATTAGACGAGTCTTCTTGTGACATAGGTGCCAGATAGTGATGGAATCGTCACTGGCACATTGCACATTGCACATTGTCACAGGATAGTGATTTGGCGATAGTGCCAGAGTCTGTGACGGATAGGTCAAGACACCGGATGTTTGGTTATATCGAAGTGGATAGAATTGGAGTTTCTTCTACTGATTGACAGTTTTATATTTATTATGTTTTCAGATTTTGATACATATTACTGTTATCTGTTTCATGCTTTATATTGTTTATATGATTGCATGTTTCGTTGATTTATACTGGGATGTATATCTCACTGGAGTTATCCGGCTATTGTCGTGTTTGAATGTTTGCATGGCAACAGGTGGAACAGGTTCAGGGTCAAGGAGATGAAGAGAGATCGTGATTAGAGTGGAGACTACAGACTTTGATTAGAGATAGGGTTTAAACATTTGATATGTAGTCGTTAAACCTTAGTTTTGGAATGATTGTATATAGTACAAGACTTGTGCTTTAATATTGATATGTATGTTAGAATGTATTCAATTACGTTTCGCATTTAATATTGTATTTTAAAAAGAAAAAAATTTAGACCCTATTTATTATAACTGATTAAATTGTCCCAATGATGATTAAAAACATGATTAGCGTCCGGGTCCCCACAATAATCCAGGTCGACTTTAATAATATCAAATATTAACAAAATAAATTTTAAAAGTAAAATATCTTAGCATACACCTATTACATTAGTCAAGGCTCTCAATCATCGTTCAAGCATTTAATATGACATACTAACATCAATTAATTTAAAAAAAATTAATTCATGGATTAAATCATGTATCTAATAAATTTATTACTAACTACCACAATTATTAAATAATTTAATAAATTAAATGATTTTTCGTAAAACATATTTTTACCATAAATAATTAAACTCTAATTATTTATTTTACAAGAAATTTATTGATTTACCAAAATTTGATTTTAAGGGAAAATTAAACAAATTTTCATAAAATATCTATTTTATCCAAAATTTTGTAAAATCATAAAATCGCACCCAAGTCCCAAAAAATTCAAGCCCATGACCAGCAAGGTGCCCGAGACGTTCTCGAGCACTTGCACGTGCTGCCAGCCTGTTGCCCAATCATATCGGGCACTGTCGGGCATGCATGCTCGCAGCCGCATGTGGCCCTGCGCCTACGGTCTGCCCCAAACAATTTCGGGCAGATAGGGATTATTTGTTCTGATTAAAATCAAAATTTTAATAGTGCATCAATTTTATGAAAAATTTTCTTGCGTGGTATGAAATAAATTATTCAACATAAAATAAACCATATGATAAAGAAAACCCGAATCCGATACCACTGTTGGGTAATCGGTTTTCTCGTGTCCAAAATGTAGCAGAAGTTTTAAAATTTTAATTTCACATTCAAATAATGTTCTTGAACACTCGTATGGTTTAAACAAATTAAAACATTCATAGGACGTTTATGAATCTACCATTAGTGAATAAATCACTCAGAACCAACTATTGTGGGGTTTGCGGACATAGCTCTTGTGATATTCCCTACGAACGATCTTCTTGAACTATTTTATTCAATTATCCTAATCCGATCCACAAATGGATTGATTGTTCATGCTTGCCGGTCCAAATTTCATATGGAGTCTTTTCATGATTTTTATTGATCATGGGCTGGTTTTGAGTATAACAGGCTGTGTTTATAGATTCTGCCCAAAATCCTTTTGAACACTAGATTCGGCTAGCATAGTTCTAGCTGCTTCCTTTAATGTGCGGTTTCTTCTTTCAGCTGCTCCGTTCTGTTGAGGTGATCTAGCCGCTGATAGTTCATGCTTTATGCCATGATCTTCAAGAAAGGATGACAAGAATTGGTATAGAAATTCAGTTCATCTGTCACTCCTGATTCTGTCAATTGTTTCGCTTCTCTCATTCTGAAGTCTTTTGAGCAGCTTGATTAGTTGATTGACATTATGATCTTTGGAGTTTAGAAATGTTACCCATGTAAATCTGGATAAATCATCAATTACTACAAGAGTGTATTTCTTTCCCCCTAAGCTTGTTACGTGTATTTGTTCAAATAGATCCATATGAAGAAGTTCCAGACATCTTGCTAATGAGTTTCTTCCTATGCTTTTGAATGTTGAGCAAACTTGTTTTCCTAATTGACAGGCACTGAAAATTCTATCTTTGGAAAAGTTAATGTTAGGCAAATTAGATACAAATTTAAGTCTGCTAATAGTAGCAATGGATTTAAATTTGAGATGGTTGAGTCGTTTATGCCAAAGCCAATTTTTATTTCCATTCAAGGAAATAAAGCAGGTAGGTGCATTAAGATAATCATCACTCAATTTGACTTTATATGTATTTTGCTTTCTATGACCAGTCAACATGATATTACCAGCTGTGGTTTTAACCGTGCTTATGAATTTTTGAAACACAACGGTGTAACCTTTGTCACATAGTTGGCTTATGCTTATCAAGTTATAACATAGATTTTCTATAAGAAGCACATCTTTAATGATAACTTTGTCGTAGATAATCTTACATTTACCCACAGCTCTACCTTTAGAATTATTACCAAAGGTGATTTTTGGGCCTCTGTAGTTCACTATTTCTGATAAAAGACCTTTGTTTCCAGTCATGTATCTAGATTTGACAAATTTAACAAATTTAATGTTGAGTTGATACCGTACTAGATTTGACAAATTTAATTTATTTTAAACTGTCTTTCTCTAGTAAATATTGAGTTGATGCTCCAGAAGTGTTGAATTCATTAATGCTATAGCCTAGTCCGGTTCTGTCTCCGGTTGGTTTCTGCATTTCATTCATCTTGTTAAGAGAAACATGACTTGTTAGTGTTGACTGTATTTATCAATCGTTTATTTTCTTTTAACGTGGCATGTAACAATCTTGGCAGGTCATCGTTCTCAGCTGTAACAGACTTAACTTTACTCTCAAATTGTCAACCTCTTTTTGCTACGAACAGATAGAGAGTTAACTTGTTTTTCAAGTTTTGTTTTTTTGTTTTGGCTTCATTGAACTGCTGTGATAGCCTCTTAAACTCATTTACCATGTCGTGAAGTGCGGTGACGAGATCTTCTCGTGTGAATTCATCAGAGTTAAAGTCAGATACCATTTCATTGGTAGATTCATGCTCTTCTTTGGCCATGAGAAATTCTACTTTCTCATCTTCGCTTTCATTTGAAGATTCTTCAAAGATGGACTTTTCAGATTCTGATTCAGCCCATTCACCTTTATCTTCTTCTGCAACTAAGACTCGCTGGCTTTTCTTTTTGACGAATCCTTTGTTGTCTTTAAGTTTTCTTTTGTCACTTGATTTCTTTTCATCTTTTCGTAGCCTGTTGCATCCTGCAATGAAATGTCCTTTCTATCCACAGTTAAAACAAGCTTGACCATCATCAGTATGGTCCTTTTTGAAGTGAGGTTTATTCATCTGTGATTGATTCTTACGCATGAATTTACTGAATTTTTTAACAAATAAAGACATGGCTTCATTGCTTAATTGCTCGGCCGATTTCTTACTTGTGGACTCTTCGACCGGAACAGTCACTGTAGTGGCTGCCAATGCCTTTGTTTTTTGAGAGGCGGATGGTTCATCTTCAGTTCGTATCCCAAGCTCGAACTCATACGCTTTAAGATCGGCGAAGAGGTCATGAAGTTCCAGCTTGTTCATATTTTGGATTCTCGCATTGCTATAGTCTTTACGTCCCATTCTCTATGAAGAGCTCGCATAACCTTTAAAGCAATTTCGCAATTAGAATAATCTTTTCCTACTGAAATGAGTTCGATGATAATACCGCTGAACCGTTAATCAAATTCTGCCAGAGTTTCTCCTGGCTTCATTTTTGCATTATCAAACTTCTGGATGGCGACGGCTAACTTGTTTTCTTTTGTCTGATCGTTGCCTTCACATAATTGAGTGATTTTTTCCACATATTTCTCTAGCAGTAGTGCAATTTTTGATTTTGGCAAACATATTTTTGTCCAGAGTCTTGTAGAGGATGTCTTTTGCAACGTTGTCCAGATTTGCCTTCTTTTTGTCTTCAGCTTTCCATTCGGATTTGTCTTTTCTACCATCTGAGGAGCACCTTCGACTGTAGCAGCAGCTGTATTAACTTTCAAGATTTTCATCGCCCATCGGTGATAATATACCACATATCGTCATCTTGGGCTGCTAGATATGTTTGCTTACGAATTTTTCAATCATCGTAATCTTTTTTAGAGATCATCGAAATTTTATTGAAAGAAGCCATAAATGTTTAAAAAGATATCAGGCTTTTAGAAAACCCCTCTCTGATACCACTTGTTAGGATCGGGAAAGAGTTTAGAAGGGGGTGAATGAACTCTTTCAAATTTTCTCGAGTAAAATATTGGTTTCAACCGTTTTTAGGTGGTTGAAAATTCTTCTCAAACGGTTGGAAATGTGAATCACTATTAAGTGCGGAAGACGGTTCACAATGTCCAATGTGACTTAAACTCGTAAACGAACTTAATCAATAACTAAGGTCTCGATAAGTGAATGATTGCGGAAATTAAGATGACACAGGTTTGTTATGGATGTTCGGAGAATGAATACTCCTACGTTAACCCTTCTTCCTTTTTAGGAAGAATTCCACTAAAAGACTTTGTCTTTACAAGCGTCTTGCAACAGCCCACTCCAATCAGAACTTATCACACATCCTGTTTTGGAACTCTTAGTGATCACTTTACACTTCTGGGTTTTAAGAACACTTGGTTCACTAAACACCAAAAACTAAATCAAATAAACAAAAGGTTACTGATATGAACAATCAGTTTGGTTTGAGTAGCAAGAAATTGATCCTTAGATGATCGAATGTAATGATGTTCAAAGCGTGCTGAAAGAGCGATGAAGTGTTTAGGCTTTTGATAGCGCTCTGAGAACTTTATGTATGCGAGCAATGTAATGTTTGACCTGTGAATCAAGAAGTTGTTTTAGCTAGCAAACTCCTCCGTTAATATACACGATCTTCTAACGGTCGAAAAGAGCACAACAACGTTAACCTGATCCTCTAAAAAGATGTGTTACTGTCGTCTTTAAGAGCATTAAGTGTTCTACAATAAACGCATTTAATGTTCATTTTTCTCAGCATAGTTCTGAAGCGCTTTTCTTGAGGAGTTCCTTTTATGGTAACTTTTTTTAGCCTCAGAACTTGAAGTCTATACTTGGTTTTCCTTTTCTGGGATAGAGACATAAATGCGGATCATTCTTGGAACTGATGTACATATATGTTGACTTCAAGGCAGTGTAATACTTTGAATGTATTAAGCCGGTCAAAGAATTTCTTTGAGCAATAAATGGTTCTCTTTAATGATCCGGTTCTGAGGAAGAAAAAATCAGCGGTCTAAAATAAGCTGTTGATTCTTCTATGAGCTTTAGCTGGTTAGAGCTGGGCGGTTGAACTGATATGTGTCACATATAAGAACCGCAGCTGTTTTCATGCTGTCTTGTTTTTGTCATACACCAAAATTCTTGGGAATAATATTTTCTTAACAATGAATATCACAAATACATATCAATGACACATCAACATTATCTCAAATCAGTAATTTCCTCAATAACTTGCTCAAACTAAATCAAGTATGAGCAAGTAATACAAATAAATCAAACACAATCACACAATTCATTTGTGTCTATTCAAGTGTAGACAAGACTCAATGGAGCATTCCCAGCTATGCTCTGATACCACAAACTATGGGGCCCTTTACTCTTAATTGTTATTACAATACAATTTGATTAGGGTTAATTACTTACAGCAGAAAAGGAGTTTAAATTTTCTTCACAATTAGCCCAAAATATATTATTTGAATACTAAAAATAGTATTTCATCTCCAATCAGAAAATATTCCCACAGATAATCAACATCAACTACATACAAACAACTCATATCCTCGGGACTTACCCCGGTATATAGATACATATACATATATACTGAGATAGACCACTAAACCTCAAATCATATGTGACTCCCTCCAGAAGTATCATCTCTGGTTTCATGATAACCTGAAGTACCTGTCATTGTCCACACACAAAGACAACAACAGCCCCCTTTGAAGGTGAGCAAAGCTCCATATGGAACAACTATCATATATACAACATATATCTACACAAGGATATATGATATGCAATGCATGTATGTCGTTGAGATATCAGGTCAAATACCCATCCACTGAGCATATACCGAAATCAATCGAATCGCTATCAAATCAATGCTCAAGCAGGCACACATGCCTCAATCAGGAGTACTTATATGATAGCGTCGACAAAGCGCCATCAAATCCCAATTCTCAATCAATCATCGGAGACACAAATAACTATGCTTTAAGGACCACATAATACCAAATATAGCATCGTGTTCACAAATCCCAAGATCAAATCCAATCATATCAGGGTATCTAAGGATCATAGCTAACGTGTACGTCATGTATCGATGTATGTAGCAAATAATGTGTGTTAACAAAATATTCTACCTAGATATTACGATATTAATAATCAAACATATATAATTCCAATTAATTAATTAATCATATTTCCTAAATTGTACACAATTTAAGCACCGCTATGTACATGCATGTAGATTGTACATTGACCTTAATCATAGTAACAATTATAATATATATATATTTTTAAAGTTTATAATATATATTTATTATTATATATATGTTTATTATTATTGAAATCTAGGGAATGTGTAAGACTGAAGGACTGTAAAATACCAAAAATATTCTTTCCCAACTTCAAACAGAACCAGATTCTTTTTTAACCCTTCACCCTTTTAATATAATATAATATCTTCTGATACCTGTGGGTAATTTTTTTTAAAATATTATACACACACAATTAGATATTTTTTTGATTTATTGTCTTAAGTAAAATAAACATTATATTATTTTCTAGTACATTTAAAAATATAAGATGACTAGTCTGTATTCTGACATTAATCTATATTTTGATGTAATAATAACAAAAAAAAACTACTGATTGCGCTAAACTACACTTATTGTTTCTTCAGAACACCGATTTCCTTGATACCTTTATTTTTGTGATAATTAAGATATAATAAAATGAAATTATAATATTTGATGAGAAAAATATATTACAGCATAATTATACTATATTTTATTTTTAATTAATACTAAATTTATATTTTGCATACCAAAGGCTACTGATATCAATAAAATTTCGCTTACTCTGTATAATGTATATTTATAATTTTTATATATATGTGCACTTTGCATGTACGTAAATATACAATCACGAAAATAATTTGGGTATATGAATTATATTTAATTTACATGGAAAAAGATTTTGAAAATATATAATTTGGTTAAATATGTTTCCAACATCGATATTTTATGAATATCGTGATTTAAAAATTTATTTAAGTTCTTAAAAGTTCAATAATAATTCCATTTGTATGGTGGCCGACACATTAGGCCTTTTCGACATATTATTATTAAAATTTTATTTTATTCCAAGGATTAATGCTTAATAATTCTCCACCAAGCATTTATTCTTCAATAATTATTGTTTAAATACACATACATATTGGTTATACCCCTGTCAGTGTCCGGGTCAATGATGACCCGGGTTGTCAATTTTGGATAGCCCCTATCCAAGGCCAGCTTCCCGGGCAGCCGTGTAGCCCGGGCTCTCATGTAAAAGACCCGTGTAACTTACCACTTGGGTTACTTCGAGAATCGCGCCACACTCGAGTATGATTGATACAGGCAGTACAATCTGTCATAACAACTTGGGCTTGGAGTGTCCTAAAAGCCATCAGAAGCTCTAGTATTGACAGCCAACTTACCATACCTAGTAGATGGCACGAAAATCGAGGTAACTATCCATTCCTCTACTATAAATAGCAGGTATTATGTCATTTAATGATTCTGAAATTTTTGAACTCTAAAGCACTTACATATTTCCTCTCAAATATTGCTTGTGTTCATCCTCAACCTGCTGACTTTAGCATCGGAGTGGCCATGCCGGACGACTCTCCAGCGCCTATTCACGAGTTCTTTTCATTATTTGCAGGTGTTATTCAAGCCATTATTGTTACTCAAATTCCCAAACATTATAAATTGTTGATCTGATCCGTTGGAGCTCCTTACCCGGCTCACCCGTTTCATCGAGATTGCATCATTGGTGCCGTCTGTCGGAAATATTGAGCTCAAGACGTTGATATGGCTCGTACGAGAAGAACGGACCAGGATAATTCTCGGGCCCAGGAGGACGGGGGACAAACTTCGAGACAAAGAGGTGTTAATAACACCAGGCAAAATCTCATAACCGTGACCCTGAAGACCTAAAGAAAATTATGGCCGATGCCATCGTGCAAGCTATGGCCAGAAAAGAAGTCTCTCGGAATGTCATCCAATCCGAGCAAGAGCAAGAACAGGAGCAGGAGCAAGAGCGGGAGTTGGGGGAGCAGAAGGAGGCGGGAGGAGAGAATGAGGAGTACAGTGCTGGGTTGAAATCTCTGACTACGGCAGAAGAATTGCGGGAGTTGAGGAAGAAGATGAAGGTCCTGGAAGGACAGTTGGAAAGTCGGAGCGTTGCCCGGGCAGTCCCGAGAGGATGCCGGATTACTGATATCATTGTCCTGGAGCCTCTTCCCGGAAATTTCAAGTCTGCAAAAGTGAAAGAAAATGATGGCAATGCAGACCCGGAGGAGCACCTGGCCAGGTTTGAAAATATGGCCATGTTGCACTGTTTCACTGATCGAATCAAGTGTAAGGTGTTCCTAACAACACTGGTGGATTCAGCTCCGAGGTGGTTCGAGGGCTTGACTTCCCAAAGTATCAGCTCTTTTGAAGACTTCCAGAAGGTGTTTTTACACCATTTCAGCAGCAGTAAGAAGTACAAAAAGACTGCTTTTAGCCTTTTTGAAGTTAAACAGAGCCCATAAGAGAGTTTAAGGGCCTATATCAGAAGGTTCAACAGAGTGGCCCAAGACTTCCCCACTTGTGCCACTGAAACAAAGACTACTGCATTTACCCAGGGTTTGAGAGAGGGTGAATTCTTCAAGTCACTGACGAAAAAGGTGTCTGGGGATTTCGAGGATCTGTTGACACGAGCAGAAAAGTACATCAATATGGATGAGGCCTAGAAACAGAAGAGGGAAGCTGTGAGAAAGGAGAGAGGAGACCGGGTGTCTAAGCCCGAGGAGAGGGGACAGAAGAGGGGCAATACAGGGCACTTTTCTCATCACGTGCCTTTGAAAATTTCCCGGGAAAGGGAAGTGCAGGAATGCAGCAGAGATTTGGCCCAAGATCATCAGGTATCCCGGCCCGAGAAGAAAGGATTTTGCCCTCTTCACAATGTGTGCCACCATAACACTGAAGACTGCAAAACACTGAAGGGGAATTATGTCTCACCTTCCATCCCGGGACCCAGCAACAATAGCCAGAGGCCAAGACTGCCACCCTGGACATCTCGGCAACCAGGATCCAGCGCCCGAGGAGGAAGTATGAGGAATATCCCGAGGATTGAGCCCAGTAGAAGAAGGGAGCCTGAGCCCGAGAGAAAAAATTATTCGCCCCCTGCCACGAGATTGAATAAAATGATATTAGGAGGCTCTACTGATAGAGACTCCAACCGGGCAAGGAAGTCGAGAAGTAAGAGGGAGTGTTTGGAGGTGGAGGGAAGCGAGAAGGAGTGAGGCGGTCATCAGTGGTTCGAGGGCTTGACTTCCCAAAGTATCAGCTCTTTTGAAGACTTCCAGAAGGTGTTTTTACACCATTTCAGCAGCAGTAAGAAGTACAAAAAGACTGCTTTTAGTCTTTTTGAAGTTAAACAGAGCCCATAAGAGAGTTTAAGGGCCTATATCAGAAGGTTCAACAGAGTGGCCCAAGACTTCCCCACTTGTGCCACTGAAACAAAGACTACTGCATTTACCCAGGGTTTGAGAGAGGGTGAATTCTTCAAGTCACTGACGAAAAAGGTGTCTGGGGATTTCGAGGATCTGTTGACACGAGCAGAAAAGTACATCAATATGGATGAGGCCTAGAAACAGAAGAGGGAAGCTGTGAGAAAGGAGAGAGGAGACCGGGTGTCTAAGCCCGAGGAGAGGGGACAGAAGAGGGGCAATACAGGGCACTTTTCTCATCACGTGCCTTTGAAAATTTCCCGGGAAAGGGAAGTGCAGGAATGCAGCAGAGATTTGGCCCAAGATCATCAGGTATCCCGGCCCGAGAAGAAAGGATTTTGCCCTCTTCACAATGTGTGCCACCATAACACTGAAGACTGCAAAACACTGAAGGGGAATTATGTCTCACCTTCCATCCCGGGACCCAGCAACAATAGCCAGAGGCCAAGACTGCCACCCTGGACATCTCGGCAACCAGGATCCAGCGCCCGAGGAGGAAGTATGAGGAATATCCCGAGGATTGAGCCCAGTAGAAGAAGGGAGCCTGAGCCCGAGAGAAAAAATTATTCGCCCCCTGCCACGAGATTGAATAAAATGATATTAGGAGGCTCTACTGATAGAGACTCCAACCGGGCAAGGAAGTCGAGAAGTAAGAGGGAGTGTTTGGAGGTGGAGTGAAGCGAGAAGGAGTGAGGCGGTCATCAGTTTTGGCCCGAACGATTTGAAAGGGGTGAATCTGCCCCACAACGATGCCCTGGTGATCCAAGCCCGAGTGGAAAATTATGATATTCTACGAGTCTTCGTGGACTCGGGCAGCTCTGTAAATGTAATTTTTAAAGATGCCTTTATGCAGATGGACTTGCAGGGCTATCACTTGGAGGCTGTGGAAACTGCCCTATTTGGTTTTGCTGGCCATGTGGTTTAGCCGGAAGGGGAGATTGTTTTGCCATTAACCCTGGTTCTCAGGATCTTAAAAGGACGGTGATGACTTCATTTACCGTGGTGGACTCCCCATCATCATATAATATCATTCTGGGGAGGCCGGCTATGAACGAGCTGAGAGCCGTAGCATCCACCTACCACCAAAAGATAAAGTTTCCAGTGGGAGCCTGGGTGGGAGAAGTCCGAGGAGATCAGCCATCTTCTCAAAAATGCTATGTGGAGGCAGTCCGGGCTGATCAGAGCAAGACCAAGAGGGAAGGGAAGAAGGCAAAGGTGGATGGAGTAGAAGGGAGAGTGATGGAGAGAGGAGAGGTGCACTTTGTAGCAGAAGAAGAGCAAGAAGTGGTAGAAGTCGGACTAGGCCAACAAATCCGGGTGGCCCGGGATCTCAGCATATTCACCGGGTTAGTCTGGTTAGCTGTTTAAAAGCTAATATTCATGTGTTTGCCTGGTCCCAACAAGAGTTGACAGGGATTTCTCCTCTGATAGCGGAGCACCAATTGAACATCCTCTCAGGATCTCACCCGGTGAAGCAAAAAAAGATACACTTTGGTCCTGAAAAGGACAAAGTTATTGATGAGCAAGTAAAAGAGCTCCTGAAGGCTGGCCACATTCGAGAGATTCAATTCCCTTCATGGCTCTTGAATATGGTCTTGGTGTCCAATTCTACCGGGAAGTGGCGCATGTGTGTAGACTTCCGCGATCTTAATAAAGCTTGTCCCAAGGATCATTATCCTCTGCCCCGCATTGATCAATTGGTGGATTCCACATCGGGCTTCGAATTGCTAAGCTTCATGGACGCGTACCAGGGGTATCATCAAATTCCTCTGGCCAAGAGTGATCAAGATAAAGCCAGCTTCATCACCTCGGGAGGTACATTTTGTTATATTGTAATTCCTTTCGGGTTGAAGAATGCAGGGGCTACTTACCAGCGTTTGATGAACAAAGTTTTCGAGAAGCAGTTGGGGCGAAATGTGGAAGTCTATGTGGATGATATTCTGGGCAAAAGCTGGGAGGTTGCAAGCTTTTATTGGTGATCTGGAAGAAACTTTTGCCACACTCTCATGCAATACGGGATCAAGCTTAACCCTGCCAAGTGTATTTTTGGCGTAAAGAGTGGCAAATTCTTGAGATTCATAGTGACAGATCGGGGGATCGAGGTGAATCAGGAAAAAGTCCAGTCTGTGCTGTGCATGCCATCTCCCCGATCTGTCAAGGAAGTACAGAAGTTGACCGGGAGGATTGCTTCTCTGTCTCGATTTATTTCTCGGTCAGCGCATAGAAGTTATCCTTTCTTTTAACTCTTGAGGAAGGCCCAGCAATTTGGATGGGATGATAAATGTGAACAGGCCTTCCAGGACTTGAAGATTCATCTTGCAGAACTCCCTGTATTGGTTAAGACGGAGCCCGGGGAGAAATTATATGTCTATTTGTCTACTACGGAGTATGCTGTCAGCTCGGTTTTAATAAAAGAAGAAGGCTTCGATAAAAAGCCTGTTTATTATGTTAGTCATGCTCTAAGAGGACCCGAGATCCGGTACAGTGAAGTAGAGAAGATTGCTCTTGCCTTGGTCATGACTGTCCGGAAGCTAAGGCCTTACTTCCTGTCACATCAAATAGTTGTTCTTACTAATAGTCCTCTTGGCAGGATCATGACTCACTCTAAAGTGTCCGGGCGTATGGTCAAGTGGACAATAGAGTCGGGTGGCCATCAAAGCACAAGCTCTTTCAGATTTTTTATCTGAGATGGTCCAACCCAATGTAGAGGAAGTATGGAGAGTATTCGTGGATGGGGCATCTAGCCTAGCCGGGTGCGGAGTAGGGGTTGTGATAATATCTCCCCCAGTAGAAAAGATTAAACTGGCACTTAGAATTGACTCCCGGGTAACCAACAATGAGGCTGAGTATGAGGTTGTCCTAGATGGTATTAAAGCTGCCTGGGAAGTCGGGGCTTCCTGGATTATTATATATTCCGATTCGACTCAACAAATAAAGGGCGTGTGTGAGGCTAAGGACGACAGGATTCTAAAATATTTATAGCTCATCAAAGCCCAAGCAGAAGTTTTTGCGGATTGGGGTATTGAACAAAAACCCCAGGAAGAGAAAAGTGAGGCAGATACTCTAGCAAAAATGGCTGCTTCTTTGTCAGAGGTAAATACCCGAGAGGTCTTGCGTGTTTCCCGGTCGATCCTTTCTCCTGAGGAAGAAATGTTACCAGAACCAGAGGACTCCTGGATGACATCTTTGATCGAGTTTATGATAAATAATGAGTTGCCCGAAGACAGAGCCCGAGCTCAGAAAACTAAGAGACAAGCTCCCAGGTTTGTTTTCTTAAATAATATTTTGTACAGGAGATCATTCCAGGGACCTCTTTTGAAATGACTATCTAAGAAAGAGGTGGATTATGTCATCCGAGAAATTCATGAAGGTTGTTGTGCCGAGCACCTCGGGGGAATGTCTTTGGCCCGAAAAAGAATGCTTGCTGGTTTCTGGTGGCCAACTTTAAGTCAAGATGCTGCTAGGGTGGTCTAAGCTTGTGAAGGTTGTCAACATCATTCGAATTTTAAGCACAGCCCGACTACCCTCATGAAGCCTATTTTGGAATCTTGCCCCTTTGATCAATGTGGCATGGATATTGTGGGCCCTTTTCCCGTTGCTCGGGCTCAGAAAAAATTCTTGTTAGTAGCTGTTGACTACTTCTCCAAATGGGTAGAAGCTGAGCCCTTGGCAAAAATTACCGAGCAGGAAGTATTGAATTTTTTGTGGAAAAGCATTGTGTGCCGATTTGGAGTGTCCAGGATACTAATCTCAGATAATGAGAGATAATTTCAGGGCAAAAAAATCACATCATGGTGCCGGGAGATGAAGATCACTCAGTCTTTCACCTCTATTGCCTATCCTCAAGCAAATGGCCAAACAGAGGTAGTCAACAGAATCATTGTACAAGCATTAAAAACCCTACTTCAGGGCAAAGGGGACTGGGTGGAGGAATTACCCAGTGTTCTCTGGGCTTACAGAACTAATCCTCGGGCACCTACTCAAGAAACTCCTTTCAACTTGGTATATGGTTCTGAAGTGGTCTTTCCAGTAGAAATCGGGCAGACTTCTTCCCGGGTAGAATCTTACCCGGATGGCAATGACCAAAGCAGGGCCATGGAATTGGATTTAATAGAAGAAAAAAGAGACCGGGCATTCATTCGAATGGAGGCATACAAGAGCCGGGTTATGAAATCGTATAACAAAAAGATCCGCATCAGAGACTTCCAAGTCGGGGATATAGTCATCAAAAAAGTCAACCCTGCTGGGGAAGTTGGGAAGCTGGAAGCTCGGTGGTAAGGACCTTACCAAATCACTCGGAGAGACAGCTCGGGATCTTTTTATCTAGAAGATGCGTAGGGACGCTCTCTCAAAAGACCTTGGAATGTATTTAATTTAAAGCAGTACTATGCATGACGAATGTAATTATTTGACGGATAAAATAAATGAAAGATATATTTTCTCAGAGCGTGATCTGAATGTTTCTGTTATTAAGTCCCGGGACATGTATTCCGGCCCAAGGCTCCGCACCTTGGTTCTAAAAAGCCCAGGCCACTACACTCTGGCTCGGGGAACTACACCTCGACCATTCACAAGTCCCGGGACATGTTCTCCGGCCCAAGGCTCCGCACCTTGGTTCTAAAAAGCCCAGGGCACTACACTCTGGCTCGGGGAACTACACCTCGACCATTCACAAGTCTCGGGACATGTTTCCCGGCCCAAGGCTCCGTACCTTGGTTCTAAAAAGCCCAGGGCACTACACCCTGGATAGGGGAACTACACCTCGACCATTCACAAGTCCCGATACATGTTCCCCGGCCCAAGGCTCCGCACCTTGTTTCAAAAAAGCCCAGGGCACTACACCCTGGCTCGCAAAAATACATCTCGACCATTCACAAGTCCCGGGACATGTTCCCCGGCCCAACGCTCCGCACCTTGGTTCTAAAAAGCCCAGGACGCTACACCCTGGCTCGGGGAACTACACCTCGACCATTAACAAGTCCCGGGACATGTTCCCCAGCCTAAAGCTCCGCACCTTGGTTCTAAAATGCCCAAGGCACTACACCCTGGCTCGGGGAACTACACCTCGACCATTCACAAGTCCCGGGACATGTTCCCCGACCCAAGGCTCCACACCTTGGTTCTAAAAGGCCCAGGGCACTACACCCTGGCTTAGAGAACTATAGCTCGACCATTCACAAGTCTCGGGACATGTTCCCCGGCCCAAGGCTCCGCACCTTGGTTCTAAAAAGCCCAGGGCACTACACCCTGGCTCGGGGAACTTCACCACGACCATTCGCAAGTCCCGTGACATATTCTACGGCCCAAGGCTCCGTACCTTGGTTCTAAAAAGCCCAGGGCACTACACCCTGGCTCGGGGAACTACACCTCGATCATTCACAAGTCCCAGGACATGTTCCCCGGCCCAAGGCTCCGCAAATTGGTTCTAAAAAGCCCAGGGCACTTCACCATGGCTCGGGGAACTACACATCGACCATTCACATGTCCCGGGACATGTTCCCCGGCCCAAGGCTCCGCACCTTGGTTCTAAAAAGCCCAGGGCACTACACCCTGGCTCGGGAAACTACACCTCGACCATTCACAAGTCCCGGGACATGTTCCCCGGCCCAAGGC
The DNA here is from genome assembly GCF_022965805.1 of Primulina eburnea. Lineage (NCBI taxonomy): Eukaryota > Viridiplantae > Streptophyta > Magnoliopsida > Lamiales > Gesneriaceae > Primulina > Primulina eburnea. Next base: position 26,687,621 of record NC_133116.1, read on the forward strand.
TCCGCACCTTGGTTCTAAAAAGCCCAGGGCACTACACCCTGGCTCGGGGAACTACACCTCGACCATTCACAAGTCCCGGGACATGTTCCCCGGCCCAAGGCTCCGCACCTTGGTTCTAAAAGTCCAGGGCACTACACCCTGGCTCGACGAACTACACCTCGACTATTCACAAGTCCCGAGACATGTTCCCCTGGCCGAGAGCTCCGCACCTTGGTTCTAAAATTCCCAGGGTACTACACCCTGGCTCGGGGAACTACAACTCGACCATTCACAAGTCCCGGGACATGTTTCCCAGCTCAAGGCTCCGTACCTTGGTTCTAAGATGCCCAGGGACACTACACCCTGGCTCGGGGAACTACACTTTGACCATTCACAAGTCCCGGGACATGTTCCCCGGCCCAAGGCTCCGCACCTTTGTTCTAAAAAGCCCAGGGCACTACACCCTGGCTCGTGGAACTACACCTCGACCATTCATAACTCCCGGGACATGTTCCCCGGCCCAAGGCTCCGCACCTTGGTTCTAAAAAGCCCAAGGCACTACACCCTGGCTCGGGGAACTACACCTCGACCATTCACAAGTCCCGGGACATGTTCCTCGGCCCAAGGCTCCGCACCTTGGTTCTTAAAAGCCCAAGGCACTACACCCTGGCTCGGGGAACTACACCTCGACCATTCACAGGTTCCGGGACATGTTCCCCGGCCTAAGGCTCCGCACCTTGGTTCTAAAAAACCAGGGCACTACACCCTGGCTCGGGGAACTACACCTCGACCATTCACAAGTCATGTTCCCCGACCCAAGTCTCCGCACCTTGATTCTAAAAAGACTAGTGCACTACACCCTTGCTCGGGGAACTACACCTCGACCATTCACAAGTCCCAGGACATGTTCCCCAGCCCAAGGCTCCGCACCTTGGTTCTAAAAAGCCCAGGGCACTACACCCTGGCTCGAGGAACTACACTTCGACCATTTACAAGTCCCGAGACATGTTCCCCGGTCCAAGGCTCCGCACCTTGGTTCTAAAAAGCCCAGGGCACTACACCCTGGCTCGGGGAACTACACCTCGACCATTCACAAGTCTCGGGACATGTTCCCCGGCCCAAGGCTCCGCACCTTGGTTCTAAAAAGCCCAGGGCACTACACCATGGCTCGGGGAACTACAACTCGGCCATTCACAAGTCACGGGACATGTTCCCCGCCCCAAGGCTCCGCACCTTTATTCTAAAAAGCCCAAGGCACTACAACCTGGCTCGGGGAACTACACCTCGACCATTCACAAGTCCCGGGACATGTTCACCGGCCCAAGGCTCCGCACCTTGGTCCTAAAAAGCCCAAAGCACTACACCCTGGCATGGGGAACTACACCTCGACCATTCACAAGTCCCGGGACATGTTCCCCGGCCCAAGGCTCCGCACTTTGGTTCTAAAAAGCCCAGGGCACTACACCCTGGCTCGGGGAACTACACCTCGACAATTCACAAGTCTCGGGACATGTTCCCCGGCCCAAGGCTCCGCACCTTGGTTCTAAAAAGCCCAGGGCACTACACCATGGCTCGGGGAACTACAACTCGGCCATTCACAAGTCTCGGCACATGTTCCCCGCCCCAAGGCTCTGCACCTTTATTCTAAAAAGCCCAAGGCACTATGCCCTGGCTCGGGGAACTACATCTCGACCATTCACAAGTATCGGGACATGTTCACCGGCCCAAGGCTCCGCACCTTGGTCCTAAAAAGCCCAAAGCACTACACCCTGGCATGGGGAACTACACCTCGACCATTCACAAGTCCCGGGACATGTTCCCCGGCCCAAGGCTCCGCACTTTGGTTCTAAAAAGCCCAGGGCACTAAACCCTGGCTCGGGGAACTACACCTCGACCATTCACAAGTCTCGGGACATGTTCCCCGGCCCAAGGCTCCGTACCTTGGTTCTAAAAAGCCCTGGGCACTACACTCTGGCTCGGGGAACTACACCTCGACCATTCACAAGTCCCTGGACATGTTCCCCGGCCTAAGGCTCCGCACCTTGGTTCTAAAAAGACCAAGGCACTACACCATGACTCGGGGAACCACGCCTCAACCATTTAAGATTTCGTGATAAGCTTTTAAACTCAGTTTAAATTTTTTGCGTCTCGAATATTTAAGTTGGGGTTTACTCTTATTTAGAAGAAATGCGCGGGTACTGATCATAATTCCCCGATCAGTTCTTAATACCCAGAAATTTCTATTGACTTATCAAATATCTCGGTTATTATGAAGACATGATGCTGAGTTCTTTTCAGAAAAATACAAGAGCGCTAAAAGGAAAAGAAGATTGCATTAATAAAGGCTGAAGGCCTGAAAGTTACAAACAAAAGCAAATAAAAAGAAAAAAATACAAGTACAAGTCCTAGTCTATATCTACATGTTCAGGCCCGGGCTGCTCTTCTCGATCCACCTCCTTCTCCTCCTCGTCATCCTTTGGAAGGGATGCAATGGCCAGACCAAAATCCAGAAAATTTTCCTTATCTTGGGGTAGGAGTCCGGCTTCCTCAAATTGTTCCTGGTATTTCTCAAATCCGGTCTGAAAAAGAGGATAGGCCTTGTGCGTCACGGCCTTCTTAAATTCAGGAGATTGGAGGAAGGAAGCCTGCCACTTATTTTTATCATACTCCACCAGGGCCAAAGCATTCTCGGCCTTTTCTGCACGGGAAATCTGATCCTCCATCTGCTCGGATAGAGAATGGTTTCTCGACTCCGAAACAGACCGGGCACCTCTAAGATTTTCCTTCCCGAAGGGCAGCTTCGTTGAGATCTTCCTGAGACTTATCCAAAGCCATGTGGGCCGACTCCAAGTATGCTTTCAGGACGGCGATTTGCTCTTCATGAAAGCTTTTAGCCCGGGCGAGCTTTCCGTGCAACTGATCTTGAACGTCCTTGGCAACCCGGGCTTGTTGGCCTTTCCTAGTGGCTGCCGCCGCCACTTCCTCGAATGTCGAGATCATCATTTGGGCAGCCTGTACAAAGCAAATTAAAAAAAGAGAGAGAGAGGAGGAATGAAGAGGAAACTTACAGATAGGAAGCGGTTGGATCCTTCCAGAAACCGGACACCGGGCCCAGAGTTCTTCAAGAAAGCCTCCTCTTCAGGAGTAAGCATGTGCTTGAGACGCCGAATGCCTGTTGAAGTTTCCCTCTCCAGGAAAATGTTGGGCCAGGTGGGTTGATCGATCATAGGAGGCTCTTGAGAAGGTTCCTCTATAGTTTGTTGAGGGGGAGGGGTGAGTGACCGAGTTGCCTGGGAGGTGCCCTGACCTCCTTCCTGATTAGCCTCATTCAGGATCAGCTCCGAGCTTGTGGTAGCCTTTCGCTTCCTCTGAACGAAGGGGACATGGTCCTCAGGGTCCTCTTGGGGTGCTTCCCAGGCCACCTCCTCTTGTTGATTCTCAACCCGGTTTGACTCAGTATGCCGGGCTACTACTTCCTTGGCTATTTTCTTCTCGAGGGCAGCTTTCTGGGCAGCCATTTTCTTCTCTTTGACCGTATTTTCAGCCGCCCACTTCTTGGCGAAGGCCTCCTGCATTTTTGAGTTATCTGCACAAGAATAAGAAGAAGTTTCAGAACGAGTAATAAGTATGAAATTCTAAAAACAAAGACTAGGATGTCAAGAATTACCGGGTTGAGCGCCCGAGACAGCAACCTCGTCAATCACCCTGTCCAAAAGGTCCTCAGCACGGGCACTCAACCCATAGGTAATTAGGTTTTCATCTGCTATGAGAACAGAAGAGGAGTACTTCTGCCCCTCCACCAAGGTTTTGCTCACAAGGAAAGGCTCCTCGAATTTGTAGGACTGGGGACGGATAGGTTGTTGGGGAAGGGAAGGGAGAAAACCCGGTCAGGCAGGGAAGAGGACCCGGGAGTTGAATATAGAAAAATTTTCCTTTCCATCCCTTTTGAGAGGAAGGTATGTCATCAAGGAATCGGGCATTTAGCCGGAAAGTCAAGGAAAATGCATTGTCCCCAAGCCGGCAAGAAAACAAATAGTGGAGGATAAGGGAAGTAATGAGATAATTATTCATCTTGAAGAAGACATAGGCCGAGGCCATAATCCTAAAGGAATTAGGATGGAATTGGTTAACCGGTACGCCGAAGAACTTAGCGACCTCAATATAAAAAAGGGGGACAGGAAACCGGATACCATTCCGGACTTGGTCCCGAAAGAAAGTAGTATACCCGGGAGGAGGGTTTTTAGCCCTGTCAGAAGGCCCGGGTATTAGAATGGAAAAATAAGAAGGAATAGACCCCAAAGATTGGAGTTCCTCGTCCGCCCCCGAGCACAAAGTGCTGCTCATTGAGGAGAACCAAGGAGCCCCCGAGATCTCAGTGGAAAGGTGGTCAGAAGCCCGGGCTTTACCCTTACCCTTGACCTGCTTTTGGACTCGGGAGGTGCCCGAAGAAGAAGGTTTTGAAGATGAGGTTTTATTTTGGTGGGTGGTGGGTTTTTTAGAAGATTGAGCATGAAGGGGAGGAGTAGAAGGAGAAGAAACAAAGCGCGTCCCGGTGGACTCAATACTGGGAAAGCCTCGCGCATTCGCTCCAGATGTCTAAGAAGTTGAATTAGACATAATTCGAGAGAACTTACAAATTTGGGGAAGAAAATATGATGGAGGATCGTCGGAGTTGAGTATTCCGCGCGGAGGAGCTTCGAGATAAAAATTTGCAAGGGCTTCGCCGAGATTGTGAATTTGCAAATGATTTTTCAGAAATCGTTCATCTATTATATATAGTAGGAGAAGAGTGATCCTCACCGTTGATCTAAAACGAATCGGACGGACCAAATTAGCCTCGAAAATTGAGCGGCATAATTAGGCGGGATATTTGAAAAGACAGGCGCATAAATCGAGGAGTCATGATCATTCATCTGCTCTGAATACGTACAGATTCTGACAACTTGTCAGTAAGGGGCGTCATTATGACATCACGGGTGGCGAAAGAACCCGGCCCGGCATCTTATCTATAAGCCCGGGAGACACGAGGCCCAAACACTTCATTTTATGTTCAGGTTACATTAGGTCCTGGCATTTCGATTTCATTCGTCGGTTATATATTATTCATTTTACATCGATTTATTTGTAGAATATTAAAGAAACAAAGTATAATAATTAAGATTTTATTAAGGAAATTATCGATGTCGTATTACATTTTCCATTCTTGAGGCTACGTAGTCTTGCCACTCAGTTATCCAATCAGTCAATTCACGAATGTGAAGATTGGAGAAAGACTCGGAGGTTGAAATCTTGTTCAGCTGATGCCATTCCTTCCACAGCATCGCATGACACAGAACTTGGTAGACATGACCTTTACCCAGATATATTCTTCAATGGTCCTCTTCAAGGCCTCTATCTGGGGATGTATTTCGCCTAATGCTGGAGCAGGCGTACCACTGTCAGTGATTGTACTGCTGCAGGCACTGGAATCACTTGAACTCGACATATTGAATTGATGATCACATTTCGTCTCTACCATCTTATTTATAGGCAAGTGGCATTTAATATGGAAGAAGTTGGAAGGTTTCAAACCAATCAAAACGTTTTCCCATTTATTCAGGAGGAGAGTTAATCGCAACCGTTGATTTAAGCACACGTGGACGATCAGGATGCGCCTCGTAATTTGTACCGAGCAGTCGAAAGGACGTGCACAAATATCGATGAGACAAGATCATTATTACCTCGGAATATGGAAATGATTTTCGGCGGAATAAGTGCTAAAGCAAAGGTAATAATGACATCCCTTGGACTACCCGAGAATTTTAAATGCCATCTTATTGGAAAGCCCGGGAGGTTTTAGGCCTCGGCATTTATTAAAGCCCGGGAGGTTTCTGGCCCCGACATCTTATTTATAAAAGCCCGGGAGATTTTAGGCCCCGGCATTTATTAAAGCCCGGGAGGTTTCAGGCCCCAGCATCTTTTTTATAAAAGCCCGGGAGTTTTTAGGTCTCGGAATTTATTAAAACCCGGGAGGTTTCAGGCCCCGGCATCTTATTTATAAAAGCCCGGGAGGTTTTAGGCACCGGAATTTATTAAAGCCCGGGAGGTTTTAGGCCCCGACATCTTATTTAAAAAACCCGGGAGATTGGAGGTCCCATTATTTAATTTTGAGCCCGGGGAACATTAAATCATGGCATTTTGGTTGATTAATCATCGGTTATTCATCTTCAAATGATTTCATTGGGTCATTTATCAAGAAATAAAAATACAGAAATAAACCAAAATAACTTTTCATTCATTTGAGGTAATTTTTGCGGATTACATTGAAATACTCTTCCTCTACAAAAGCCATTCTCTTGATCATCAAGCTCTTTACAGAGCTGTCAGTGAACGCCTTGAGAAAGATAGCAGAATCGGCAATGTTCTGCAGCGTCTTCCCTCCTTATAAAGCACTAGCTGGAGGACATAGTCGTACTCGAAAAGATTTACCGTATCGAAAATGTGCAAGCGTTCCCGATATTTCTCAAGCCTTGCCACCAGCCGAGGAGTGGTAGCTTCTCCACACTCATAAAGAAATTTAAGTCCTTGCAACTCTTCCCAGTAGCGAAGGACCTTATGGAAGACTTCATCTTCCAGTTCAGATTTCCGTTGCTCAAAAGTTGCTTTCATGAACTCTTCTGTCATGTCGGGAGCCTTCGAACTACTTGAACCTGCCATTATACTTCTCAGATTTTAATTTACTGGTATGATGGAATAATAGGTGGCCTACTATATATAGGAGGAGAGAGCTAATCACAACCGTTGATCTCTGAACACAAGAACGTCTAGGATGAACTTTGGAAATTGTATTGGGCAGTTGATAAGACGTGCACGACTACCAATATGTCAGTCTTATCCATCTCGGAATATGAAACGTCTTTCGGCAGGAATTAATGCTAAGGCATACGTCATTATAACACTATATTAATTGCCCGAGGATGCTAAGCATCATCTTGCTCTGAGCCCAGGAAGAATGAGTTCCCGGATCTCATCCTATCTGTGGGATGTTTGAAAAAAAACCAATGTTCACTCTAAAGATATGCTTCAACCAAGTTACAAATACAATTGATCGGGACAGCGAGTTAAACTCTAGCCCGACTATTTTAGGGATGGGTGGTGGTACCCCTGTCAGTGTCCGGGTCAATGATGACCCAGGTTGTCAATTGGATAGCCTCTATCCAAGGAAGAGCTTCCCGGGCAGTCGTCGTAGCCCGAGCTCTCATGTAAAAGTCCCGGGTAACTTACCACTTGGGTTACCTCGAGAATCGCACCACACTCGAGTATGATTGATACAGGCAGTCCAATCTGTCAGAACAACTTGGGCTTGGAGTGTCCTAGAAGCCATCAGAAGCTCTAGTATTGGCAGCCGACTTACTATACCTAGTAGATGGTACGAAAATCGAGGTAACTACCCATTCCTATACTATAAATAGCAGGTATTAATGTCATTTAATGATTCTGAAATCTTTGAACTCTAAAGCACTTACATATTTCCTCTAAAATATTGCTTGTGTTCATCCTCAACCTGCTGACTTTAGCATCGGAGTGGACACGCTGGACACTCCTCCGGCGCCCATTCACGAGTTCTTTTCATTATTTGCAGGTGTTATTCAGGCCATTACCGTTACTCAAATTCCAAAACATTATAAATTGTTGATCCGATCCGTTGGAGTTCCTTACCCGGCTCACCCATTTCAGCGAGATTGCATCACATATAAATCAGAAATAACACCTTCATCAAAAGAAGAAGAGAGAATTCATTATTTATTATATATATATTTATTCCACACCAAAAAATGGAAGGTTATAAAGAATTCGATTAATATGCCAAAGATTCGTAATATCAAGAAAAATGGCAATTTTAAATGTACAAAATAAGTAGTTTATTTCCGTAATTTTTGATGTACAATATATACAAATTCAATCATCTAAAAAAATAACGATAATTTTGTGACAAATAATCTAAAATTAATATGATTCGACATTCACTTTTTTAATTTTTTCAGTTAGACGGGTCAACTCTATCCATATTTACAATAACAGATAATATTTTTTTAATAAGTGATCAAAATAAAACATCCGTCTCATAAAATTGACATGTGAAACTGCTTTACATGAGTTTTTGTGTTGAAATCATAGATATATAAGTATGATTTGTTAAACTATCTTATTATTATGATTATTTTTGAAATGAAAGAGTTAATAGCAGTTAAGGAATTTTGCTTGATATATAAAGAATCTTGAAGTCTAGCCACAAGAACAAGGAATCGTGACCCTCTCTTTCAAGTAAATATTTATTTTTAATTGAATTTTCAGATCAGTCACATTCTATATATTCTTTTATCAAATTCTGTCACATGTAAACCTAACATAATTATCAGACTGATTGTCAAAAGTAACTATTTTCAGTTGGAATTGTAATTTTTTTCTAGAAATTTATAGATCTACCACCCATCTTATTCTTACAAAACACAATTATTTAGTGACCTAAACACTTGGGTCGACAGAGACATTGAGAAAAATTCTTAAATGGTGATACTCTCAAAAGAGCTCGGGTCATGGATGACTCGAGATATTAAATGAGTAGCCCAAATCAGAGTCAGTGTACAAGATGATTTCTTTAGAAGCCGGCCATGTGGATGTCCAGATCTCTTCTCCCCGAGTTACTAAGTGCCCGAGCTCTCATCCAAATTCCTGGGATGTTTTCTACCAGTGCTACCTCGAGAAGAGCACCTCACTCAAGTGCATCAGTATGAGCTACTTTATGCTTGGCAATCATTCAGAACAACTGGTGTTTAGCGTGTCAAAGAAATTATCAAAAGCAAGGTATGAGCAGCCATCTTACCATACTTAGCAGGTGGACACTGAAAACAAGGTAATCATGGGATTTCATCCTATAAATATCAGGTATATATCTCATTAAAAGGATTTTCGAATTTTTTATCTTCAAGCACTCACATACATCTTCCATATATTGTCATTATCCTTCACCTTCACTATAACGGCCCGAAAAATTCGTACTTGAAAATTTACGGAAAATTTAAAACTTTTTTCTTTTTAAATAATTAAAATTGCCTCATTCATAAATGAACTGATAAATTAAGTTTGATGTTCAAAATTGCAGCGGAAGAATTTAACATTTTCGAAATAACAGTAAAAGTTTATCCAACGATAATTAAAATGTTTGAGCAATCAAATAATAATAAATGCTGAACTGAGGTCCTCGGGTCCTACTACTGCCGACTCGAGCTGGCTCACTGGTCCCCGCCCTCGATCCCGACATCATCAGCACCTACAACAATAAAGTCTAGTGAGCCTAAAGACTCAGCATGCATATGTCGTAAATAACGAGTAAATAATATAGTAAAATTTGCATGGGATGAAATATCATGTATGAGGCAAATCGTAAAAATATCGTGTCATGATTAATTATAATACGTGCATCACTGAACTGAAAATCATAGTGAAAATGTTTGCTCCTTGGAGCCCTGTACTGAAATAGCATGATATAATTTTCTGGTGAGATTATGGTCTACGCAAGTGGTCCCTGAACTGAACTGAACTTAGCTGACCGGTAACTGGCGACCGGATTTAATAATGTACGTATGATCAGACTAATGCCACAGTATACTGGGTGAAACAACTGAACTGATCGGTAACTGGCAACCGGACCGGTAACTGGCGACCGGATTTAGTAATGCTCCCATGACCGGTAACTGGCGACCGGGTTTAATCATGATAGTAAAGTGACCACAAGCAATATCGCATAAATCTCAGAAATGAATATTTTTGCACGTAATATAATTAAATATCCTGCAATAATTTTACTGAATGTATTGGATCGCTCCCATGCTCGCTGCAACCTACATATGCCATGAAAAATATGCAATAGCTTTTACTTGACCAAACTATGCAATTAAATCCGAAAACTGAGACATTTGCGCCTACGACTTCGTATTTAATCATGAATCTGTGCCAACCCGAACCAACACCGAACCATCAAGTAGTCATGATTAAAATACGCCTAAAATGATGAAATAATGCTCCTAAAATAGTGAGGGCCGAAATCTAGGTGAATGGAGGCCAAAACATGAAACGCTCTTTCGAGAGTCAATTTGGCACATCGCACCGTAAATTCTCGTACGACCTCAAAAGTGATCCGAATCACAAACGGCCAAAAACATGACCTTTCTAACTCGATGAGGCACTGTGTAGTCCAAGGCCATAGGCTAAAAGCCAGCCGAGAACTCAAAACACGCCTGAGAACAACAGCACCACTTGCTGTCAAATTATAGGAGCTATGCAATCGCATTTCTTGTGTCATTTTCGAGACAAAGAATGATTTGAACCATGGCTAAGGGCCCTAGGCCAGCCACAATTCGCATCACACCAGCAAACAACCGAACGTTCCAACCAAGAACAAATTCTGCACGTAGGATCCATTGCTTTTGTTTTGCTGTCACGAATCATTCCAATGGCCATTTGATTGACCATGACACGATCTAGACATCTAGGGTATGGTAAGAACCATGGCTAAGGGCCATAGGCCAACCAAGATCCACACCATTCCACCATTTTCGAAATACACATGATGTACCAAGGGAAAGCAGAAAGGGGGAAGGGGCTGTTCTTGTTGTTTTATTTGAAAACCGATTCACCATGGACCAAGCCACCAAAAGGAAAACTTAGTCACGTCTTAGACATGCTAGGGAAGTGATCTAACCATGGCTATAGGCCTTTTGGGCAGCCATGATCAGAAACTTTTCCCTTTGACAGCAACCTGAATTTTTTCGAAACTCATATGGACACAAATGGGAAGTTGTTGTCATCTTCTCGACTTCCAGCGTGCATGGGGTTAAATGAATGGACCAACATGGTCCTAATGCATCCTATTACACGTTTAGATGTCGCCTTGGGAGCCTGGAATCGAACCAATACCTGAAACCATCAAAACAAAAGAAACCGTGAAGAGCATCATGAAAGCCGAAATTCTGCACCCTTTATTTTATGAAAAATGTTTGATATATTTCGGTTTTTTTTTGCATGAAATGATGATCGGGAAATATAAAAATAATGATAGTAGGACTTTATTGAAGAGTCAAGGAAGAATATATGCATGCCTGGTTCATTTTGAAAGAAAAACGAATGAATAAGACGACTCGACGCGGAGGAGGTGGAGCGCTTTCTTTTCTTGCTTCTTCACTCGATTTTTCTCTCCTTACTCTCACTGAATTCTCACGGTTTTTAACACTGAAATGGTTCTTAGATTTCGGTGATAGGGAGGGGGTAATATTGGTTAGGGGAGTGAGGTAGATGAGTGCAAAATATAGAGAAAATGCAAGACCAAGTCCACAATTTTGAATTTTGAATTTTGGTTGCTAACCAAATATTTGTTGGGGTGTTCTAGAATGAGGTGGCCGAATTCTCTTGCTAATCTAGACTAGGATAATGCTCATTAATTAATTAATTAAGTTTGACTAATAATTGAAAAAATTAGCATGCTAACATAACAAAGAATGGGTCAAAGGGTGAGTTGGCAAAGGAATATTCTAGCAACTAAGGGTGGCCGAAATTCATCTAATAAATGGAAGGGAATATTGTTTAGTTAGTAAATTTTTAAACCTTAAGAGCCTCACCTACCCTTTGATTAATTTAATGAATTAACACATCAATTAAGGAAACTAAATGAGCTTATTCCCTACTCACCTCAAGTTACTAAAATAATTCCTTAAACCTCCTTTTTAACTTAAATCAACTTATTAGCTAGCTAAAATAAACTCTGGGAATGATTTCTTAATCTTACATCCTTTCTCAAACCTCCAACTCTAATCCGGCCTCACTGAATTAACTGAAAAGATAAAAATTAAACTACTGCAATAAAATAATTAAATTAAGGAAAAGTAAAAATTAAACTACTGCAATAAGATAATTAAATTAAGGAAAATCATTTAAATACTCATGCAATAAAATCATTTTAAAATACTAGAATTATGCATGGCTTATACGTAGTCTAATTTACGGGTTCTACATTCACCTTCAACCTGCTGACTTAAGCATCGGAGTGGCTACGCCGAACACCCTTCCGGTGCCCATTCACGAGTTCATTTCCTTTTTTGCAGGTTATAGTTGAAGCCATATTATAGATATATCTTCTCCACAAGATATATCCCCTTGCTCATTTTTCCCTTAACCAAACTCTTACCAGATTCGGTGGATTACTCCGACCCAGCTCACCCAATTCACCTGGATATCATCATTGGCGCCGTCTGTACGAAATTTGAGCTCAAGACGTAGATATGGCTCCTACAAGAAATACAAATGAAGGCACTCTCCAGGCTCCTGGAGATGATGCAATTACCTCTGGATAGGATGGTCCTCCGCCTACAGGTACTCCACTTGTTATTACATTGTCCCCGGAGAAGTTGGCTCGGATTATATCTGATGTCGTAGAGAATGCTGTAGCCCGAAGTGATCCTTCTCATCATGCTACACAATCTGAAGGAGAGCAGCAACGAGAGCAAGAGGTGAGGGAGGAGGGGATGAGGATGGAGGAGAGGGAGTCCATTGTCGGTTCTAAATCTCATACCATGGCAGAAGAGTTACAAGAGCTGAGGCAGAAGATGAGAGTTTTGAAGGGGCAGATAGGTGAAAGGATCAATGCTCGAGTGATCAGTAAAGGATGCCCCTTTGATGATGCCATTGTCCGGGAGCCTTTACCCGGGCATTTCAAATATGCCAAAATCAAAGATTATGATGGTCGAGCTGACCGGAGGAGCATTTGACCCGGTTAGAGAAATGGCCATGCTGTATTGTTGTGCTGACAAGATCAAGTGCAAAGTGTTCCTAACAACTTTAGTTGATTCAGCACAGAGGTGTTTTGAGAGTTTGGCTCCTCAAAGTGTACATTTTTTCGAGGATTTCTAGAAGGTATTCTAGCCGAGAGTTGAATATATAAGTAACGCCCTTTCCACCCTTTCTAAGAAACGTACAGTTCAGTCCCTTCATCTTATAGTATCACAATCGAATCTGCGACCATTGGTCCATCGAGAGTTGCATATTAGATTAATTAGCTATGTGATACATTCATGAAATATATATAGTGTCATCGCATGCACAACTAGAGAACTCTTGTCCTTAATGTACATCTTACAATCTGACCAGAGATTTAATGCACTACTATTTTGTTAGATCATATAAGATATCGAGCAGTGAATTCCTAACTACAGTGCACTAGTTCCTACACATGTCGCAATTGCACCCAACTTTGCCACATTGTGACCCTCGCGGAGTCGGTAAACGAGTCAAAGAAAAATCCTATTATGTAGAGCATCAGTCTTGTCCAGGGTTGTTGAAACGTCCAATACTCGTTTTGCTTTAAAAAGTACTAGAAAATATATTTACTTTTTTAAATTAAAAAACCAACTAGTATTTGAAAATCAAAAGAAATAGTCAAAACGTGAAATCGTCAAACGTTTTACAAAACCTAAAAAGCAATAATTTGAAAAGTATAGCTCATATTAAAACCTCTCAAAAACCACTCAAAGCATAAAACAAAGTCGTAAAATCTTATAATATAAATAATAAACGTAAATGCGGAAAGCTAGAAGCGCTAGTCCTCAGGTTATGTGCACCTTCAGTCCAGTCAGGTCAACCATCAAGACCTCCATTAACATCATTATCATAACAACCTACATCAATCACATGTAGTGAGCCTAAAGAATTAATACACCATAATCTTGATAACAAATAATACGTATACAGATCACATGTAACAGTGAAAATACTTGTACATAAATAACATTTTCATGATCATGTGGAACATAAAAATTTTGATAATATCATAAACATATCCATAGTTCATTCATCATTTTATTATAAACATTTCCTTTATCTTCATAAGCATATACGTTTTCCTTTTATTGAATTTGTCTCGTTAATTGTGACTTTCGTATCATGATAAGGTCGATGGATCCATCTATCATGTAACCACAGTACTGGGCGGCGGGGACATCAGTGACACTTTCACCCGTCAACTGCCTTGGCCTATCATCATTATATGGAAATACGATGCCGAGTTCTCTCGGGGGCCTTTTCCCATAGACGGGCTCCCTCTTAGGGCCTTCTCCCACGAATGGGCTTCCTCTGGGCCTTCTTTCGTAAATGTGCTCCCTTGGTGGCATTTTCTCTCATGATATCCCCAATCATATCATCATAACAGTCACAAATACTTCACCTCATCCAACGTTCATATTATCATAACTTTATAAAAATCATGCATAAAATTTCATTTTTCTTTTAAATCAAGCATGCAAAATATCTTTTAATTGTCAATAATAAATAAAAAAAATTAATAAACATTTAAAATAATCATTTTAACATATAAAACAGCATTCAAAGCACTACCATGAGATTTATAAATTTTTTAGTTGTAAAATTACTGCTTTACCCCTAGATGTAAAAATCCTCGACTTTGACTTTTTCTTAATTTAATTGATTCTAACATGTCCCAAATAATTATTTAAGCTTAAATTAAAATTACCATAATTTTATTTAGCTTAAATACTATACTTTTAAATTAATCTTTAATTATTCATTTTTAAGGTGTTTTAATCCCGAATAATTTCAAACTTTAATATAAAATTCCTAACTTCAAAACTTAGACTTTTTATATTATTTTAGCCCTCATGAACCACGAATTGACCTCCGTGAGCCGTGTTTCGATTTATTTTTCAAAGAAGAAACCCTAAATTCACGCCTAGAATTCCCCTCGAGCCATCTCCTATTTTTGTCAAGCCATGCTCGAACCATCATGAGCCAACCTTGAGCCAAGCCCCCTATAGACCCTAATTGACCCTAAGCACCCAAGGACTCGACCCCTAACTCGAACCCGAAGCCACACTCACAAGTGCAAGTTGCGTCCGAGAACACCTAGTAGACTTAGGACTCTTCTATCGTGCCTAGGCCCTAGCCAACCGAGCCAGCCACTGGACCAACCCCTTGTGCAGCCTCCTAGGACCCTAGCCCCTTGACCTAGCCCGGCCCGAGCCCATAGGCCCATGCGCGCTGCTTCAACAACGCTCGCCGCATTGCCCTTCTCGGGTGGGAGTCCTAGCTTGCTAGGACTCCTTCCCCAGCCCTTGACTTTGCTAGGACTCCTTACTTGACTCATACCAGACCCTAGCTAGCCATAGCCCCAAGCCGAGACCAAGCACAACCTTTACTCCCCAAAACCGAGCCCCTAAGATCACCTTGACATCAAATTGGTTCCAGCTTGTGTTCATGATCGTGTGCAATGTTTTGGTTGAGTTTTAGGACCCTAAAGCTTCGTAAAAACACCCTTGATCATAATCCTAACCTGGAATCACTCTTAAACACTTAAAAACATGAATTTGGAACCACAAATCAAGATTTTATTACATGTAAGTATTACGAAAATATCAAGTTGTGTGCATTGTTTTCTTTCAAAACATGTTCAAATAAATATTATGATGTGATAGATGTTTGAAGGAAAGAAATATGGCGTATCTTTGCACATAGGCCCATTAGTGCTTAATTAAAAAATTAAAAATTATTTTTAATGGTGTGTGTGGGGTGTGGGGTTGTAGGGTTACGGGGTGGGTTTTTAGTATTAAATGCTTAATTAAACCACTAATAAGGCATAGGCCCACTAAAGAGGTTAATTAGACCCATTAGTACTTAATTAAGATATTAAAAATTATTTTTTGAATAAAGTTTGTGAATTTATTAGTCGTGTCGCCAAAACGTTTGTATTTTTATTGAAAAACAAACACCGATAAAATTCACATCACGGCGTATAAAATCATCTAAAAAATCCTTATTTTCAAAAATAAGAAAAAACATCAATCATATTTTAAATAATTAAAAATAATTATTTAATAAAAATATTTTCATTTTTCAGCTATCGGTCTCCGTTCCTCGATCGCAGCTCGAATAACCCTTAAAAATACATTTTAATGCATATAAGTAGAAAACTACTAAAACATCATATAAACATGTCACATAATCAATTTAGCAATTAAAATCAATTAATTATCCATTTTTCATATTTCCTAGATTTGCATGCAGTTGGATTAAGTCGTCTTAACTTTGTACCTCACAATTCCTCCCCCCCCCACCCCCCCCCTTGTATGAAATTTCTTCATCGAAATTATAATTTACTGAATAGCTCCGGGTAGCGACTTCTCAAGTCCCTCTCGGTTTCCCAAGTAGCTTCTTCATCCGAGTGATTCAGCCACTTACCTTGACCATTGGAATGACTTTGTTTCGAGGTCTTCTTTCTTGCCTTTCCAAGATTTGGACATGTCTTTCCTTATAAGTCATATTTGGAGTTAGTTATAGAGGTTCATAATTTAGCACATGTGATGGATTCGACATGTACTTTCGCAGCATCGAAATATGGAACACATTTTGAACTCCAGAAAGCATCGGTGGCAATGCCACTCTATAAGCTAGTGTCCCGATCATTTCCAAAATCTCAAACGAACCTATAAATCTTGGACTAAGCTTGCCTTTCTTGTCAAATCGCATAACATCTTTCATAGGTGCTATTTTCACAAACACGTGGTCTCCCACTGCAAACTTTAAGTCTCTTCGTCTCTTGTCAGCATAACTTTTTTGTCGGCTTTGTGCATTCTTAATTCTCTCTCGAATTTTGACTAAAAGCTTGGCAGTCTCTTCAATCACATTCGGAACAATCTCTCTTCTTTCTCTAACCTCATCCCAATGAATAGGAGATCTACATTTCCTTCCATAAAGTGCCTCAAAAGAAGCCATCTCGGACTGACCATCTAAAATTTGAATAACTTTCTCAGACTGACCATCTGTTTGATGATTGAATGTCGTAATGAATAATGACTTGGTCCCCATCATTGCATGCAGACTCTTCCAAAAATATGACGTAAATCTCAGATCTCTATCAGAAACAATAGACACAGGAATCCAATGCAGACGAACTATCTCTCGAATTTATAACTCTGCATACTGAATCATGGTGAAGGTCGTCTTGATAGGTAGAAAATGCGCTGATGTTGCAAGACGATCAACAATCGCCCAAATAGCATTGAACCTCTTAATAGTCTTCGACAAACCCACAACAAAGTTTATCGTGATATTTTCCCATTTCCACTCGGGAATAGTAAGTGGCTTAAGCTTTCCCGCTGGCCTCTGATTCTCTGCTTTAACTTGCTGACATGTCAAACATTCGATCACAAATCGTAGAATATCTCTCTTCATGTCTGGACACCAATATAACAACTGCAAATCCTTGTACATTTCCGTGCTTCATAGATGAATTGAATATGGTGTGTCATGAGCTTCCTTCATAATGAGATCTCTCAAAGAATCATCATGAGGAACCCATAAACGATCTCGATAACGAACTATATCACCCAACTCAGAATATAACTTCCGGCCATTTGCTTCATCTCTTGCTCTCCATTTCTGCAATTGCTCGTCAGTAGACTATCCCTCACGAAAGTGAACAAAGAATAAGCCTATTTATTTAAAATTTAATTGTCTCAATTCCCGAGGAATTGTATCTCTCAAAGTTGACTGTACTGATAATGTGGCAAGATTAGGGGCTTTGCCCATAGCATAAACTGTAAGCTCAAACCACTGTATCTTGGATTGCAACGGTCTTTGAATTTATTATTGAGTGATAACTGTTGCTTTTCGACTCAAGGCGTCTGTCACAACATTAGCTTTCCCTGGATGATAGCTAATCTCACAGTCGTAGTCCTTCACTAATTCCAGCCATCTTCGCTATCTCATATTTAATTCCTTTTGGGTGAAGAAGTATTTCAAAATTTTGTGATCGGTGAATATTTTGTACTTCTCCCCATACAAGTAATGTCTCCAAATCTTCAATGCAAAAACTACCGCTGCAAGCCCAAGATCATGATTAGGGTAGTTGATCTCATGAATTTTCAAATGTCTTGACGCGTTGGCTATAACTCGGTCATTTTTCATTAGTACTGCACCCAAACCAAGTTTAGAAGCGTCGGTATAGAGAACATAATCTCCTTGCCCCGATGGCATAGACAATACTTGCGCTGATATCAAGGCTTGCTTCAACTTAGCAAATATGTCTTGACACTCGGATCCCATACAAACTTCGCATTCTTCTTTGTCAAAGCGGTCATGTGTACCTCTATCCAAGCACGCTTAACTTCGGAGTTCTGATGAGATCCGGTGCATTAGTACAGGTATGATTCCACCAAGCATTTAGTGGGCTGTTTATTCTTATATTTCTCGAGTACGTGTGGACCTGGCGGCAAGAGACAACACGCGACACTACTTTCGCCCAATCAGAACCCCGGAGTTAGGCGTGCTTGCGCGAAGGTAGCTCTAGGATGGGTGACATCCCTAGGAAGTCCTCGTGTCGTGACCATTTACGTAAATTATGTCTAAAACATTAGAATAATTGTTTTTAATAAGTAAATCATCTCTGGATTAATCCGCATGCACTTTCATGTAGAACCGACTCACAACAACAAAAATATCTCAATGTCTCCTGAACATAGGGCAAAAAGAATATGAAGAAGAAATTAGCAAAGTTAAAACTATTACTACGCCTGAGATAAGAGAAAATATAACCAGAATCGAATTTCAACCTTCCTAGGGCGGTGTCTCAAGAAACGTTCTTACCAAAAGCAGAAAATCACAAATTAGACGGTCTTAGAGAAGGAATTCGGTTAAATCTCGACAGCTCAAGGCGGAGTCATGAGTCTCATTCGTTGGTCTGTTTACAATCAAATTAGTACACAATTTTGTCCAAATCCGACTCCAATTTTGTCCAAATCCGACTCAGCCTGAGCTATGTTAATTTCACGTGTCTTACCCTGTCCTGGTCGAGATTGATACGATCGGAGTCGAATATTTTCTTTAAGCAAGGAATCAAAAACAGAAAAACACGAAAATGGGTGCAACACGAGGACTTCCCAGGGGACCAATCCACCCGGTAAAGCATGACCGGTGATCTCATGTACGTGGTAGTGGATTTTCCCTGCCAGCCAAGTACTGTGATTTAGTCTGATCAGGCGCAATTATGTATAGGTCACTTGCTTTGAAACACATCTTTACGCAAAATGATGAAGTTATGCATGTCCAAGTATGTTTATGAAAAATTTTATGATGATGGCACGTCTATGTTTATGTTATTACGTTCAAATTTATGTATGTACGTTCTACATCTATGTTGCATGTGGTTTTATCACGTATTACTTGTTATCTCAATTTTATACATGTTGAGTTTTTAGACTCACTAAACTTGATCGATGCATGTGAGGACGAATATGAGGAGACGAGGGGTGGGGACCAATGAGCTGGCTCGGTCTGCGCAGGAGGCTAAACCCGAGAACCGCTTATGTTTTTGAGAACTTTATGCTTGTTTCAAATACCCTGATTTCAGGATATTTTTGACGATGTTCAAACAAGTGCTTTTGTAAACTTTGGTTGTGGTTGTTTCATTGCAAATATTTTAGACGAACATATGATTTTTATTGCAATTCGGATGATTACTACTTATTTAAGAAATTTTTTATTTTTCCGCAAATTTTAAATATTTTTAAAAGTACGGTACGTTACAGTTGGTATCAGACTGGTGTTCTTGTAAAAGGTTATACCTACTACAATTGCGAGAAGCTCACGAAGTCAGACCTCAAGTCTGTAAGTTTTAAAGTTTTAAATTCTTTCATGTATTAAGCATCAAATCATGATTTCAGCATGTAGATGTTTAAATTCAAAATTTCGTGCATCTTTTGATATTAGTATTATGTCCATGCATATTGGGTTTACGTGTTGGGTAATTGTGGGAACAATATACCTCCTAGACGTATGGTTGCCCGTGGAGCAAATGAGGAGGACAGAGAAGCTCTAGATGGGGAGAGGGCCACTCCTCCTCGTCCACCCCCAGATATATAAGCTCAGATGTTTTCCGGGATGACTTGGTTCTTCGCGTAGTTTACGGGGAATTAGGCTGCAGTGGATATAGGGAGAGGCCCAGACCAGAGGCTATGTATGAGAGATTCAGGAGGATGGAGCCAAAAGAGTTCTCGGGGACTACTGACCCAATGATAGTTGAAGGATGGATTAAGTCCATCGAAGTAATCTTTGTATTTATGGAGCTGCAGGATGCATACATAGTTAGATGTGCCACATTCCTTTTGATAAAGGACGCCAGGCTGTGGTGGGAGAGCGCGTCGTTGCCGTGTATAGAGCCTTGGCGGCAGAGCAGGACCAGAGGGACATTGAGGTTGACAGACAAGGCAAGAGGCCCTACGAGGAACCTCAGCAGCAGCAACAGTGGCCCCAGTTCAAGAGGCCTTTCCAAGGACAGCAGGGGAAGAGGCCATTTCAGGGACCGCCGAAACGCAAGGGTTCTATCCCTCAGCAGAAAGCTTCTTAGACACTGGGAGAGCACCTGGTGTGCCAGAAGTGCAACCGCCAGCATCCGGGACAATGTTTATGGGGATCGGGAAAATGTTTCAAATGCAAAGCCAACGATCATGTGCTGAAGGACTACCCACAGTGGAGACAGTTGAACTAGGGTAGAGTGTTTGCTATGCAGGCAAAGGAGACGAACCCATACACGACCCTGCTGACTGATAACTTATTTATTTCAGCACCACATTATTTTTTCTATTCGTGTTTCGAATTTTATTTGGGATTATTAGTGTGTTAGTTATTATTTTTGGTGACTTGTGTAGAGATTTTTCGACTATGCTTGAGGTTAAGATTAGAATTTTGGGATATAAGTTTGTGTATGGTGCTAACATCTCTCAGGAAATATTTTCATAAAGAGGGTAGCCACGAAGGCATTGATAGATTCAGGGGCCACTCACTCTTTTATTTCGGAGACGTTTGCTAATCATCTGCACGTCAAGTCTATTGGACTCGACGTGAGTTATTCTGTGACAGTCCCATCAAGGGAAGAGTTATCAGCTACTAGCGTGGTCAGGGACACTGTTCTTGAACTACATGGCCAATTAGTGTATGCCGATATGAATTGTGTTGCAAATGCCAGAATTTTATATCATCTTGGGAATGGACTAGCTGACAAAGAACATGGTTCTTATTGAATTTCAGAAAAGGTCAGTTTTGGTAAGACCGCTGGGCATGGAGCAGTTTCTCTTTGAGGCGAATAGATGGAGGAGTTTCCCTCGCATGATCTCTTGCCGAAATATGAGATTGCAACCCAACCTTAAGTTGCATTTCGCGCTTGAGAGCAGTGCAATCACACCACCAGGAGTACAAATATCCAACCAAGGATCATTTTTGAAAATTGCATTCAAATACACCTTATATTAAATAATTAAAACTAATTATTCATTAAAAATATTTTTCTGATTATCCCTGGTCTTCGTTACTCGCTCGAGCGCGAAATGCAACTTAAAACTCTAATGCATGAAACTATAGATAACAAAGAAATAAACACCTAACCAAGCAAAAATCATGCAATAAATGCAAAAAAATTCATTAAACACATATTGTAAATAAAACTCTAGATTACATGCAGTCAGGTTACGTAGTTCGAATTTCCTAGACCTTACACTTCCTCCATAGATGAATCCGAAGAGCGGGTTGGAGAGTGAGAAGACGACCAGTTTTGGGGCTAATGATGAATTAAGGAAGAAGTTCTATTTTAGTTTATTTTAAGTTTTAAAACGCTTCCGCATGATTGTTATCAGTTTTAAGAATTTAAGTTTCAAGGACAAGGTTATTTTATGGTTTCTATATGAAATAAAATGATTTTGGTTTATACTGTGCTACAAGGCTTGTTGTTTGATGATTATTTGATTGTGGAATAATATCGGTTTCGACTAACCCCGGGCACGAGACATGACATTTAAGTGGATATCTGATACATCAAGTTCATAATCGAGCTTGTGAATTTGATAGAAAACATTGTGACTAAAGGACCTTGATGATCTTTGAGAAAATTAAGCATTGATGATAGTTTATAGCCACTTAAGAAATAGCCACTTAAGAAAATAATTTTGTAGTGCTCGAAAACCAGAACATATAAACCCCATGCAACTCTTTGCAACAGCCCACTCCGATCAGGACTTATCACACTGCATGCTTTGGAACTTTTAGTGATAATTTTACAATTCTAGATATTAAGAACACTCAGTTCACCATACACCACAACTTAAACAAATAATCGAAAGGTTATTGATATAAGTAGACAAATTGATTTTGGTAGCACGAAGATGATCCTTGAATGATCAGATATATTTCTGTTCAGTTTGATTGTGCTCTGAATATTTGAAGTATGCAAGCTTGTGATGATTTCACTGTTGTGAATTTGATAATCTGTGGCGTGTGTTCTTGCACATTTCCTTCTCTGTTAATATAGTCGATCATTCCAACGGTGGAAAAGATTGAGTAACGTTAATTTTTAACAATGAGAAGCTGTGTCACTATCAGCTGTAACTACATTTAATGTTCTTCAGATATGCATTAAATGTTCTCTTTGCTGAAATTGCCTTGAGTCCCGTTCTTTGAAGAGTTTCTACAGAGTTATCGTTTATGGCAATTGCTTTTATGCTCAGACCTTCGTAAGATAAATGATCTTTCTTTTCTGGGATAGTATATAAATGCATATCATTCTTGGGACTGATGTAGGGACAAGTTAACTGATGCAGTTCAAACTATTGAATGTCTTGAAATGGTCAGAGAATGTTTTTCATTAAGTAGGTAATAAATAACCATCTTTAATGATGCCTTCGAATCAGCCGGTAGAGAAGTCCATCTTTTTTTACTTTGAGCGGTTGAATTATCAGCGGTCTAAAATTCAAGCGGTCAAACTTCTTTATTATATCCTTTCTTTAAGAGGTTAAACTATTTTTGTTGTAGCCGTTAGTGAAGCAGTCTGGTTTCTAGGTTGGGCGGTTGAACTGATACATGTTACCCATACGTTATGTAGCTTTTTCTTGAAATAGTGAAGTGCTATATTAATTTTGTCGATCGCCAAAAATTTTGGGTAATAATAATTTCTTAACAATTTCTCCCTATTTGGTGATTACAAAACCCAGCTGCAAGGCTATAAAATGTTTTAAATATAACTATAGCAGGCTAGAAATAATGCACATGTCAAGAGATAATATTTCATTTCATAGAATAAATGAAATTACAATCTCTAAAGAAAAAAATAAAAAACTGAACAAATACTAGATATAAACACTACTTTTGACCTGCTTGTTCAGCTTTGGCCATTTCTTCCAGTTCTTTCATAACTGATAGCTCTGCTTGTTGAATGACTCTTTGTCGCTCTCTTTTCCCCTTTTTGACATCACCATGAACAAGAAATTCCATAATTTCTGCAAGCTGGGCTCCTTGGGCATTCATGCATTGATCAACATGTGCTTGAAGACGATTTATTTGTCCTGAGAGCTCAAAGAACATCTTGAGATGTGAATAATTATGCATCGCTTGTCGGAGGGAGATACTTGTATTCATGGAAGAAAAGTCTTTGCAGAGATCAGACTTCATCGAATTAAAAGCCTCTTTTAGATCAAAATGCTTGCAGTTAAGATCAAAAATTGAGTGATCCAAGTTGAAAAGTCTGGTCAGAATTTCTTTTTGGTAATCTTTTTCTGTGTGTTCTTCTCCTTCAGATATAGCCTGATCAGAAAGTAATCTGGCCTTGAAAGAGACCACTTTATAAGAAGAGGCTTTACCAGTAGATTTTGATGACTGAGGCTCATTTAGTTCAGCAGATATATCTTCAATAATTTTGTTAATATTATCAGTTGATGCAGAGATTATATTACTGGTGCCTTCCTTTGCATCACGGGCCACAGATGTAAGACAATCTGTAGGCATGCATGTGACGGTTACCTCGTCATTCTGTAAATATTTGTGAGATGATATCAACAATTCATGGAGAACGACTTGATGAAGATCAGCAACAGAAAGAGATTTTGGAGAAGAGGATTTCTCTTTGTAATTCGTCATGTTATCAAAGCCAGATAAAAATTGCATGGCCTCATCAACAGAGAGAGGTTGGACTTCAGAGAGGATGCCATGAGTCTGTTGATTTGGTGTATTAATTTCAGAGATCGTGTGAGAAGGAGGCAGAGGGCTGAAATATCCTGGGGGCAGAGTTGTTCAGTAATGGGAGCATCCTCGAGCATGAGTATTTCAGCTGGTGGGAGGGTGTTGTCCTCATTATCCATCAGAGTAGTTTCGACCGGAATTTCTGGCGATGAAGGTTTAGTAAGCTCACCAGATGATGAAGACGGGTGATTCTGAAGTGTGGATTGGTCTTTGAGCGGCTAAGAGCTCAGCTCTTCATCTAATTTCAGTTTACAGTCAAGCATACTCTATTCTTCAACTACTAGAAGATGAAGGTCCTGCCTCATCTAAGCAACAATCATAGAAAGTGAGAGAGCATTCATTTAAAGCTGGGAGATAACAGCTGAGTCATCCTTTGCAGTAGAGCAAGTGGGAACAAAATTTTTCCGTCTCAAATGGATAAGCGCTTCGAGAGAACCCTCTTTCCTCTGAATTTCCAAGAAATCTCGTCGAGAGCGGTTGGAATATCCAATGTTTCTGTCCATTCCAAGATGGACCGTTCAAGCTTGGCAGTAGCTTTGATCTGACCGGTTTGAATCAATGAGTCAAAGGTTGTGACAGTTTGAAATTGAACCCATTGATCAAACATCTCCATTTTCTTTTGAACAGTCTCATTGACACGTTCACTGGTAAGAACTGTGGCGGTATGGACTTAGTTGGTTTTTGGTGGTTCTTCGATCATGACTTGTTTTCCCTTGTTTGTTGAAAGAATGATAGGTACTCCTGAGTAAGAAGATTTTCAAATTCTGGTTCAACAATTTGATTACCTTTGAGCTTTGTTGCAAGGAGTGCGGGGATTGGGGGAGAGACCAATGGCAACGAAAGATGTTTAATCTACTTGATCTTTGCTGTTTTGGGATCTTTTGACCGTTTCTTCTTGAAAACTTAAGAGACAGGTACATAGTCCCCAGATTCATCATCAGAGCTAGATTTTAGGACCAGCTTTTTCTTTGTTCCTTTGGAGTTGACTCAGTCTTCTTTTGATTTTCAACCCCAGTCTCTATTTTGATAGAGACTATTTCCTCATCGGTTGGTCGATTTTTCTTGATAAAGTTTTCAACTGTTGGCCTTTTGAGCAACTTGGTCTTTCCAACATCAATCATTTCCACCAGTTGAACTACAACGTCAATTAGCCGATAACAAATTTGAACCGCAAATCCTTGAGACTGGTTTTACTTCTTTATCATAGCCACCAATGTTTTAAACAGAATTTCGGACCAGTTGACCTTCAGCTTTGATGAGATGGTGGCCATGACAAGAATTTTTTCCAAAGTTATCTTGTCATATGCACCAACCTTGGCAAGGACTCTTTTTGCCACGATATCAGCAAGCAATCTGAACTCGATATTCAGATCGCGTTTTTGACAGGTTGGAGAAGAAATTGGAGATTCAGTGATGGAGAAATTTCTTCTCCAAAGCTCAATATTTTTCCTCTGGAAGAGTAGTGAAGCTGGTGATTCCTGCTGCTGGTAGTTTAAACAAATCAGCAAACATCTTCTGAGTGAAATGAAGTTTTTTCCCTTGAACAGCACAAATAATTTCTCAGTTTTCCATGTATGCTGAATCGAAGAATTCTTTCACTAGATTCTCAGAATACTTCTCACTGAATCCAATAAATTAACGAAGCCCAGAAGATTCAAGGAGACGAAACATGAATTTCATTGGCTTGTTGGACGTGGCAAATACTTATGCGAAGTTGATGTCAATTGTATTTTGAACAATTGATGCAACCATTTGATGCAGAAATATCGAAATACACACCTAGAAGATAATCTCAAATAATATTTTAGAGGAATTGCGTATAATTGTAACAAAATAAGATAAGAATGGTACTGAATTTGTGTATGGATTTCCGGTTCGAAGAATCATAAGTCTGTCCACGTGGAGGACTTTTAGTGGAGAAATTTTGAAAAAAAAAATTAGACAACGGTAAAATGATTAATTTTAAATTTTGAGAAAGTGGCCGTCACATCAAAATAGGGCAGATG
The DNA here is from genome assembly GCF_022965805.1 of Primulina eburnea. Lineage (NCBI taxonomy): Eukaryota > Viridiplantae > Streptophyta > Magnoliopsida > Lamiales > Gesneriaceae > Primulina > Primulina eburnea. Next base: position 26,713,705 of record NC_133116.1, read on the forward strand.
CAAAGTTGCATAATTTTTACAAAATGACGTGATATGAAGAAATGACTGTTTAATAAGATTAGAAAGGAGGCGTTTGACTCATATTAATCTATTGACTAAACCGGTATTCCCCCTAAGAAAACGCATTACATATATTTATCCTCGGGTAATGAAATGGTCTTTGAGGACAATGTCGGGCTAAGGCTTACTTTTAATGTGAACGTGTCGGCATTGCGCAGCAGGTTTTGACGGTCGATTTGCGTAGAACTCTTCATATCCACCTGACAGTAATTACAATGGTGATTTTTCATATGGTTCTTAACTATAAATACAACCATAAGGGTTAGACACAAAATCAATTTAAGGTGCGAAGCAAGATAAGATAAAATGAATACTAGAAGTAGTTCAAGTAAGCCGGATCTCGCTGAGGAATTCATGCAAGAGATATTCACGGCAAGGAAGGCTGCACTGGAGGACATCGTCTTCTTCAAGACGCTTTCATCCTGGATTAAAGTCCAGGAACTTCAGTCCTTCCCTTGGGGGAGGGCTTGTTGCTACTCCCAAAGGTGTGGAAACACTGAAGAAATATCAGCGGCGCCTCCGCGTCGCTGATACCAAAGATATTTTCTCTGATGAAGGTGTCTACCTCGTCATGCTTCTGAAGGAGCAGAGGGCTCTGAGAAGGATTGCCTTCTCATAGGACTTTATGCACCTCTATTAGAGGGCTGACCACTTGTTTGGCATTATGGAACGGTGCAGTGAAAAAGGAAATTGTTGTTTTAAGGGCCCGCCTTATTAATGAAATTTATTTTGTTTTTACCACTCCTCTTCTGTCTATTTCTTTATCTCCTGCATAAGAAACTTAGTAATAATTCAATCAACTAAGAATGTTAAACAAATGACTTGGATAAATCGATTAAACCAAGCTTATTTTGGAAATAAGAAAACTTAGCCTCTGGTAACGGTTTTGTGAAAATATCAGCTGCTTGTTGATCAGTATACACATATTCAAGATGAATCTCTTTCTTCATGGCATGTTCTCAGATAAAATGGTGTCTGATGTCAATATTGTCCAAGAGTGCATGACAGGATTGTATGTGATTGTGATTGCACTTGTCTTGTCACAGAAGATGGGAGATTACGTGGCTTTAATTCCACAATCTTTGAGTTGTTATTGTATCCACAACATATGTGCGCAGCAGCTTCCAGCCGCAAGGTACTCCGCTTCAGCAGTTTATGTGGCATGGACGTCTGTTTCTTGCTAAACTACGATATTAGTCTATCACCCAAAAACTTACATGAACCGCTAGTAATTTTCCTGTCAATTTTGCAGCCGACATAGTGTGCGTCTGAATATCCTACAAGATGAAGACTTGAATCTTTGGGGTATCAAAGACCCACATTAATAGTACCCTTAAGATATTTAAGAATTTGTTTAACGACAGTAAAATGAGATTGCATTGGATTAGATTGAAATCTAGTGCATAGACAAACATCAAACATTAAATTTGGACGACATGAACCAATTAATCATCTGTACATTTTTGTGTCCATAAAGATTCCCCCTTCATCTATGTCCGGTTTGATTGATGAGCTCATTGAGTATTGGCTAGGGAGCAATTCTCCATTCCAAACATTTTCAGCATATCTCTCGTGTATTTATCTTGGTTAATGAAGATGTCATCCTTTGACTTCTTGACTTGCAGCCATAGAAACAAGTTCACCTCTCCCATCATGCTCAATTCAAATTGCTCTTGCATATCTTAGAGAATCTCTCGCATAATTTAGGATTAGTTGATCCGAATATAATATCGTCCACATATATTTGCACAAATAACAAGTTACCATCTTTTGTCAACTATTCCAGTTGAGAAGCCACAGTCAACCAATTATTTAGTTAACGTGTAATACCATGTTCTAGGGGCTTGTTTTAGTCCACACAGGGCTTTATCTTGTTTGTAAACATAATCAGGATGAACGTGATTAACAAAGCCATGTGGTTGCTCTACATAAAATTCTTCATTTAGCAAACCATTTAGAAATGAAGATTTAACATCCATCTGATATACCTTAAAATCTTTAAATGCTGCAAAGGCCAGAAAGATTCTAATTTCTTCTAGCCTAGTTGAAGGGGAAAAAGATTCATCAAAGTATATTCCTTCCTCCTGCATATAGCCTTGAGCCACTAGTCTAGCCTTATTTCTGATTATCAAACCATTTTCATCCATTTTTGTTTTTAAACACCCATCTAGTACCAATAACATGCATATTATCAGTACGAGGAACTAGATGCCAAACATTTCTTCTTTCAAATTGATTAAGTTCCTCCTACAGAGCTTCTATCAAATTAATATCATGCAGTACATCATCAATAATTTTAGGTTCTAACTGGGAGACAAACGCAACATGCATAAATTCATTAATCATTTGATTTCTAATTCTAAGTGGAGCAGTAGGGTTACCGATGACCAGCTCAAGTGGATGGTCCTTTTCCACTGGAGACATGATCCATATGGATCTGGCTCGATTGGTTGTGTGATGTTATTTTCTTGTTCTAGCGACTCTTCTTCTATCTGAACAATCTCAGGTTGATGATTGTTTTCTAGTTCGTTTGTGTGATGTTATTGCTACTGTTGCTGCTACTGCTACAGCTGCTCCAATAGCATCACCTTCTTCCATTATTAAGAGCACTTCTGAAAATACTGCTGAAAAGATCATCAATGATGCTATGTCTCTCTTTATGAAAAAGTTTTCCAGATTCATGAAAAAGAATCACCGGACTTACAAAAGCCCTAATCGGAACTTCAAGAAGGATTCACCACCTGGTGATATGGCATGCTTTAACTGTGGAAAGATTGGCCACTTTATTACTGATTGTCCAAAGCCCAAGAAAGATGACCAGAAGAAGAAGAAATATAAAAGGAACGATAAGAATTTCAGAAGTGACCGCAAAGCAATGATTGCTGAGGAAAAAAGTCTAAATGGGCGGATTCTAGTTCTGAATCCTCTGACTTAGAAAGTCATTGTGAAAGTGATGCAGAAGAGATCAAATGTCTTATGGTAGATATTGAACCAACCTCTACATCTGGAGAGTTACAAGACTTTGACTCTGATGAATTTACACGAATTGATTTAATTAAAGCACTGCATGACATGGTAGGGGAGTACTCGAGACTTTATCAATCATTCGAGGAAGTTAAGATTAAAAATCTAAACTTAAAGGATCAAGTCAGCAAGTTCACTTGTTTACAAGAGAACAGCTGCAATGATTTAAAATTTGAGACGAGTAAGTTGAGAACTAAGAATGAAAAAGTAAATGCAGATTACCAAACAATGAGATCTGAAAATCAGAAGCTGTCTGTTCTGGTAAATGCATAGAATAATTCGTCTGTTTCATTGGAAAATAGGCAAGAATTGCAGAAGCAATCCGGAGATAGAAGTGGTCTCGAATTCAGCAATAATGAAAGCACTTCTGAAACTAGTACCAAGCCAGAACTGGATAAAGGCAAAGGGAAATTTATTCACTTTGTCAAATCTAGTGTGGTATATAAACATGAAGTACACAACAGTTCGAGTTGAAAGGAATGTATATCAGATGAACAGAAGAAAGCATTATGTTCTGGGTTATGTTGAACCTAAGGGGAGAGTTCACCAGAGTGCTGAATCCAGTAGAGGATTCAACTGAGGAAAACAAGCCTCTGTGAATGTTAGAAACTACCAGTACTATAATTCTAGACCTGGTCAGAAGAGATACATGCCAGACAACACAAACAGAAGGGAAGAACAACATTCCAATATGCATACTGTTAGAAATAACAGACCTTATGTTACACACACCTCTTTGGATACCCGAAGTACAAGGTCACCAAGAATTGTGCAAATGTGTGTTCCTAAAGGACTGATAAGGCTTGGACCCAAATAGATTTGGGTACCAGATACTAAAATTTGTGTTTGCAGTAACAACAGAATAGAATCAAAATTAGTAGCTCCCCATGGTATCTGGACAGTGGATGCTCAAGACACATGATTAGACAGACAAATCTACTATCAGAAGTAATGAGTTGTACTACACTAAAGTTAACTTTTGGGGACAACTCAAAAGGTAAAACCGTGGGTAAGGATAAGATTATCCACGGTAACATAACTATTAATGATGTAATCAGGTTGAGAATCTCTGTTATAATTTGATTAGCATTAGTCAACAGTGTGATAATGGTTATTTTGTAGGTTTTCAGAAGCACACATGCACAGTTAAAGATTCTGCTGAGTTTACTATATTATCTGGAAAGAGAGAAGGCAATACCTACAGAGTTTCATGGAACTTAGATCATGCTACTGTTGCTACATGTTTAGTTGCCTCTCTTACTGATAAGAATTGGCTCTGGCACAAGAGATTGAATCACCTGAATTTCAAGTCAATCAATAATCTCAAGAAGCAGAACATAATTGATGGATTGCCCGATATTATCTTTGTTAAGAATCATGCTGGTTCTGCATGTCAACTTGGAAAGCAGGTGAGATCTAGCTTCAAGAATAAAGGTAGTAAATCAACTTCAAGGTGTTTGGAATTATTGCATATGGACTTGCTTGGTCCAATCCGTATCATGAGTTTAGGGGGAATGAAATATACACTTGTTGTTGATGATGACTTTTCTGGATTTACATGGGTAATATTTCTTACTAGAAAAGATCAAACCAGTGGCCTCCTGATCAAGCTTCTGAAAATGATTCAAAACGAAAATCTGTTTCCATCATTAAAATCAGAAGTGATCGGGGCACTGAGTTTACTAACAGAATTCTTGAGTTGTATTTAGATGAACGGGGCATTCATCATGAATATTCAGCTGCCAGAACACCTCAACAAAATGGAGTGGCTGAGAGGAGAAACAGAACTCTTAAGGAAGCTGCTAGAACAATACTAGCAGATCCAGACATCTCTCAGCGCTTCTGGGCAGAAGCAATCAACACAGCATGCTACACACAAAACAGAACCATGATCAACAAAAGGCAGAATCGGACTTCATATGAAATATGGAAAGGGAGTAAGCCTAATGTATCTTACTTTCATGTAATTGGTTGTAGATGTTTCGTGCACAACAATGGTAAAAACTATTTGACTGCATTTGATTCAAATTCAGATGCTGGACTTTTTCTTGGTTATTCTGCAGTAAGCAAAGCCTTTAGAATTTTCAACCATAGAACTCTTAATGTTTAAGAGTCTATTCATGTTGTCTTTGATGAAGACAGCAGTTCTCCTGGAATTTCTAACGTGTCAAATATAAGTAACAGGTTAGATATGATTCATCTGGAACTGGATAGTGAAGATGATGCAGAGCATAGAGTTAAAGATGCTGAAAATCCAGAACCAGACATTCCTATGGCAGAACCAATTGTTCAGACACAAGATTTACTAGAACCAGAAGTGAACATTCCAGAACCTGCTACTGCTCTAACTGAACCTCTTTCGAATACATCAAACCAGGAAGAAATTTCTTTAAACCCTTTCATTTGGAGGAAATAACATCATCCATCCTTGGTTATTGGTAATCCTGCAGCTCCATTAAGAACTAGAAGGCAAATGATTAATGAATATATGCATGCTGCCTTTATCTCCTAGGAAGAACCAAAGAAAATTGAAGAAGCTCTTCTGGATCCCGATTGGATAGAAGCTATGCAAGAAGAGCTGAATCAATTTAAGAGGAATGAAGTGTGGTTTCTTGTACCCAGACCATCTCATCAAGCCGTTATTGGAACTTGATGGGTATTCATAAACAAACTAAATGAAGAAGGCACTGTGGTCAGAAATAAAGCAAGACTGGTAGCTCAAGGTTTTAGACAAGAAGAAGGAATAGACTACGATGAAACCTTTGCACCAGTAGCAAGGCTTGAAGACATCAGAATATTTTTGGCCTTTGCTGCTTTCAAAAATATCAAAGTTTATCAGATGGGCTTGAAAAGCACATTTCTGAATGGTCTATTGCAAGAAGAGGTCTACGTTGAACAACCTACAGGTTTTATCGATCATTTCTTACCTCATCAAGTATTTAAATTACACAAATCCCTGTACTGCTTAAAACAGTCATCTAGAGCATGGTATGACATCCTCTCACAATTTCTTGTCAATCATGATTTTACAATTGGCACAGTAGATAAGACTCTATTTACCCTAGTTAAGAATAAGCTCATTTTGTTAGTACAATTTTATGTTGATGACATAATTTTTGGGTCAACTAACCCCAAATTATGTGCAAAGTTTGCTAAGTTAATGCAGGATCAGTTTGAAATGAGCATGATGGGAGAATTCACATTCTTCCTAGGACTGTAGATCAAGCAACTTGATACTGGAATTTTCATAAATCAAGCTAAGTTTACCAAGGAGCTACTGAAAAAGTTTGGCATGGAATCATGCTCTGCTGCTTCCACTCCAATAAGCTCATCTACTAAACTTGATAAGGATGATAGTGGAATTCCAGTAGAGGTAACTCATTATCGTGGTCTGATTGGTTCTCTGTTATATCTTACTGCCAATAAACCTGATATTATGTTTGCTGTTTGTATTTGTGCAAGATTTCAATCTAACCCTAAGCAGTAACATTATATTGTTGCTAAAAGTATTCTGAAGTACTTAAAAGGAACTCAAAATGTCGGCTTATGGTATTCCAATGATTCATCTTTTAATCTTATTGGATATTCAGATGCTGATTATGCAGGTTGCAAACTAGACAGGAAAAGCACAAGTGGTTTTTGTCAATTCCTTGGTGATAGGCTGATCTCTTGGTTTAGTAAAAAGCGGACTTCCATAGCTACCTCTACTGCAGAAGCAGAATACCTCGCTACTGGAAGCTGTTGTTCTCAAATATTGTGGAAACAACAACAACTTAAAGACTGTAGAGTTCATGCTTCTGAATCACCTATCTTCTGTGACAATACTAGTGCTATTTCAATTACGCAAAATCCAGTACTTCATTCCAGAACAAAGCACATCGACATTAGACATCATTTTATTAGAGATCATGTGCAGAAGAAGAACATTCGTCTGGAATACGTTTCTACTGGTTTACAAGCAGCATACATCTTTACAAAACCTCTGTCTGACAATAAGTTTTCTTATTTTCGTACTATACTTGGTTTAATTGATTTAACTTGATTATTTTGGTAAATATTATCAGTTATATGTTATTCGACTAACATTGATTTATTTGCAGAAGAGTAAAGAGACAACTTGTGACAACTATTGTTATTTTATTTAGAATGTGATCGAAACCAGGTTACAGGATCTAATTCATTTCCTACATAGTCTTGCCACTCAGAAATCCAGTTATTCAACTCATGACTCCTAATCCTACTAAAGGACTCTGAATTGGAAATTTTTTGTAGCTGATGTCATTCCTTCCAGAGCATCACATGAAGCAAAACTCTATCAGTAGCAAGCTCAGAAACATGATCAACTTCAAACTCCCATTTGTACTTCCTTGCTGTTGCTATTTGTGCAGCAGTAGGAGTCAAACCATTTTGTTGCACATTTTGAAGATCTTGCACCTTGAACCATGAAGACATGACCTTTATCTAGACATATTCTTCAACGGTTTTATTCAAGGCTTCCAGATGAGGAAGTGTCTCTAGTGTTACCAAAACATGAGTACTGCTAGAGGCATCTGAATTACTTGTGTCCGACATATCGAATTGTTGTTTCCTTAACATTTGTTATTATCTTATTTATAGACAGGTTACATTTAATGTTTAAGAAGTTGAAGAGTCTCAAATCAACCGAACCGTTCTCTGATTTACACAGACTGAGTTTTTCTTATCCATGATTTATTTATGCAATCAATAAAAGCAGCAGATAAACAAGAAATGACAAAATGAGATCTTTCATTCATAAAACCAGAAGCATTACATAACGTTTATCTACAACATTTGTTGATATCAGTAGATTGAAGTACTTATTTGCGAAGTACTTCAACAGAAATCTAACTAAGGACTGCTGGATCCCCTATCTTCGAATGATTGTGGCTGTGGAAGAGGTGATTCCACAGCTTTGTCCTAATAATTTTGAACAATCTAACTGATTGTTCATATTATAAACTGAGGATTTTCTTCCCAATCTTCATATCTTGAAAAAGGATGTTTTCAAACATCTTATTACGAGAAGCTGGAAATTGCCTCTGGATCTCTTCTGCTGATTTAGACTCTGGAGAAGACTCCGAGAGATTACTTGTTCTACCCATTTGATTTGATAAAAGTATAAATGACTTAGTTTGTGAACTTGCAAGCACTTGTATAGAATCTTGAGAATCCGAAGAGACGGCAATCTGTCTACACGAATACCAAGAATCATATACAATTCCCTCAGATTCCGTATCTTCGCATTTATTAGTTGCATTAATTAAGGGGGAACAGTATCGTCTTCAGACTATTATTTTCATGCTTTGTCAGAAGCAGAAAGGATGTTTGTCTTTTCGATAAAACAATGTGTCTACTGGTTTTCATTAAAGTGATGGAAATATCTCAGTACTTTGTAACTTCCAGTAGATATTATCATAAAACGACAAACCTTCTTCTGGATATTATTTTCAGTAACCAATTGGACATCCCGTTCTTTTAATTACTTTTCAAATTTTTAAATCATTAGTTTTTCTGACACCCTCTGTTTAAACTTTTCAAATACTCAACTGCAAATATATTGACATGTGTCCTTATGTTTCACTGATGGATGTACATTTTTGAATATTAACCGCCTCTTTCATTTCTTTTCACCTTTACACTTCCAGACTATTGCCTACTAGCTATTGATTTCTCTTGCTCACTTCTCTTACAGATCTTATTTCAAATTCATTTTGTTTACAGAAATGGCCGGAGCTTACACTTTGAACGCCTATCAAGTTAACTTTTCTTCCGTCCTAACTATCAAGGATGAACATTGTTGGAATATTTAATGTTCGGAATCTTGATTTTGATGTTAACAAAACTTGTTATTGTGTTTCTAACATATTTACTCAAGTGTGAAGTTGCAAACACAAGAAGCAAGCTGAAACTCAATTTTGCACAAACTGAATTTCTAGCAAGCCTCGATGTTTTGAAGATATCTCTCAACTGGTTGATCCAAATGACAATCCGTCAATTTGACTAATCCGAAAACTCAATTTGGAACAATTTGTATTTCACGTCAGTTGGGCAAAATCGGATGTTATCATGGTCTAACTGATCGCTCAATTACCGAACTGATCACACGAAAACAGCAATCAGTTGTGTTTCAGCAGCTGCCGTATTTTGGTCATATCTCTCAGCTCGGTTATCGAAACGAAGCGATTCAGTATGCGTTGGAAAGCTAAGACAAAGATCTACAAATCATTCTTATAAGTCAAAGTCTGAATCGAAGCTTAAGATGCTGATAAATGACGATGAAGCTACTGGTTCTGCACAAACTGAAATCAGCTAGGCTGATTTCAGCACACCAGCTGAAACTGAACCAGCTGAAGACCAGTTGAACCAGTCCAACTGAACTAGTTGAACTGAACCAGACCAACTGAACCAGTCCGACTGAATGACCAGTTGAGTTGACCAGAGTTGACCAGTTGGTCAGAGTTAACCAGTCGGGAAAATGCCCAGCAAGCTGAATTTGACCGTTGCAATCTCGGAAACAGTACAGAAACTTTTCAAACGGTCATATTCTTGTGTCTAACGTATATATCAGTGTTGGAGCCTATAAATACAACATCTTGAAGATCAAACAAGAGCTTTGGAAGTGGATTCAAAGCATGGGCAGTTAGCAGGAAGAAATCAGCTAGTTGAGAGCACAAGCCCTTGTGTGAGGATACATTTGAGATGTACACTGTAACTGATAAATTCCTCACACACGATCACTCACACATATACAAGAGAGTTGAAGTTCAAAGATTAGTTGAGTGAGTCTTACACAAAGACGTAAAACTTGTGTATGTAGTCTTTGCATATGAGACATTAAACAATATGCTGATTGTGAGGTGCTGCCTACAATCGTGAGTGCTAGGAGTTCAGTTTAGGCAGTGGGTAAGTCCTAGCTGAATGAGTTTGTACAAGGTGTTGTATAAATCAAAGTCTTCTAGTGGATCCTTCCCAAGGGGAAGAAGGGGTGACGTAGGAGTGTTTGAAATCTCCGAACATCCATAAACAAATTCGTGTCTATTTGTTTATTGCATTTACTTATCATTTTCATAGTTTTAAAGATGCATTGTTGAAGCATTTTATGTGTTCTTCAAATACCAAAATATTGCATATCAAGTGTTTGATAAAATGCTTCAACTGAAATACTTTTACTCATTCAACTTGCATATATCTTAAATGGTTTACAAAATATTTAATCGGTTTCTACGAAGGATTATTTCGAGTATCTTCCGGTTGGTTTTTAACCAAACTCGATTTAATTCATCGGTGTTCAATATTTCAAGAACCGAGCTATTGTAGCTCAACGGTGCTCCCCTAATCGATCCTAACAAGTGGTATCAGAGCGGGTTGTTCTTGAAAGAACATTGAAACTGATTTTGATGTTTAAAATTCGAAATTTCAGATTTTTTACACATATATATGCAAAACTGAATTTTCGCGCAGCTTGCAGCGACCGTGGGAAAATTGACATATCTCCTAGCTCGAGTGTCCAAATGACAAACCGCTTTTTGCGTTGCAAACTAGACTCGTATAGGTTTACAGTGGTATAAAATTTGTAGCCTAATTATGCCCGAGAAAATACAGTTTATTTGTTGAAGAAAGAGCATATGTGCTGCGACAGAAAATGAGCCACGGAGAAAATTGGTTAGTTATCCCTCTTCTTTTACATTTTTCAAAATTTCAAAAATATAGGGGGAGAACTCATTATAGCTTTAATGAGTAGATTTTTTTTAAATATTGAGGGGGAGAAAATTTTGTTTAAAATGTTTTGAAAATATGACTTTTTGATTCACACAAAAAGGGGAGAAATATGTTAGTTGTGTTGATTGTTTATCCAAGTTTTGTGATCATCAAAAAGGGGGAGATTGTTGGAATATTTAATGTTCGCAATCTTGATTTTGATGTTAACAAAACTTGTTATTGTGTTTCTAACATATTTACTCAAGTGTGAAGTTGCAAACACAAGAAGCAAGCTGAAACTCAATTTTGCACAAACTGAATTTCTGGCAAGCCTCGATGTTTTGAAGATATCTCTCCACTGGTTGATCCAAATGACAATCCGTCAATTTGACTAATCCGAAAACTCAATTTGGAACAATTTGTATTTCACGTCAGTTGGGCAAAATCGGATGTTATCATGGTCTAACTGATCGCTCAATTACCGAACTGATCACACGAAAACAGCAATCAGTTGTGTTTCAGCAGCTGCCGTATTTTGGTCATATCTCTCAGCTCGGTTATCGAAACGAAGCGATTCAGTATGCGTTGGAAAGCTAAGACAAAGATCTACAAATTATTCTTATAAGTCAAAGTCTGAATCGAAGCTTAAGATGCTGATAAATGACGATGAAGCTACTGGTTCTGCACAAACTGAAATCAGCTAGGCTGATTTCAGCACACCAGCTGAAACTGAACCAGCTGAAGACCAGTTGAACCAGTCCAACTGAACCAGTTGAACTGAACCAGACCAACTGAACCAGTCCGACTGAATGACCAGTTGAGTTGACCAGAGTTGACCAGTTGGCCAGAGTTAACCAGTCGGGAAAATGCCCAGCAAGCTGAATTTGACCGTTGCAATCTCGGAAACAGTACAGAAACTTTTCAAACGGTCATATTCTTGTGTCTAACGTATATATCAGTGTTGGAGCCTATAAATACAACATCTTGAAGATCAAACAAGAGCTTTGGAAGTGGATTCAAAGCATGGGCAGTTAGCAGGAAGAAATCAGCTAGTTGAGAGCACAAGCCCTTGTGTGAGGATACATTTGAGATGTACACTGTAACTGATAAATTCCTCACACACAATCACTCACACATATACAAGAGAGTTGAAGTTCAAAGATTAGTTGAGTGAGTCTTGCACAAAGTCGTAAAACTTGTGTATGTAGTCTTTGCATATGAGACATTAAACAATATGCTGATTGTGAGGTGCTGCCTACAATCGTGAGTGCTAGGAGTTCAGTTTAGGCAGTGGGTAAGTCCTAGCTGAAAGGGTTTGTACAAGGTGTTGTATAGATCAAAGTCTTCTAGTGGATCCTTCCCAAGGGGAAGAAGGGGTGACGTAGGAGTGTTTGAAATCTCCGAACATCCATAAACAAATTCGTGTCTATTTGTTTATTGCATTTACTTATCATTTTCATAGTTTTAAAGATGCATTGTTGAAGCATTTTATGTGTTCTTCAAATACCAAAATATTGCATATCAAGTGTTTGATAAAATGCTTCAACTGAAATACTTTTACTCATTCAACTTGCATATATCTTAAATGGTTTACAAAATATTTAATCGGTTTCTACGAAAGATTATTTCGAGTATCTTCCGCTTGGTTTTTAACCAAACTCGATTTAATTCATCGGTGTTCAATATTTCAAGAACCGAGCTATTGTAGTTCATCGATTTTCCCCCTAACCGATCCTAACAAACATCTTGTCAAAATTTTTCAAGCTATTGAGAACTCCGGACTCAGAAAATTCTTGGAAGCACCTGCCGTTATATACAAAACTGCTCCAACTGTACAACAAGGAAAAATCACCTATTCTCAAGGGAACACATCTATTTCCATCGACTGTGCCCTATTGGGATCAACTTTCTTTCTGCCTTGTTATGGTTTCTCTGAATTTTCTAGCATTTCTAAGGAGGAAATGTCTACTGCTCTACTTGGTTTCTCAGCTTCTGGAGAGGAACTTTCTCCATCCTGTTTTAAGAAGCTTTGGAATATGGAATTTTAAGTGCTCACTGATATTGTAGAAAAAGCACTGTTGGTGAAAGCCAAAACTTTGATCGGCTAACCAAAGAAAAGGTTCGGGTGATGATTGCCATCACTTCTAACTATAAAGTGGATTGAAGTTCTTTCTTGTTTCAAATAATGAAGGATATGGTGCTACGGAAGAGTTCTGGTTTTTCTGTTCAGATCAGCACAATGCTCAAGGATTCTGGTTTTGCTTTTACTACTGATCAGGACTCCTCCTACGTCACAATGGCTGATACTGACAATATGCTTGCGCTACGGCTAAAGCCAACTGTGGCTGAATTTATTTCTATGAAAAAGGAGGTTGGAGATGCAAAAACTGAGGCTCAAGAAACTCAGAAGAAGATAAAGAGAAAGAGAGTGGTTATCTCCATGGATTCTGATAAAACAGTCTCTGAGGAGTCTGCTGCTCCTATTCAAGCATCTGTCCCTGCCACCCCTACCAAGAAGAAAGCTCGCACTCTCCTTCGCATCAAGAAAACAACAGCAATTGCTGATCTAGACGCTATCCCATTGCGACAAGTATTTCCAGAAGCCGTGTATTCTGTACCAGAAGTCACCTCTGTCTCTAAACCAGCTGATGTCCCTGCCGCCACCACGTATACTATTCCAATTCTCAGACCCTCATCTGGAGTGGTCATTCGTGAATCTACTGCAGGGTCTTCTCTTTTTCGACCCGTATTGACTACCTTATCTTCAGGTAAAGGCAAAGGAAAACTCGTTGAAGAACCACAGTTTCTCTCCATCAAATCATTTGTTTCAACTGCTGTTGATCTTCATCTGGAAGATATTGAGAATTTTTCCAATGAAGAAATTACTTTCTTTGATGAATGGCACAAGGTTCGAGTATATCATCCTCTTACCTTCTTCAGGACAAAAGGTGCATTAGGAAAAATGGTCAGAAATGAGGAAAAAGTGTTTGCACTTGCCAAAATTGAGAATTTGATCGAAGCAATGAAACACCGAGGTTTCATTTTGGAGCAGCTTAAACGACAAAAATTGGAATCAATTTTAAAGACTCTTTAGTCTAACTTTGATGCCATGATTCAAACTGCTGCTCAGGATCAGAACGTGATCCATATTCTATCCGACCACTTGAAATTGATGAATGAGCAAATTATTGCTCAAGAACAGGGGTTTGGTGAGCCCGTTCAATATTCAGTGAGCTTTGTTCCAGAAATTGCTCAAAACAAGCCAGTTGAGGAAAGAATCATGGCTTCTCCAAAAGATGAAGTGTCTAGTACTCCTGCCTCTCCCCAAATTGCCTACTCACTCATCTCCTCTCATCTCTGTCCGTGAACTGGCTTCAGTGAATGAATTCGTTCAATACATTGCTGTTGATATCACTGCTGCACCAGAAGCAGCCCTGGCTGATGACATGGTCCAACCGATAACTTCTTCAGCACCTCAGCAAGTAGTAGAATCAGATGCTGCCAAGTCTCCGTCACTACCGAATTTGGATATCTTCTCCTATGAACATTGAAGAAAAATGGTAGCTATCTTGACTAATCCAAATTCAGCCGCTGAACAGTCGGAGGCCATAGAAGCCATGCAACCAGAAGAAAGAGCATTTCCCGAATCCTCTGTTGCTGCTGAAAGATCTTCTACTGAACAGATTCCTGCTGTCTCTACTAGTCCATCAGATCCCACTACTTCTACTCCTTTAGCTTTTCTTCCTACTGAGTCACCTACTCCCATCGCTCACAATACACATCTAGCTGAAATATCTGAATGCATGCTTGCTAAAACTCCATCCTCAGATGAAGAACGCTTTGATCTTGAATTTGAGATTGATTTGCTAAAACGTAACATTGAAAGAATCTCAGAGATCATCAAACAGATGTCTTTTGACCATGCTGGTCTGGTCGACGTCACCAAATTCTTCCGAGATCGCATAACAAATAATGTCGTTAAAATGGTGACATGACTCGTTTTTACGTGTTTTTAGTGTTGGTTTTGAGTCGCATTCATGCATCATATTTGTTTGTTTTAGTGTAATTTAGCATTTTTCTAGCATTATTTAGCATATGGCTGATCTCGTGTAGTTGGTGGTTATTTTGTAGGAATTGAACCAAAAAGTGGGAGAATATTTGCCAAAGCATCGAGAAGGACTCGCTCTGACCGCCCCAGCGAGCATGTTGGTCTGGCCGAGGAGTTGTTGCGCAAGCGTCTCGCTAGGGCGGTCAAAAGTGACCGCCCCAGCGAACCCAGGGACATGGCCGAGGAATTTTCTGCGAGAACGTCTCGCTAGGGCGGACACTTTTGACCGCACTAACGAGCCGCGAGATTTGAAAAGATTTGTTTTCTTTTTTTTGGACTCTATCCTACACGATAGACCTAATACATGAGAGGGGCGCCGTTTGGACGATCTTTTATCATTGTTTTCATCATATTTTCTTGAAAGAAAGGCTAGGAGCAAAGGAGATTTCGAAGACCTCGAGATTTTCACGCGTCGTGGCCGTCATCCGTCGTCATCTTTAGTATTTTCATTATTCAGTTTTTAACTCTTAGATTGTTGTTGGTTTTTATTATGAATTTGAGTAGCTAAACTCTAGATTTGTTGGGATTTGAGGGGATCCTACCCCGTACTCGTTGTTTAACATTATTTCTCGACGTTGTTATTAGTGATTTGTTTATGCTATTGTTCTTTCTTATTTCAATCGAAGTCTAGCTAACTTCCTTTGATTCTTTCATGTTGTTAATGATTTCGATAGAATAATTAACAATAAGATCAAATAGTATAGACCACGGATTTACAATTTTAGTAGATATACGGAATTGGGTACGTGTCGATAGTGATAGTTCACCCGGATGAAAGCTAGTGGATTCCATAGGAAGTAATGCAATCTTGAGCTGTTAAATACTTGAGGACACTTGAGTACTGCATGTTTATGATTAGTATTAATATAGCTCGACAGAGTATATTAATTAGTCTAGGGAATTCCGTCGAATGCACGAGTAAAAGTCGAGTGTAATTATTTAAACACGAGTGGTAGGTGAACTGATAATTTCCCAACAAATTCATTTCTCCTTTGATTTGATCCAAATTAATCATTGCGTTCTTGAACACATTTTCTTTGCATTTTAATTATTTTACTTGTTTATTCTACATTAGTTCAATCATCAACTCATTCTATTGTTGCTAAAGAATTTTACTTGAAAAAAAAAAATTGTAACGCAGTCCTTGTGGATCGATACTCGTATTCACTTACGTTTATTATAACTTGACTATCGTACACTTGCGATATTTGAATCGAGCTTTCAATTATAAAATAAATTTTGGGACTCTTCACTGTGCAAATTTTGCTCGTCATGTTTTTGGCGCCGTTGCCGGGGACTGTTGATTCACAATTTTTATTTCTCATTTAAATTCTTTAATATTATTTATTTTATTGCTATTTGATACTCTCCTTGTGTTGCAGATTTTTCTTGTGGTGCATGCGAAGATCACTCGAGTTTAAGCTTGAGCCTTTTGACCCTGAGATTGAACGCACAGCTAGACGTCGACTACAACAGCAAAGAGCAATGGAAAGAATAGAAGGCGATCAACAAAGAGAGGAGCCAAGGCGTATACCGATGTTTGATTATGCACAGCCGTCTCTTGAGGGAGCACGTCCAAGCATCGTAAGACCAGCCATCCGAGTTAATCAGTTTGAGATCAAGCCAGCTATCATTCAGATGATTCAGAAAACTGTCCAATTTGGGGGAAGTGCACTTGACGACCCTAATTCTCATATAGCTGACTTTCTTGAAATTTGTGATACTTTTAAGTTTAATGGCGTTTCTGATGATGCTGTTCGTTTGCGTTTATTTCCATTTTCACTGAGAGATAAAGCTAAGTCGTGGTTAAACTGTTTGCCTGTAGGGTCTATCACTACATGGGAGGATATGGCAAAGGCATTCCTGATCAAGTACTTTCCTCCGTCGAAGACTATGAAGCTTAGAGCCGACATTACTACGTTTGCTCAATATGAGAACGAGTCACTTTACGAGGCATGGGAGCGCTACAAGGACTTGTTGAGGAGATGTCCACACCATGAGCTACCGCTTGGGTTAGTTGTTCAAACTTTCTACTATGGTCTGATTACTCCTAACCGTACTATGATAGATGCTGCTGCATGTGGTAACTTACTGAGAAAGACGGCTGAGGAAGGATATGAGTTATTGGAGATGGCTGCTAGTAGCTATCATCCTCAATCTGATAGGCAGAGACGAGGTGCTGGAGTTAATCAAGTGAATGATTTGTCGGCGGTCTCAGCACAGTTAGAAGCTTTGAATAGGAAGATTGATGGGATGAGCATGAGTGGGTCGGCTATGCGTCTGCAAGAAATTTTCTGTGATAAGTGTGGGGGTGAGCATGACGTGCAGGATTTCCAAGATGGCAATCCATTCTATGTGCCTGAGGGAGCACCGGTAAAACAAGTGGGATTCCAGAACCGTCCTAGAAATGACCCTTATTCGAATACATATAATCCGGGATGGAGGAATCACCCAAACTTTTCGTGGGGAGGTCAAAATAACCAAAATCGCCAACAAAGAGGTCCACCATATGGGATGCACCAAGGATTCAAGCCAGAGCCGCCTCGGGAGGAGAAGTCCAATTTAGAGCAAATGATGACTAAATTCATTTCTGCAACAGAGACGAGATTTCAGAATCAAGATGCATCCATAAAGGGATTAGAGAATCAAATCGGACAATTGGCTAAGTTGATTGCTAATAGGGAGCAAGGAGCTTTTCCAAGCAACACAGAAACTAACCCAAGAGAACATGTGAAGGCTGTGGAATTGCGTAGTGGAAAAGCACTCGAGTCTAATGAGGAAAAGACCAAGCACGGTGAGGATGAGGTGGAAACTCGAGGAGGTAAGTCTTCGAACTCTACATCTACACCTATTGCACAAAATAAAATTGTTATCCCTCCACCTTTTCCTGCAGCAATGAAGAAAGCTAAATTAGATGCACAATTTGGTAAATTTCTTGAGGTATTTAAAAAATTGCATATTAACATTCCTTTTGTTGATGCTTTATTGAATATGCCAAGTTATGCAAAATTCTTGAAAGATATCTTAGCGAATAAGCGGAAGCTAGAAGATCATATGACGGTGAATTTGACTGAAAATTGCTCCGCTTTAGTTCAAAACAAGATGCCTCCTAAGCAAAAAGATCCAGGGAGCTTCTCTATACCTTGCATTATTGGTGACATTAATATTCATAAAGCTCTATGTGATCTTGGTGCGAGTATTAATCTGATGCCTTTTTCTGTGTTTAGGAGACTGGGATTAGGTGAACCCAAGCCAACTAGGATGTCGTTGCAGCTGGCTGACAGATCTGTCAAGTATCCACGTGGGATTATCGAAGATGTTTTGGTGAAAGTGGATAAGTTCATTTTTCCTGCAGATTTTGTGCTACTAGACATGGAGGAAGATTTAGAGATGCCTTTAATCCTAGGGAGACTGTTTCTGGCCACGGGGAAAGCGCTAATTGATGTTGAAGAGGGGAAGTTGAGACTGAGAGTTGGAGAAGAAGAAATTATTTTTGATGTCTTTAATACTCTCAAGCACACAATGCACAATGATAGTTGTTTTCGTATTGATGTATTGGATTCTCTCGTTTGTGATTTTATTCAGATGGATTGAAAGAACCATTGGAGGCCACTCTCACTACTGAAAAGCAGGAGGACGAGCTAGACGAGGAAAATATGGAGATGGTAGCTCACTTGAATGCCATTCCACCTTGGAGAAAGCAAGTGAGGCTTAGACTAGAGGACTTGGGAGACAGAAAAGATTTAATGCCTCAAAAGTCAAGCCTAGAGGAGCCACCTACTTTGGAGCTCAAACCACTACCTCCACATCTCAAGTACGTATATTTAGGAGAAGATAATAAATTGCCTGTTATTATTTCCTCTTCTTTGACAGATGATATGGAGAGTAAGCTCTTGGGAGTCCTTAAGGAGCATAAAGGAGCATTCGCTTGGAAGGTTTCGGACATAAAAGGGATAAGTCCTTCGATCTGCATGCATAAAATTCTGATGGAAGATAAATACTCACCTCTAGCACAACCACAAAGGAGACTAAATCCAAAGATGCAAGAGGTAGTAAAAGCTGAAACCATTAAACTTCTGGATGCAGGTATTATCTATCCTATCTCTGATAGTGCGTGGGTAAGCCCTGTGCAATGTGTGCCTAAAAAGGGTGGGATTACTGTTATTACTAATGAAAAAAATGAGTTGATTCCCACTAGAACTGTTACGGGTTGGCGTGTGTGCATAGATTATAGGAAATTGAATGATGCAACCCGTAAAGATCACTTTCCCTTGCCATTTATCGATCAAATGATTGAACGATTAGCAGGTCATGAATTTTATTGCTTTTTAGATGGATATTCGGGATACAATCAAATCACAATTGCACCTGAGGACCAAGAGAAAACTACTTTCACTTGCCCTTATGGTACTTTTGCGTTTATGCGTATGCCCTTTGGTTTATGCAATGCTCCTGCAACATTTCAAAGATGCATGACCGCTATCTTTCATGACATGACTGAAAATTTCCTTGAAATCTTTATGGATGACTTCTCTATTTTTGGCTCCTCATTTAATGAATGTTTAGAGAATTTGAATTTGGTGTTAGTTAGATGCGAGGAGAGCAATTTGGTGTTGAATTGGGAGAAGTGTCATTTTATGGTTCAAGAGGGGATTGTATTAGGACACAAGGTATCGGAGAATGGAATTGAGGTTGACAAAGCCAAGGTGGAAGTAATCAAAAACTTACCCCCGCCTTCATCAATAAAAGGAGTTAGAAGTTTCCTAGGGCATGCTGGTTTTTATAGGCGTTTCATTAAAGATTTTTCCAAAATTGCTAAACCTTTATCCTCTTTGTTGATGAAAGATGCTGAATTTAATTTTGATTCTACTTGTTTGCATGCATTCGAGATACTCAAGGAAAGCTTGGTGACAGCACCTGTCCTGACTGTCCCTGATTGGGAGTTACCGTTTGAGGTGATGTGCGATGCTAGTGATACAGCTGTTGGTGCGGTGCTGGGTCAAAGGAAGAACAAGGTATTCCATACCATCTACTATGCAAGTAAGACTCTAAATGATGCTCAATTGAATTACGCTACTACTGAAAAGGAGTAACTTGCTATAGTATTTGCTTTCGACAAATTTCATTCATACCTTGTTCTGTCTAAAGTAACTGTGTATATAGATCATTCTGCCCTCAAATACTTGCTTGCTAAGAAAGATGCGAAACCTAGGTTAATTAGGTGGATTTTATTATTGCAAGAATTTGATCTCGAGATCCGAGATAAAAAGGGTGTCGAAAATGTAGTTGCTGATCATTTGTCTAGGCTTGAGCATGTTAGAATTAAGGGCGTTGATGATGATATAGACGACTGGTTTCCTGATGAACAATTGCTTGAGGTAAATGCGTGCCCTTGGTATGCCAATTTTGCAAATTTTCTTGTCACTGGCACACCTCCACCTAATCTATTGTTTCACCAAAGAAAGACATTCTTTTCAGACGTGAAATATTATTTTTGGGAGGAACCGTTTCTGTTTAAGATATGTGCAGATTCCATGATAAGAAGATGTGTGGCAGAGGAGGAAACCAATCAAATTCTGAACCATTGTCATGACCGTGAGGTAGGTGGTCACTTTGGACCCATACGGACGGCATCTAAGGTACTTGAATGTGGCTTTTATTGGCCAACTCTTTTTAAGGATGCTCGTTTGTATGTTCTCAATTGTAATAGATGCCAACGCACAGGTAATATTTCCAACCGTCATGAGATGCCCTTAAATAATATTGTTGAGTGTGAGATATTTGATGTGTGGGGGATTGATTTTATGGGTCCTTTTCCTGCATCTTTTACAAAGAAATTTATTTTGGTGACAATGGAGTATGTATCGAAATGGGTGGAGGCGGAGGCTTGTGCCACTAATGATGCACAAGTGGTGTTAAAATTTTTGAAGAAACATATTTTTAATCGATTTGGTGCACCACGGGCAATCATAAGTGATGGTGGCACCTATTTTTGCAACAAAATTTTTGATAAACTGTTGGGAAAATATGGTGTCACCCACAAGGTTTCCACTCCATACCATCCCCAAACTAGTGGACAAGTTGAAGTGTCCAATCGAGAGATTAAAAGGATTCTAGAGAAGACGGTCAATGTGAATAGGAAGGACTGGTCCGTTCGGTTAGATGATTCTTTGTGGGCGTATCGTACTACTTTTAAAACACCTATAGGCACTACACCATATAGGTTGCTTTTTGGTAAAGCATGTCATCTACCAGTCGAATTAGAGCATAGAGCATATTGGGCAACCAAAGCACTAAACTTTGATTTTGCTCTTGCAGGTGAAAAACGATTGCTGCAGTTGAATCAGTTAGATGAGTTTCGGGGAAGAGCTTATGATCTTGCACTATCTTACAAGGAACGCACCAAACGAGCCCATGGTAAACGCATCATAAGAAGGGAATTCAAAGTGGGTGAAGCGGTGTTGTTATACAATTCTCGCTTACGACTTTTCCCGGGCAAGCTAAAGTCAAGGTGGTCAGGACCTTTCACTATATCCAAGGTGTTCCCATCAGGTGCAGTGGTGTTGCATGATGGCAAGGAAGGGACGTTCACTGTGAACGCTCAAAGATTGAAGCACTATATCGGTGGCACAATTGAGCCACAAATTGGAGTCACTCGGCTCCATGATAGTCATTGAGGACATGGGTGAAAAGTCGAGCTCTAGATTGTAAATTGAGAACTACTTCTACTCCCTATGTTGATTTTATCTTTTTCCTTTATTCATTAATCGCATCATTTGCATTTAGGTAGTTGCATGGCATGGCATTCATTGTTTTAATTTTTTATTTATTTCTTTTTTTCCGAGAATGTCTCGCCAGCGAGCCCTCGCTTTTTTTTTCAAAAAAAATAGTCGCCGAAAATGCCTCGCTAGTGACCGCCCCCGCGAGAGATTTTTTTAAAAAAATGGCTTTATGGCGAGAACCACTCGCTAGGGCGGTCCAAAGTGACCGCCCCAGCGAGAACTCGTATTTTTCAAATTAGTTTTCGGCGAGAACCCCTCGCTAGGGCGGTCAGTTCGAGCACTCGTATGTTTCAAATAACTTGTCACCGAAAACCACTCGCTAGGGCGCACACTTTTGACCGCCCTAGCGAGTCGCGCAGACTATAAAATTTTTTTTTTCCCCTTTCTTCCCCACTTCGAACCCTACTCCTCCTCCTCACAATAATCGGCGCCTCCCTTGCTCTTTTGTGCTAAAGACCTTTATTTGTTGATTTTTCAGGGCAAAGACTCGATCTTGCTTTCTACAATCCACCCGGAAGCATTTAGACTACAATTTTTTTTCAACTCCGGTCATCTTCCACAAATCCCGGCGAGCTTCTCCGGCAACATTCAACAATTTTCCGGCGGTTGGATCCTTTGTGCACTCCAGTCTCTACATGGCACCGAAAAGATCTAAGGTAACTCGTGGTGCTTCTAGTTCTCGGTCTACTCCGTCTATGTTTGTGAATGATAATGCTAGGGAGAGATATGAAAATGCTAGACTACATAGGAAACCAATCCCTGAGCGAGGATTTAGCTCGTTTATTATCGGCCAAATTGCGGAGTTCCTAGTAGCAGGAAGAGGGTGGACTGCCTTTGTGGCACAACCGAACGCAGCAGTGGTTCCGGTTGTGCGTGAATTCTATGCCAACGCTCCGGAGGGGAATGAGCATAAGGCATTTGTGAGGGGACATCTAGTCCCGTATGATTCCCATACGATTAATGACATGTTGGGTTTACAGTCGGTTGATGATTCGGTGTTTCAGGCGTGGGTGCTTAACCCGGATTATGATTTGATTATTCGCACACTCTGTTATCCAGGCACCACGTGGAAACAACCGGGGACGTATACGGTTTTTCTTGAAAAATTTTTGAAAGTGGACGCGGCATTGTGGTATGCGTTTTTATCTAAGAGATTGATGTCGGTCGGTCATACGAGTGATGTGCAGCGTGAGCGGGCGGTTGTTCTGTATGCCATCTATACTGGGATGGTGATTGATGTGGACAGGCTCATCTTTGGACAGCTCAACATGTGTATAAACAGCAGCAATTTGACGTTTTACTTTCCGACGATCGTGACTGAGCCATGTGCCCGAGCGGGGGTGGTATTTGCCGATGATGATGAGTGGCTACCGCCGATGAGAGCCATTGATGAGGCTCTTTATCGATCCAAGAGGGAGAAGGACAGGCTGAGATGCCCGAGGAGGTATTTTTCGATTATGGGGGAGCAGCTCAACCACCTCCGGCCTTAGGACATGCACCACCACCTCCGCAGCCACGCCGCCGTGCCATGCGAGATCGCATCAACGAATTGGGCGCTTGGGCCACTTATCAGACTGAGTATCAGGCCGTTAATCAAGCTCATATTCAGAACATCGAGTACTTGGTGCAGGGGATCTCCACTCATTTGGGCATCGACACGTCCGGACGGCCACCTGCACCCGCATACCCGCCACCCTTCCAGTTTCAGTACCATTATCCTATACCCCCAGCAGCTGACGAGGGAGTTGCACCGCCTGAGCATGACGAGGAGGATTATTTCTGACCAGGGGAGTTTACTGTTCCCCCTTTCTTTTTATTTATTCTGTCATTGCATTTGCATTCATGAGTTTTTTTTTTTTTGGTTTTTAGTGTTTGTTTCGTTTTGTGCACTGAGGACATTGCACAACTCTAGTATGAGGGGGGGTAGATTGTTTTGGCTGTTTAGTTAATTGGTTATTGTTTTGGTTGTTTAGTTAATTGGTTTAGTTTCGTTGCATTTCTTTTGTTTGGTGTCGTTTATGGTGATTTCTTTTGTTTGGTGTCGTTTATGGTGAGAAGACATAGTTTATTAGCCAATGATGATTTGAATTGATAGTTTACAAAAGTATTGATTGGGTCACTTCGTGAATGGTACTCTTGATTGTTAAAGCATGAATTTTGGTACAAAATTTGAACTTTTTGAGCACACATGTGTGGGGACTAGAATTTTGTAGGAATAATGGTGAAATTTGAAAGTTTTGTGTGGTTAACTTGAAAGGCACCATTTATTAGTTGATTTAGCATGTAAACCCGTGAAAATAAGTCGCTAATTGGGACCTTGAATGAGAAAATTTGATTTGTCTTGAACTTTACATTTACCTCCTTTCCAATGCACTGAATTAAAATGTCATACTCCTAACCAGCTGTAATCCAAAGTATTATATTCTTAGCCTAGAGAGTACATGTGTGAAAATTGTGGATTAAAAAAAAAAGAAAAAGAGAAGAAAGAAGGAGATGTAAGGTGAGGGGGAGCCGAAATAAAAGGAATGAAATTCTATTCCTAGGCTAAAAGTTGGAGATGTAAGGAGACGAGGAAAGTCAGACGAAAAGTCTTGACGATTGCACAATGAAAATGATCGGTGTACTCCCAACTTTTAGCCACTTGAGCTTATTTTCCTTCTTTTCGACACCCTTATCTGCACTTAAAAGTTGAATAAAGTTCAATTTATGGCTAGTGATAAATGGACACGGGGATGCATGCTAGTGAGACTTGTATTGAAGTGTTAATTGAGTGACTCGCATGATTTGATAATTGATCTATTTGAAGTACGAATGACTAGACCCATCATGACACACACACACGTTCACATTAGTGTCGAGATTTATGTGTAGATGAGAATGAGTATTCGGTTGCGATTTGACTTGATTGGTAGTGGGAAAGTAAACTGAGGCATGAACATAAACGTTGTTAACTCACCATTGACATTTACTCGTGTTAGTTATTTCTTGTTTGAGTAATTTTGTGGTTGTTGAGTTTGTTTAGTATCTCGTGCTTTAACCTATTTTACTCGAGGGCGAGCAAAAGGTTAGTATGAGGGGGTTGACAGGACTCGTTTTTACGTGTTTTTAGTGTTGGTTTTGAGTCGCATTCATGCATCATATTTTTTTGTTTTAGTGTAATTTAGCATTTTTCTAGCATTATTTAGCATATAAATGATCTCGTGTAGTTGGTGGTTATTTTTTAGGAATTGAACCAAAAAGTGAGAGAATATTTGTCAAAGCATCGAGAAGGACTCGCTCGGGCGGTCAAAAGTGACCGCCCCAGCGAGCATGTTGGTCTGGCCGAGGAGTTGCTACGCAAGCGTCTCGCTAGGGTGGTCAAAAGTGACCGCCCCAGCGAACCCAGGGACATGGCCGAGGAATTTTCTGCGAGAACCTCTCGCTAGGGCGGACACTTTTGACCGCCCTAGCGAGCCGCGAGATTTGAAAAGATTTGTTTCCTTGTTTTTGGACTCTATCCTACACGATATACCTAATACACGAGAGGGGCGCTGTTTGGACGATCTTTTATCATTGTTTTCATCATATTTTCTTGGAAGAAAGGCTAGGAGCAAAGGATATTTCGAAGACCTCGAGATTTCCACGCGTCGTGGCCGTCATCCGTCGTCATCTTTAGTATTTTC
Source organism: Primulina eburnea (assembly GCF_022965805.1). Lineage (NCBI taxonomy): Eukaryota > Viridiplantae > Streptophyta > Magnoliopsida > Lamiales > Gesneriaceae > Primulina > Primulina eburnea. Next base: position 26,739,060 of record NC_133116.1, read on the forward strand.
ATTATTCAGTTTTTAACTCTTAGATTGTTGTTGGTTTTTATTATGAATTTGAGTAGCTAAACTCTAGATTTGTGGGGATTTGAGGGGATCCTACCCCGTACTCGTTGTTTAACATTATTTCTCGACGTTGTTATTAGTGATTTGTTTATGCTATTGTTCTTTATTATTTCAATTGAAGTCTAGCTAACTTCCTTTGATTATTTCATGTTGTTAATGATTTCGATAGAATAATTAACAATAAGATCAAATAGTATAGACCACGGATTTACAATTTTAGTAGATATACGGAATTGAGTACGTGTCGATAGTGATAATTCACCCGGATGAAAGCTAGTGGATTCCATAGGAAGTAATGCAATCTTGAGCTGTTAAATACTTGAGGACACTTGAGTACTGCATGTTTATGATTAGTATTAATATAGCTCGACAGAGTATATTAATTAGTCTAGGGAATTCCGTCGAATGCACGAGTAAAAGTCGAGTGTAATTATTTAAACACGAGTGGTAGGTGAACTGATAATTTCCCAACAAATTCATTTCTCCTTTGATTTGATCCAAATTAATCATTGCGTTCTTGAACACATTTCCTTTGCATTTTAATTATTTAACTTGTTTATTCTACATTAGTTCAATCATCAACTCATTCTATCGTTGCTAAAGAATTTTACTTGAAAAAAAAAATATTGTAACGCAGTCCTTGTGGATCGATACTCGTATTCACTTACGTTTATTATAACTTGACTATCGTGCACTTGCGATATTTAAATCGAGCTTTCAATTATAAAATAAATTTTGGGACTCTTCACTGTGCAAATTTTGCTCGATCAAACGGCAGAATCGTTAGCTAAGCTTGAAGTTGAATCTGAAATATTCTGGAAGAATGTCTTGGCCAGTCACGCCAAAATAGTTCTTGGACAAAACAATGTTCTACGAACATTTGCTGATCATGAGTCATCTATACGTTCTATTTCGACTAAAATGGAGGCTACTGATTTGAAACTGGAATCCATTGACACCAAGATTGAGTCACAATCTCAATCTATTCAGATAATGAATGATTGTGTTTCGAATCAAGACTCTTTCTTGGAAATGATGAATGATAGCATTATCAGTTTGTTGGGCCGAATGGATGAAATGCTAACTCGCCTTGATGCCAAAAAGGGGGTAGCAGTAAGTAGAACAGAAGTAAGAACAAAGGAAGTTAGATTGGGAGGACATCATCAAGCAGAATCATCCCTCAGAAGCCAGGAACCTCAGGATGACGATGATACACTTTCCAAAGACATTGAAACTGGTGATTAGTCTTTGAGATATTTCTCCAAACTCTGATTTACTGTTTACTTACCTTTCAGTTTATAATTGCTATGTTTTATGATTTAACTGATTTTCTTCTTCTTACTAACCTCTAGGTTTTGGCATCACCGCAAAGAAAGAAATTGATAGACTTAATTTAATTGCGGTGATGATAGTCAAAATCAGTAGATCTCGTTAAGTAAAACCAGAAGACTGTATAAAAACAGAAGTTCTCTTGTCGCCTTAACTAAGAAGTACTCTTCGAGTACATATCAGTTTAGAAAAGCAGAAGCAGAACATGACTCTTTGCTAGAAACAGAACCCATCATTGATATATTAAATGTTACGGTTAATTTACCTAGTACGAGTATTAAATGGTTCATTAATGCTGAACAAAGTAATTTAATGCGTCTTACCTATTTTGGTATAAAACAAGACTGATTGTTTTAAAGCTTTTTTGCAGTAACTCTTTTAGGAAATAAAGCTGATTTTATCAGAAGTCAAAGAAGCCGTTTTTATTTATAGACGTTGGATTCAAGAATTCTATAAATACACGAGATCAACGACGTTTACAAGTTACCAAAAACTACGAGCTTATTTTATAACATACGAATGTTGATTTGAGCACTCAGATTTTCTTATCATCTTTAAGGCTCAACGTACAGAAAAGCTGCACACGCTTCACTTAAGTTATCTGATCCTTTGAGATCATTTTGTGCTGACTATTTCTTACTCTCTCTACAGTCATTATTGCGTTATTACTTATTTGAGAAGAGTCTGTACACTGGAAAAGAGTAATTTCCAGAACTTTGTTGTATTGTCTCTTTATTGTGTTGAGATACTAAGAGTTTTAGTAGGCAAAGGATAAGTCCTGCTGAAGTGGGTGTGTAAAAGTGTGTACTGTAAAATCCAAAGTCTTTTAGTGATACCTTCTGGAAACAGAAGAAGGGGAGACATAGAAGATTTTATCTTTAAACTTCTAAAAACAACTACTGTTTTACTGCTTGCTGTTATTACTGTTTTCACCTTACTCCATCAGATCGCTTCCGTAGTTATTATTGTGATCTGCTGGACTTACAATTGAACAAGAATAGCTACAATCTCTAACAGGATTCTAGCACCCTTTGCAAAAACTATCGTCAAAGGAAAGAGTTTATTCACCCCCCTCTAAAATCCACATCGATCCCCAACATAAATGGACAAGTTGAATTAGCTAATAGGGAGATAAAGCAAATTTGGAAAAAAACTGTTAACCCAATTAGAAAATATTGGTCTCTACGAGCTAATGACGCACTTTGGGCATATCGAGCAACTTTTAAAACATCATCAAATATGTCTCCCTATAGGTTGGTTTAAGGAAAACATTGTCATTTGCATGTGGAATTAGAACATAAAGCTTATTGGGCGATCAAAACTTTTAATTCAAGCATGGATGATGCCAAAAAATTGCGCAAATGGCAACTTAATGAACTTGATGAACTCAAAAATGAAGCGTATGAGAATTCAATGATTTATAAAGCAAAATTCAAATCATTTCACCATAAAACAATTGTTAGAAAATTTTTTGAGATTGGTAAAAAAGTTTTGCTTTATAATTCTCGACTTCACATATTCCCAGGAAAATTACGATCAAGTTGGACAGTCCCATATGTTGTAAAGCATGTGTATCCTTATGGAGCTGTAGACATTGAAAATCATAAAAAATGGTGATATTTTTAAAGTAAATGGACAAATGCTTAAACCATTTTTAGAAATTGAAATCTTTCAAGAGGATTTTATTTCCCTTTCCGATCCTTGATTTTTTTTGTTGTATTTTTTTTTTGAGGTTTCCTTAATCTTTTTATTTTCTCGGTTAAATGGCGGATAACGGTACTTTGTGACTCTCATAGTCGGTTAAATCAGTTTCCCACAATTGCTGATAAAAAAATCATTTCTTTTCTTTTCAAAATGGATGAAATGCTCTCAAAAATTCGTAATTATTTTCCCTCTGTTTCTGAAACGTTCTAAGAAAAATTTATGCTGGTATGTGCGAAAGATTGAGATTGCTAATGCAAAAAGGAATTCCAGTAGATATTCGTCTTGTAATAGAAGCTAAGGTCCGATTAGGAGGAGAAGTTCCACAATAATTGCTCATTCGGTATTTTCCTAGCTTAGGAAAAAACACTTATGCGAAAAAACGAAGGTCCAAAAGGTTAGGGGTTTGTCATAAGTGTGCAAGATGAACTTGTGACAAACGATGCTGATCTTTGGGATGTGTTTCCAATAACAGAGAAGATAAAATTGGTTTAAATAAGAATGGGTTGAGTAAGGAGTCTTTAGATAACATCTTATTGACTCTTGAGACGTATTCTAGTGGACACTTGCATATTGAACTTCTCCGTTTATGGAAACAATTCCAAGATGAGTATCATCGTAATAGTCTTGGGAATTTGACTAAAAAAGACCATGTTTGTCAATTTATAAGAAAATTCGATGGGAAGCATATCCTCGACTCATAGAAGGTGTTGAAGCCCTTTCTGGACGTAAAACCAGAGAAACATTGTGAGCCACAATCACACTACTATCTATATGCATGTGCGTCATTATTGTTTTTACTGTTTATTCTGCTTACAGCTGTGACCCATAGTTTTGTCATGATAACAAATTACCTTTATAAAATATCTCATCTTTCTCTCTATTTTCGCACACCAAAAAGAAAGTAAAAACATGGCTGGATCCTCTGCAAACATTGAAAAATATCTGTGTATTTTGTGGGTCGAGTCCTGGAAAAAAATAAAGTGTTTGTAGAAGCAGCGAATAATCTTGGAATGATATTGGCTGAGAGAAAAATTCACTTGGTATATGCAGGAGGTAATATTGGGTTAATGAGATATGTTTCCACATCTAGTCATCTTGGAGGTAGTCAGGTTTTGGGTAATATTCCTACAGTTTTAGCTGAAGGAAATATTACAGGTGTTACGATTGGGGAGGAATTAAAAGTTTCTTCTATGTATGAAAGAATCACCAAAATGATTGAAATTTACCAGGTTGCCTTTCCCCTACCTCTTATCGTTTATTCGGGTAAAATCCTTCAATTTAATGAAATCATGTCATATTATTATTTATTCATGCAATCATTCCTTTAATCATTTTGTAAATATCATGCAATCCTTTAAAATCAATCAAATAAAACAATTAAGCAACTAAAATAATTTGCATGCATGTGGTTTACGTAGGTTGGTTTTTCGGATGTTACAAAACTCCCCCCTTGAATAGAATTTCGTCCTCGAAATTTTCCTTGACTTAATGATTGCAAAGCTTAGATTCCCTTATCCACCTCAAACTTAACCCCTAACTTAAATCTTACTCTTCAATTCGGTCCTCCAAATCTTTAAAATTGCATTTCTAACTAAAAATTTCTCGATGTCGACTCCTAAATCCAGTTCAGGTAGAACATGTAGCCTATTATTCTCCTCTTATAAGTTCTTCATTAACCCAATCAATTCCGCTACGCAACATGCATTTAATCATTTTCCATGGAGCATGCAACTTACATTTATATCATGCATCATACAAGCATTTAAAAGAATTTTAGCAAATATAAAATAAAAAGTAGTAAAAACTCACATACTTGAGCCGTGACTTCTTGAGCTTCTCGAAATGACAGTACACAACCCTTTGGGGAAAATCTCAGCTCTGATATCTACTGAAATGACCTCGACCTTTTTTTTAAATCATAAACTCGAAAATACTAAATAATATAACTTAACATTTTCATAAATCATATTAATTTAACATTTAAAATCTCAAGTGTATAAAAATATCTTTAAATCATCAACTAGCCAAAAATCATACGCCGACCTTTAAAAAGATGAACTATAATAAAATTAAAGCATAAAACTCTTTAATAAAATCATTAACAAAATTCTTTAAATCTTTTATCTATCAAGCTAGTGCGGAAAACGAAAAGGTCCCTTGGGAGTGTACTGCTGCACTCAATCTACTCAAGCGTCAGCGCCTCCAATAATATCATCAAATCCTGCATCATACAAACCTACTGAGTCAAATGACTCAACATGTTCTAAACATGAATAGTGAATAATACATTTACAATCACAAACATTTAAAAATCATAATTTTATTTAAAATAGTTTTTGAGTATAAATAAACCATTTAAAATCATTTTCAGAATAAATAAATCATATATAGTAAAATCATTTTAATCGTAAAACTTTCAATCATTTATCATTTTTGGGTGAAGTTTGATCCTCGAAAGTGAATAGCTTGTATCCTTTGGTCGACTGATCAGTATTCAGCTCCAATTGGTCTATGGGGGTGGGCGCTAGGCTCCACCACGGAAATATGATCGTCCGACTCCCTCGGGGGTCTTCTCCCATAGACAGGCTCCTTCTGGGGCCTTTTCCAAAAATGAGCTCCCTCTAAGGCCTTCTCCCGTAAATGGGCTCCATCTGGGGGCTTTTCCCTCACGACATCCACAAAAAATCATATATCATTTGTCACATTCAATTCAGATCCTTCAAAATATTTTTTTCTTTTCTTTTAAAATCATAAAAAATCATAGCCTTCCAAAAATAACGTTTAAACAGTAAAAATTGCACAGTTTTACAATAAATTATAAAATATAATATTTTCATAAAAATCATTTTTTAAAATCATAAAATATTATTTGACAAGCTTTATGATCCTTCGGTACGCTGCCAAGCTTAAACGTACTACCCAAGTGTAAAATCTTTGTTTTGCCACTAGATGTAATATTTCTCGATTTTGACTTTTTCTTACTTTTAATGACATGGGCTTATCCCAAATAGTTATTTAAGTTTAAATCTAATTTTTCGTAATTTTATTAATCTTAAATCTAGGCTTTTCATTTAATTCTTTAATTAAATATTTGTGAGCCGATTAGATCCCGAATAAATCCAAAAGTTACTATTTTCTGCCCAACCTTATTTTACAAAATCCTTGTGTGTGAAGAGTGTGTTATTGGCTGATGGAGATGGATTATGGTGTTTGTGAAGCCTAGGTATCTTATTTATACTTTTAATCAACGTGTCAATGGGCTTTGGTTTTGGGCCTCCAAGTATATGAGCAATTGGGCCTACTCAATTTGGTTAAATTGGTGTTGGGGATCGAAGTTGAGTTTAGAGGGGGGTGAATAAACTCTACTCCTTTTTCCTTTCTTTCGATGAGGTACTAAAATCCTGTTAGAGATAGTAGTTTATCTTGTTGCGTATACCTTCACCTAGATTACAATTATAGGTGCGGAAACAATCTGATAAAGTAAGTGAAAGACAATAATAACAGTAGGTAGTAGTTGTTGTTCGAAGATGAAATCTTCTATGTCTCCCCTTCTCCTGTTTCCAGAAGGTATAACTAAAAGACTTTGGATATTACAGTACAACTCTTGTACACACCCACTTCAGAAGGACTTACACCTTTGCCTACTGAAACTCTTAGTTACTCGATTCAAAAAGAACGTGATACACAAAGTTCTGAAAAGACTCTTTTCAGATTACAAGCTCTTCCTGATAAAGTATAAGTGTTGTAAAAGATTGTGAAGAGTGTAAGAATCAGTAGCACAAGATGATCTTCAAAAGATCAGATATTTGCTATGAAGCATGTGCTACTTTTCTTTGTGTTGAACTCAAAGTTAACAACGAATTTCGAGGTTATCTCGTTGAGTGAAATAGCGTTGATCCTTGAAAAGATATTATGCGTAGAGTTTTCTTTCTGTAAGGGTTTGTTCCATGTATATATAAGCGACTGAGTTCAACGTTTATGATCAGAAGATGTCTTCAGATTTCTGATAGAGTCAGCTTTATTACCAAAAAAAGGTTCCTGCAGAAAAGCTATAAAACAGTCAGTCCTGTTTTATACTAAACTCGGTAAAGTGAATTAAATGATTCCGTATAGTATTTAATGCTGCAATTAATACTAGTACTTGGCAACTTTAACGGTAACATTTAAAGTAGTCACGTTAGGCAACATCTTCTACTGATTCTGTTTTTCTATCCTTTCTACTGCTTTTGTTTTACTAGACCAGTAGCTTCTGATTTTCTTTTTGTCTACTGTTTTAGTAAAGAGTGCTGCTGGTCTGCTGGTTTTTATTTTCATCGCCACAATTAATTCATGTCTATCAAGTTCCCCCTTTGTGGTGATGCCAAAACCTAAACAGTAGGAAAGCGTTAAATAACAGATAATCAGTTAGCAAAAGGATAATATCAATGAAATTAGCACAGTAAATTGTCAATCAGTTCCAATGTCCCTGTAAATGACTTCTTCATCTTGAGGATCCTGAAATCTTCTATCTGAAGGTTCAGCTTCTGATTTTCTTGGTTCTGCTTCACAAAACGATAATATCAATGAAATTAACACAGTAAATTGTCAATCAGTTCAAATGTCCCTGTAAATGACTTCTTCATCTTGAGGATCCTGAAATCTTCTATCTAAAGGTTCAGCTTCTGATTTTCTTGGTTCTGCTTCAGATGGATCTCTTCGTTTTCTTCCCCCTTTTTGGCATCAGCGGCAATCACATGGGCCATAAGATCATTCATTCTTCCAGACAAGTTTTGAATGCCATTGGTTAACATCTCCAGATACGAAGCTTGAGTAGAGATACGATCATTGAGAGTAGTGATAGATTGAGTTTGAGAATCAATCTTGGCATCCATTACTTCCATGGAGGTGGAAAACGATCGAATGAGATCATCATGCTCGGTGAGTCGATTTAGTATATCAATTTGAGCAAGCACGATGTGACTATTATTTCTTGATACAACTTGTCTGAAAACAATGGTTTCAGCATACATTTTCACCATGGATTCCGCCGTTTTATATATTTCTTTGCTCATTCGATCTCTGAAGGACTGAGCACCACTAGATTCTGATAAGCTCTCATAGGACATTCGCTTGACTAAATTAGACAGGTTATGGAGCTCCCTTTGCAGAACGTTAATCTGAAACTCCAAATTGAATCTTTCTGATTCAGGTGAGGGGGTTCGCTCAAGCAAGTGTTGCCTTATTTCAGCAACGCGAGTGTTCGTGTGAGTTTGAACAGGATCAGTGACAATCAGCGCAGTAGAGACTTGATTGGTGTTGAGGGAAATGGTATCCATCACAGCAGTAGAAGGACCAGGGTCAGCAGAGCTTTCATCTGGAATAGCAAAGACAGTTGGTTCGGCAGCAACTATTGTAGGAACAATCTCTTCATCAGGAGCAACCAAGTTGGAGATCAAGTTCTCTTCTGTTGGAACAATGGCAGTAGGTGAAGCTGATTGTTTTGCAGTTATGGGTTCAGATTGCTGATCCAAAAGAACTTTCATTTCTGCTTGATGAGCAGCAGAAAAGTTCTCTAGATTTGGCAAGAGAGATATAGCATCTGATTCTGCCATATGTTGTTCTGCGGTTGGAGAGGGTGATGGTGGCAATGAAGTAGCTGGAACTGCTTCCTGAGTAGTAGGGGACGTGGGAACAATTGACTCAATGACTTCTTCAACTGAAGCCAGTTCATGCACAGACAAAAGAGATGATGACTGAATAGGCCTTGTTGGTGATGCAGGAGTACTGAGAACAAAAGCTTTTGGTGAAGCTGTAGTCCGTTCCTCAACTGTCTGGATCTGTAGAAAGTCTGGAACAAGGCCGACTTGATATTCAATTGGCTCGCCAAAGCCCTTTTCTTGATCAAGAAGTTGCTCACTCATCTGTTTCAATTTGTCAGTTAGAATCAGAATGACGTTTTGATCCTGAACAGCAGTAGGATTTGTAGGATCAAAATTTGATTTAAGAATTTTCAGAACCGATTCCAACTTCTGACATTTCAGCTGTTCGAGGATGTAGCTTCTTCTACGCAAGGCCTCGATCACATTTTCTGTTTTGTCAAGCTGAAATACCCTCTTCTCAGCGTTCATTATTTTCCCATAGGATCCTTTCTTCTTGAAGTAAGCAAAAGAATGAAAAATTCGGACCTTGTGCCACTCGTCAAAGAAATTTATGTCATCATTGGCAGAGCTTTTGATTTCTGCCAAATGAAGATCAACACCTGTGGTCACAGTTGTTCTGAGTCCAAAAAGTTGTGGTTCTTCAATCATCTTTCCTTTGCCTTTATCGGTTGATGAAATAGGCAAAATGGGTCGAAATGCAGAAGACCCCCTTGTTGGTTCTCGAATCACTATTCCAGTCATTGGTCTGAAAGTAGAAGCAGTAGATGTTGCTGGAACAGATGCAGCAGCTTGCACTGAAGTAGGAGCAGTGGATCGTGCAGATGGAACCACTTCTGGAAACATCTGTCTGATTGGCACTTTCTCAATTTCAGAAATTGCTGCTGTCTTCTTGATTTTAAGAACAGTCCGTGCTTTCTTTTTGATTGGAGTTGGTAGGGATGGTTGAACATCAGCAGCTGACTCTTCTGATACTGTTTTATTAAAATCAGTAGAGACGATCACTCTTTTCCTTTTAATCTTTCGTTGAGGTTTCTGAGCCTCAGAAAAAGTCTCTCCAATCTCATTTTTCAAGGCAACAAATTCAGCCACGGTTGGCTTGGGCCTCAAAGCGAGTACATTCTCAGCATCAATCATTGTTACCGAAACAGCATCATGTTCACTTGTAAAAGCGAAACCAACATCCTTTAGCATGGTGCTGATCTGAACAGCAAATCCAGAACTTTTCTTGGTGACCATGTCTTTCATGAATCTGAATATGAAATGACTCCAATCCACTTTAGTTCCCTTAGTGATGGCTGCCATCACTTGAACTTTCTCCTTTGTTAACTTGTCGAACGTGCCAGCTTTGACTAATATAGCTTTCGCCACAATATCAGCCAGAATTTGATATTCCATTTTGAGTAACTTTTTGTGACAAGAAGGAGAAAATTCTTCTCTAGTGGCTGAGAAAGTGCTGAGAGCAATAACATTTCTAACTTGGAAATATCAGATAGTTTAGAAGTACCTGAAAGTGGGAGGAGGAAGGTTGCTCCCAATAATGCGGCATCAATGGAGATGGATGCATCTCCTTGAGAGTGAACGATCTTTCCTTCATGCACAGTTGCCTTAGCGTAGAAATCCAGAAGAGCATTTTTGTATATCACAGCTGGTGCTTCCAAGAATTTTCGAAGTCCTGATTTCTCAAGGACTTGAAACATTTTAACAAGGTTCTCATCTTTGACATTGAGAACTGAAGCAAAGTTGACTTGATATGCATTAAGAGGGTATGCTCCGGCCATTTTTGTACGATGAAAGGATCAGATAAAATTTGCAGTAGATAGAGAATGATTAAGAGAAAGAAGTAGCTGAGTAACAACAGTTTTGAAACGGTAAAAGTGAAAAGTGAGAAGGTGATATTTTAAAATGAATGTACAGCCGTCAAGTAAACATAAGGACACGTGTCAGTATGTTTATGGTTGAATGTTTGAAAGACTTGCAGAGTTTGTCAGAGACGCGAAAGATTTTAAAAATTTGAAATAGGCGGGCTGTTCAGACGGTTACTAAGAATAATCAGAAGAAGATTTGTCGTTTTATGATAACGTCTGATGGGAGTTTCAGAGTGCTGAAATATTTGAGCATTTTGACAAAACCAGCAGACTCGTTTTATCGAAAAGAAAAATATTCTATCTGTTTTCTGAAAAAGGTATAAAAATCTTAGTCTGACTAAGATACTGTTCCCCCTCGGTAAATGTAGCTAATAAGTGGATATTAAACACCAAGCGACTCTTGGCAATCTCTCAATCTGAACCGTTGAAAATGAACAGTCGCAAGAGTCTTTGTTTTTTCCGAAGATTACTATAAATGCCTGCACAACTTAAACGAAGTTAAACATTCATAATCTAAAATGAAAACTCAAGTTAAAGAAGAGTTCGAGTCTGATCCAGGAGCCGAAGCAAAAATGTTCAGAAGGAAGTTTGAAGATGTCATTCTTTACGTAATGATCCTTGGATCAAACTCCTGGAGTTGTAATGTCAACAAGCAAAAAGATTTGTTGCTTCCATTTGTCTGAGATGTAGCATCGATCTTTTCCAGAGGCTTTCTAATGAAATAAGAGAGTGCTAGTTGATCGATGATACTGATATCTTCAGTTGTACCTCTGTAAGGCTTTTTCTAATACATTAGTGTTAACAAGACTCAAGCTTGCTAGATTCTTACTAGACCCAAGCTTGCTGGAATCTCTTTGAAGAAGACCATCCTTTTCCTGCTGAAGATACTACGATCTGCTGATATAACTGAATGCAAAAAGTTTAATGTAAAGCTTCTGGTTAAAGAGCATTTGTTGATCTACTTCTTTTACTTCTGCATCGTTTAATGTACTGTATTGGTTTCTAATAAAGTTTCAGTTTAAGTACTTGATATTCCCTTCTGCTTTCCTGCAAATAACTTACTGTTGGCTAAGTAAGATAAATAACTGATGAATAATGAATTAAATTCAGAAAAAAAGAGGTCGTCTTGATAGCTTCTACTGGAAGATAAGAAAAGCCCTGTTTTGTTAATGAAACAAATTACTTTCTGCATCTGACAGAAATCTCATATAATCAGAAAAATGTTCTTTCTAAATTAATGATAATTTTGATAAATGAACTGTCAATAGCCAGACATAGGACGTTTCAGTATCCTTTACTACAGGTATGATTATCTCGATTTTTTGTGATTTTTGACATCTATAAATAAGAACAACGGGTTAAGCCAAATAGTCACAAAACGAAATGTCAAAAGAAAATAGTTCTGATCTGGCCGAGGAGTTCATGAAGGAGGCGATCACAGCACGGAAATAAGTGATCGAAGACAAAGTGCTGGAAAAGACACTTTCCACCTGGACTAAGATACAAGAGCTTCAGTCCGACTTTGAAAGTGGGTTGTACGCTACTACCAAGCAGCTGGTAGTAATGGAGAAGTATTATCGACGTCTCCATAGTGCTGACAGCGCAGATGTCTTTTCTGATAATGGTGTTTACCTCCTTATGCTCTTGAAGGAGCATAGGACTCTGAAAAAGATTGCTTTTTCAGAGGAGTTTTTGCTTACCTCCACCGGAGAGCTAACTACTTGGTTGGCCTTCTGGAGATAGAATGTTAAGGATGAAGTCACGATTGTACGACCCCGCCTTTATCGTTAATGAAGTTTTAAAAATTTTCTGCTGTTTTTTTTCTTTTTCCTGTCTTTTATTTTCTGCAAAATAACTCTAAAGAAACATAGGAAGTCACAACACAATCATGAAGATAACAGATAATTAATTTAAGTCTATTAATCCAAGAGAGTTTCGAAAATAAGAAAACTTATTTTCCGGCAAAGGTTTTGTAAGATATCACTGTGTTGATCAGTAGAGACATATTCCAGACGAATGTTCTTCTTCTGCACATGATCTCTGATGAAATGATGTCTGATGTCTATGTGCTTCGTTTTGGAATGAAGTACTGGATTTTTTTTTATTGCAATGACACTGGTATTGTCACAGAAAATAGGTGATTCGGAGGCTTGAATTCCATAGTCTTTTAACTGTTGCTGAATCCATAATATTTGAGAGCAGCAGCTTCCAGCAGCCATATATTCTGCTTCTGCAGTAGATGTGGCTATGGAAGTCTGATTTTTACTAAACCAGGATATCATCCTATCACCAAGAAATTGACAAAAGCCACTTGTGCTTTTTCTGTCTAGTTTGCAACCTGCGTAATCAGCATCTGAATATCCAATGAGATTTAACGATGAATGATTGGGATACCATAAGCCGACATTTTGAGTTCCTTTTAAGTACTTCAAAATACGTTTAGCAGCAATATAATGAGATTGTTTGGGGTTAGATTGAAATCTCGCACTAATACAAACAGCAAACATGATATCTAGTCTACTGGCAGTCAGATAAAACAATGAACCAATAAGACCGCGATACTGAGTTACCTCTACTGGAATTCCACTTTCATCTTTATCAAGTTTAATAGATGAGCTCATTGGAGTAGAAGCAGCAGAGCATGCTTCCATATCGAACTTTTTCAGAAGCTCCTTGGTGTACTTGGCTTGATTTATAAAAATTCCAGTATCAAGTTGTTTAATCTGTAATCCTAAGAAGAATGTTAATTTTCCCATCATGATCATTTCGAATTTATCCTGCATCAATTTTCCAAAATTTGCACACAATTTGGGGTTAGTTGATCCAAAAATAATATCATCAACATAGATCTGTACTAAAAGTATATGCTTATTCTTGACTAAAGTAAACAGAGTTTTGTCTACTGCTCCAATTGTAAAGACATGATTGATAAAAAATTGCGATAAGGTATCATACCACGCTCTAAGTGCCTGTTTTAGACCATATAATGCTTTGTGTAATTTGAATACATGGTGAGGTGAGAAATGATCGATAAAACCTGGAGGTTGTTCGACGTAGACTTCTTCTTGTAAAAGACCATTCAGAAAAGCACTCTTCACATCCATTTGATATACTTTGAAATTCTTGAAAGCAGCAAAGGCCAAAAATATTCTGATAGCTTCGAGCCTTGATACTGGTGCGTAGGTCTCATCATAGTCTATTCCTTCTTCTTGTTTGAAACCTTGAGCTACCAGTCTTGCTTTATTTCTGATCACTGTGCCTTCTTCATTGATTTTGTTTCTGAATACCCACCGAGTTCCAATGACAGCTTGGTGAGATGGTCTAGGTACTAGAAACCAAACTTCGTTTCGTTTGAATTGATTCAGCTCTTCTTGCATAGCTTCAATCCAACTAGGATCCAGAAGAGCTTCTTCAATTTTCTTTGGTTCGTCCTGAGAGATAAAAGCAGCATGCATGTATTCATTAATCATTTGCCTTCTGGTTCTCAAAGGCTCTGCTGGATTACCAATAACCAATGATGGAGGATGAGATTTTCTCCAAATAAAAGGATTTAAAAGGATATATTCCTGATTTGATATGTTGAGATTGTTCACGATGGAACCAGTAGTAGGTTCTTGAGTGTCTTCTGCTGGTATTGACAGATCTAATGTCTGTACTTCTGGTTCACTATTGGAATGTCTGGTTCTGGATTTTGAAGATCCTTGATGTTTGCTTCTACATCATCTTCACTGTCCAGTTCCAAGTGGATCCTATCTAGCCTGTTACTTAAATTTTATGTGTTAGATATTTCAAGAGCACTGCTGTCTTCATCGAAGACAACATGAATCGACTCTTCAACATTAAGAGTTCTATTGTTGAAAATTCTAAAGACTTTGCTTACAGCAGAGTAACCAAGAAATAGTCCAGCATCTGATTTTGAGTCAAATGCAGTTAAGTGATTTTTGCCATTATTTAGTACAAAAAATTTGCAACCAAACAGATGAAAATAAGATACGTTGGGTTTATTCCCTTTCCATATTTTGTAAGGAGTTTGATTGTGCCTTTTGTTGACCATAGTTCTGTTTTGCGTGTAACAAGCAGTGTTAATTGCTTCAGCCAGATGTCTGCATCTGCTAGCATTGTTCTAGCTGCTTCTTTTAGAGTTCTATTTCTCCTCTCAGCTACTCCGTTTTGTTGAGGTGTTCTAGCAGCTAAATATTCATGATGTATCCCCTGTTCATCCAAATATAACTCAAGATTTTTGTTAGTGAACTCAGTACCCCGATCACTTCTGATTTTAATGATGGAAGAAGATTTTTCATTTTGAATCCTTTTCAGAAGCTTGATCAGGAGGCAACTGGTTTGATCTTTTCCTGTGAGAAATACTACCCTAGTGAATCTAGTAAAATTATCAATAACAATAAGAGTATATTTCATTCCCCCTAAGCTCATGACAGGGATTGAACCAAATAGATCCATATACAGTAATTCCAGACATCTTGAAGTTGATTTGCTATCTTTGTTCTTGAAACTAGATCTTATCTGTTTCCCAAGCTGACAAGCAGAACAAACATGATTTTTAATAAAATTAATATCAGGCAAGCCATCAACTATATTCTGCTTTTTGAGATGATTGATTGACTTGAAATTAATATTATTCAATTTCTTGTGCCATAGCCAGTGTTTATTACTAAGAGAGACAACTAAGCATGTAGGAGTGTTGACATGATTTGAGTTCCAAGAGACTCTGTAGGTGTTGCCTTCTCTCTTTCCAGTTAATACAGTAGTTTCAGCAGAATCTCTAACTATACACGAGTGATTCTGAAAGGCTACAGAATAACCATTATCACATAGTTGACTAATGCTAATTAGATTGTAACAAAGGTTATCAACTAATAACACATCATTAATGGTTATGTTACCATGAATAATCTTACCTTTACCCACGGTTTTACCTTTTGAGTTGTCTCCAAAAATTATCTTTGGTCCAGTGCAACTCATTATCTCGGAAAGTAGGCTTTTCTTTCCAGTCATGTGTCTGGAACATCCACTGTCCAGATACCATGTGGAGTTACTAATTTCTGTTTTCTTCTGCTGTTCCTGCAAACACAAATTTTAGTATCTGGTACCCAAATCTATTTGGATCCAAGCCTTATCAGTCCTCTAGGGACCCACATTTGTACAATTTTTGTACTTCGGGTATCCATGGAGGTGTGTGCAACAAAAGGTCTGTTGTTTTTAACATTGTGCATCCTAGTATGTTGTTCTTCCCTTCTGTTTCTGTTGTCCAGCCTATATCTCTTCTGAACAGGTTTAGAATTGTAGTACTGGTAGTTTTTAACCTTCATAGGAGGTTGTCTTCCTGAGTTGAATCCTCTTCTGATTCTAGAACTCTGGTCAACTTTTTCCTTAGGTTCAACATAACCCAGACCATAATGCATTCTTCTGTTCATCTGATTTACATTCTTTTCTACTGAAGCAGTAGGTACTTCTGGTTTATGTATCACGCTGGATTTCACAAAGTGAATATACTTCCCTTTGCACATATCCAGTTTTGGCTTAGTATTTGTTTCAGAGGTGCCTTCATTATTACAAAATCCGAGACCACTCCTGTCTCCATATTGTTTTTGTAACTCTTGCATCTTTTCCAGTGAAATAGAAGACTTGTTCCAAGCATTTACCAGTAATGATAACTTCTGGTTTTCAGAAAGCATCTTCTGGTAATCTGCTTTTGCTCTTTCATTCTCCGTTTTTAATTTACTCATCTCAACTTGTAAATCATTAAAGCTTTCTACTTGCAAGCAAGTTAACTTACTGTTCTGATCCTTTAAGTTCTGATTTTCGATCTTAACTTCTTCGAATGATTGAGAAAGTCTAGAATACTCTTCTACCATGTCATGTAATGCATTAATTAGATCAGTTCGTGTGAATTCGTTAGAATCAAAATCAAATACCTCTCCACATGTCGAGGTTGAATCAGTGTTTGCCATGAGACATATAACTTCTTCTGCATCACTGTCACTGGAATGACTTTCTGAATCAGATGACTCAGAACTGGAGTCCGCCCATTTGGATTTGCTTTCTTCAGCAATCATTGCTTTTCGATCTCTTCTGGACTTTTTTCATTCCTCTTGTGATCCTTTCTCTTCTGGTCATCCTTCTTTGGTTTAGGACAATCAGCAATGAAGTGACCTATTTTTCCACAGTTAAAGCATCCCCTATCACCAGATGGTGAATCTTTCTTGAAGTTGCGATTGGGACCTTGATAAGTTCGATGGTTCTTTTTCATGAACCTGGAGAATTTCCTTACAAACAAGGACATAGCATCACTGCTGATTTGTTCAGCAGTCTTCTCCAATGTACTGTCAATGATCACAGTAGGTAATGCTTGAGGTACAGCTGTAGCAGCAGTAGAGGAGGTAGTAGCAGTAGCAGTAGCAGCAAGAGCCTTGGTAGGTAGAATTGAAGGCTCTTCTCCACTTCTTACCTCCAATTCGAACTCGTATGCTTTCAGATCTGCAAACAAGTCGTGCAGTTCCAACTTGTTTAGATCTTTGGACACTCTCATAGCCATTTTTTTTACATCCCATTCTCTGGGTAAGGCTCTCATTACCTTGAGAGATATTTCTCTGTTGCTATGCTCTTTACCCAGAGCTGTTAGCTCATTTACCAAGCTACTGAATCTTTCATCGAACTCATTTAGAGTTTCACCAGCTCTCATTTTTAGATTTTCTAACTTCTGCATTGCTACAGACAGTTTGTTTTCTTTCGTTTGCTCATTTCCCTCACATATCTGGATGAGATTTTCCCAAATATCTTTTGCAGTAGAACACATTTTAATCTTGCTAAAGGTGTTCTTGTCGAGAGTTTTATATAATATATCCTTTGCAACATTATCAAGGTTGGCCTTCTTCTTATCTTCGCCGGTCCATTCACTTCTTGATTTTTCAACCATCTGTGGTGTACCCTCAGTAACAGCAACAGCTGTGTTAGGCTTTAATATTTTTAATGGACCATCTGTGATGACATACCACATGTCATCATCTTGTGCTGCAAGATGAGCTTGCATTCTAATCTTTCAATCATCAAAATGTTCCTTAGAGAACATAGGAATCTTGCTAAAGTGTGCCATCTGTTGTAGTTTTTCACAAACAAGAATAACCTGCTCTGATACCAATTGTTGGGGATCGAAGTTGAGTTTAGAGGGGGGGTGAATAAACTCTACTCTCTTTTCCTTTCTTTCGATGAGGTACTAAAATCCTGTTAGAGATAATAGTTTATCTTGTTGCGTATACCTTCACCTAGATTACAATTATAGGAGCGGAAACAATCTGATGAAGTAAGTGAAAGACAATAATAACAGTAGGCAGTAGTTGTTTATGGAAGTTCGAAGATGAAATCTTCTACGTCTCCCCTTCTCCTATTTCCAGAAGGTATAACTAAAAGACTTTGGATATTACATTACAACTCTTGTACACACCCACTTCAGGACTTACACCTTTGCCTACTGAAACTCTTAGTTACTCGACTCAAAAAGAACGTGATACACAAAGTTCTGAAAAGACTCTTTTCAGATTACAAGCTCTTCCTGATAAAGTATAAGTGTTGTAAAAGATTGTGAAGAGTGTAAGAATCAGTAGCACAAGATGATCTTCAAAAGATCAGATATTTGCTATGAAGCGTGTGCTACTTTTCTTTGTGTTGAACTCAAAGTTAACAACGAATTTTGAGGTTGTCTCGTTGAGTAAAATAGCGTTGATCCTTGAAAAGATATTATGCGTAGTGTTTTCTTTTTGTAAGGGTTTGTTCCATGTATATATAAGCGACTGAGTTCAACGTTTATGATCAGAAAATGTCTTCAGATTTCTGATAGAGTCAGCTTTATTACCAAAAAAAGGTTCCTGCAGAAAAGCTATAAAACAATCAGTCCTATTTTATACTAAACTCGGTAAAGTGTTAAATGACTCCGTATAGTATTTAATATTGCAATTAATACTAGTACTTGGTAACTTTAACGGTAAAATTTAAAGTAGTCACGTTAGGCAACATCTTCTACTGATTTTGTTTTTTTATCCTTTCTACTGCTTTTGTTTTACTAGACCAGTAGCTTCTGATTTTCTTTTTGTCTACTTTTTTCTTAAAGAGTGCTGCTGGTCAGCTGGTTTTTATTTTCATCGCCACAATTAATTCATGTCTATCAATTGGGCTCAATAACTATTATTTAATTAAAACCTAATTGCTTATTAAATTAGTTTTCCAAAAATAATATCTTTGATATTTTAAAACTCCTTGTTTGCCTAAAACCGGCTTTCCAAGAAAAATCGAGCATGACTCATATAATAATTCGAACTCTACTATTTTTAAGAAAAATTAAATTATTTTTTATCATATTAGGAAGCCTTGCAAATATTTAATGAAAAAAAAAATATTCTTGTCTCGGTCATCCCCAATTTCCTTTCCCCTGCCTATTGTCGAATATTCGGGTAAAATCCTTCAATTTATTGAAATGATGTCATATTATCATTTAATCATGCAATCATGCCTTTAATAATTTATAAATATCAAGAAAGCATTTAAAATCATTTAAATAAAACAATTAAGCAATTAAAATAATTTGCATGCATGTGGTTTACGTAGGTTGGTTTTTCGGACGTTACAAATCTTCCCCCCTTAAATAGAATTTTGTACTCGAAATTGTCCTTGACTTAATTAGTGCAAAGCTTAGATTCCCTTATCCACCTCAAACTTAACCCCTAACTTAAATCATACTATTCAATTTGGTCCACCAAATATTTAAAATTGCATTTCTAACCCATAAATTTCTCGATGTCGACTCCTAAATCCAGTTCAGTAGAACATGCAGTCTATTCTCCTCTAAGTTCTTCATTAACCCAATCAATTCCACTAGCCAACATGCATTTAATCATTTTCCATCCAGCATGCAACTAACATTTTTATCATGAATTATATAAGTATTTGAAAGAATTTTATCATATATAAAATAAAAAACTGTAAAAACTCACATACTTGATGGGTGGCTTCTTGAGGTTCTCGGAATGACATTACACAACCCTTTGGAGAAAACTCGGCTCTGATACCAACTAAAACGACCTCGACCTTTTTTTCTAAATCATAAAATCGAAAATACTAAATAATATAACTTAACATTTTCATAAATCATACTAATTTAACATTTAAAATCTCAAGTGTATAAAAATATCCTTGAATCATCAACTAACCAAAAATCCTACGCCTACCTTTAAAAAAATCAACAAACATAAAATTAAAGCATAAACTCCCTAATAAAATCAATAACAAAAATCTTTTAAAAAAATTATTTATCAAGCTAGTGCGGAAAACGAAAGGGTCCCTTTGGAGTGTACTGTTGCACTCGATCTACTCAAGCGTCATCGCCTCCCATAATATCATCAAATCCTGTATCATGCAAACCTAGTGAGTCTAATGACTCAGCACGTTCAAAACATGAATATCGAATAATACATATGCAGTCACAAACATTTAAAAATCATACTTTTATTTAAAATAGCTTTTGAGTATAGATAAACCATTTAAAATCATGTTCAGCATAAACAAATCATTTTAATTGTAAAGCTTTCAATTCTTTATCATTTTGAGTGAAGTTCGATCATCGAAAGTGACTAGCTTTTATCTTTTGGTCGACTGATAAGTCTTCAGCTCCACATGGTCAATGGGGTTCGGCACTAGGCTCCACCGTAGAAATACGATCGTCGGGCTCCCTCGGGGACCTTCTCCCATAGACGGAGTCCTTTGGGGCCTTTTCCCAAAAATGAGCTCCTTTTGGGACGTTCTCCCGTAAATGGGCTCCCTCTAGGGCCTTTTTCCTCACGACATCTCCACAAAAAAATATATCATTTGTCACATTCAATTCAAATCCCTCAAAATCATTTTTTCTTTTCTTTTAAAATCATAAAATATCACAGCTTTCAAAAAATAACGTTTAAACAGTAAAAATTGCAAAGTTTTACAATAAATCATAAAATACCATATTTTCAAAAAAACATTATTTAAAATAATAAAATATCATTTAACAAGCGTGATGATCCTTCGGGACGCTGCCAAGCTTAAACGTACTGCCAAAGTGTAAAATAACCGTTTTGCCCCTAGATGTAATATTTCTCGATTTTGACTTTTTCTTACTTTTTATGACATGGACTTATCCCAAATAATTATTTAATCTTAAGTCTAATTTTCCATAATTTTATTCATCTTAAATCTATGTTTTTCATTTAATTATTTAATTAAATATTCGTGAGGCGATTAAATCCCGAATAAATCCAGAACTTACTATTTTCTTCCCAACCTTATCATAGAAAATCCTAGTGTGTGAAGAGTGTGTTATTGGCTGATGGAGATGGACTATGGTGTTTGGAAAGCCTAGGTATCTTATTCATACTTTTAATCAACATGTTAATGGGCTTAGGTTTTGAGCCTCCAAGCATATGAGCAATTGAGCCTACTCAATTTGGTTAAATTGGGCCCAATAAATCTTATTTAGTTAAAACCTAAATGTTTATAAAATTAGTTTTCTAAAAATATATTTTTGATCTTTTAAAACTCCTTGTTTGACTAAAACCGACTTCCGAGTAAAAATCGAGTTCGACTCGTAAAATAAATCGAAGTCTAACATTTTAAAAAAATAAATAAATAATTTTTAATCATATTAGCCTGATAAATATTTAATTAAAAATAAAAATTTTTGTCTTGGTTGTCCCGATCTCCTTTCCCCTGTCTATTATCGTATATTCGGATAAAATCCTTCAATTTCATGAAATCGTGTAATATTATCATTTAATCATGAAATCATATCTTTAATCATTTAATAAATATCATGAAAGCATTTAAAATCAATTAAATAAAACAATTAAGCAATTAAAATAATTTGTATGCATATGGTTTACGTAAGTTGTTTTTTCGGAAGTTAAAAATCTCCCCTCATAAATCGAATTTCGTCCTCGAAATTTTCCTTCACTTAATCATTGCAAAGCTTAAATTCTCTTATCCACCTCAAACTTAACCCTTAACTTAAATCTTACTCTTCAATTTGGTCCTCCAAATTTTGAAAATTGCATTCTAACCCAAAAATTTATCAATGTCCACTCCCAAATCCTGTTCAAGTAGAACATGCAGTCTATTCTACTCTATGTTCTTCATTAACCCAATCAATTCCACTGCCCAACATGCATTTAATCATTTTCCATTCAGCTTGTAGCTAACATTTATATCATGCATCATATAAAAGAATATTAGCGTATATACAATAATAAGCAGTAAAAACTCACATACTAGAGGCGTGACTTCTTTAGCTTCTCGAAGTGACAGTATACAACCCTTTGGAGAAAATCTCGGCTCTGATACCCACTGAAATGACCTCGACTTTTTTTTTAAAAAAAATAATCATAAACTCGAAAATACTAAACAATATAACTTAACATTTCCATAAATCATACTAATTTAACATTTAAAATCTCAAGTATATAAAAATATCCCTAAATCATCAACTAATAAAAAATCATACGTCGACCTTTAAAAATCAATTAACATAAAATTAAAGCATAAAACTCTCTAATAAAATCATTAACACAAATATTTGAATCTTTTATCTATCAAGCTAGTTAGAAAAACGAAAGGGTTCCTCGGGAGTGTACTGCTGTACTCTATCTATCCAAGCGTCAGCGCCTCCCATAAAATCATCAAATCCTGCATCATGCAAATCTAGTGAGTCTAATGACTCAGCACGTTTTAAATATGAATAGCGAATAATATTTATACAATGACAAGCATTTAAAAATCATACTTTTATTTAAAATTGTTTTTGAGTATAAATAAACCATATAAAATCATTTTCAACATAAATAAATCATATATCGTAAAATTATTTTAATCGTAAAGCTTTCAATCCTATATCATTTTGGGTGAAGTTTGATCATAGAAAGTGACTAGCTTTTATCATTTGGTCGCCTGATGAGTTTTCAACTCCACACGATCCATGGGGGTGGGAACTAGGCTCCACTATGAAAATATGGGCTCCCTCGGGGTCCCATAGACGGTCTCCCTCTGGAGTCTTTTCTCAAAATGGGCTCCCTCTGGGACCTTTTCCCTCACGAAATCCCCACCAAATTATATATCATTTGTCACAGTCAATTCACATATCTCAAAATATTTTTTCTTTTCTTTTAAAATCATAAAATATTATAGCTTTCCGAAAATAGCGTTTAAAAAGTAAAAGTTGCACAGTTTTAAAATAAATCATAAAATATCATATTTAAAAAAAAAATCATCATTTAAAATCATAAAATATAATTTAACAAGCGTTATGATCTTTCGGGACGCTGCCAAGCTTAAACGTATTACCCAAGTGTAAAAAGACGATTTTTCCCCTAGACGTAATGTTTCTTGATTTTGATTCTTTCTTACTTTTAATGACACAGGTTTATCCCAAATAATTATTTAAGCTTAAATCTAATTTTCCATAAATTTATTCATCTTAAATCTATGCTTTTCATTTAATTATTTAATTAACTATTCGTGAAACGATTAAATTACAAATAAATAAAAAACTTACTATTTTCTTCCCAACCTTATTTTCGAAAATCCTAGTTTGTGAAGAGTGTGTTTTCGGCTGATGGAGATGAATTATGGTGTTTGGGAAGCCTATGTATCTTATTTATACTTTTAATCAACATGTTAATGGGTTTTGGTTTTGGGCCTCCAATTATAGGAGCAATTGGACCTACTCAATTTGGTTAAATTGAACCCAATAACTCTTATTTAATTAAAACATAAAAGTTTATAAAATTAGTTTCTCAAACATAATATTTTTGATCTTTTAAAACTCTTTGTTTGCCCAAACCCCGGTTCTCGAGAAAAATCGAGCTTGACTCATAAAATAATTCGAACTCTAACTTTTTTTAGAAAAATTAAATCATTTTTATTCATATTAGGAAGCCTTGTAAATATTTAATGAAAAATAAATATTCTTGTCTTGGTCGTTGTTGAGGATCGAAGTTGAGTTTAGAGGGGGGGTGAATAAAGTCTACTCGTTTTTCGTATTGATGAGGTACTAGAATCCTGTTAAGGATAGTAGTCGATCTTGTGTGAATACTTTCACCTGATTACAGTAGAGCGTGCGGAAACAATCTGATGAAGTAGTTGAAAAAACAATAAAGCAGTAGACAGCAGTTGTTTATGGAAGTTCGAAGATAAACTCTTCTACGTCTCCCCTTCTTCTGTTTCCAGAAGGTATAACTAAAAGACTTTGGATATTACAGTACAACACTTGTACACACCCACTTCAGAAGGACTTACACCTCAGCCTACTGAAACTCTTAGTTTCTCAACTTACAGAAATGCGGAACACAAAGTTCTGAAAAGACTATTTTCAGATTACAGACTCTTCTGATAAAATATTAGTGCAGTAAAGATCGTGAAGAGTGTAAGAATTAGTAGCACAAGATGATCTTCAAAAAGATCAGATATAAGCTATGAAGCGTGTGCTACTTTTCTTTGTGTTGAACTTTAAAAATGCTCAAGGAAAACTGATATTCGTCTGATAAGAGAGTAGCTTTGTTCCTTGAAAATGATATTATGCGAAGTGTCGTATCGAACAAGGATTTGATCCAAGTATATATAATCGACTGAGTTCAACGTTCATAATCAGAGAAGTCTTCAGATAACTGATACAATCAGCTTTATTACCGAAATAGGTTCCTGCAGAAAAGCTATAAAACAATCAGTCTTGTTTTATACTCAATTGGGTAATATGCATTAAATGACTCCGTATAGTATTTAATGCTGTAATTAATACTGGTACTAGGAACTCTTTAACGGTAACAATTAAGATAGCAACGTTAGAAAACGTTCTCTACTGGTTTGTATTGTTATCCCTTTTTCTACTGGTTTTAGTTTTACTAGAGCAGCAGCTACTGATAAGCTAATCTGTTGAATTGGTCTGCTGGTTTACTGGTTTTAGTTATCATCGCCACAATAAAATTCATATCTAACAATTTCCCCCTTTGTGGTGATGCCAAAACCTAAACAGTAGAAAATCATTAAGTAAAACAGATAATCATTTAATCAAACGGATAAAGTTAATAATGCATTAAGGTAATCAAATTAATCGGTTCCAATGTCCCTGTAAATGATTTCTTCATTTTGAGGTTCTTGATCTCTTCTGTTAGAAGGTTCAGCCTCATCTTCTGTTTGTCTATCTCCAGCTTGATTTCCTCTATCTCCTCTATCTTCCCCCTTTTTGGCATCAGCGGCCACGACATGGGTAAAGAGATCATTCAGTCTGCCGGAAATATTTTGAATGCCATCGGTTAACATCTCCAGATACGGGGTCTGAGAAGAGATGCGATTATCTAAGGCAGTGATAGATTGATTTTGAGAGTCAATCTTGGCATCCAACAGTTCCACAGAAGTAGACAGGGATCGAAAGATATCATCATGCTCAGTAATTCGAGTGAGTATATCATTTTGAGCAAGCATGATGGCGTTGTGAGTTCTTGATATAGCTGTTCTGAAAACAGAAGCTTCAGCATACATCTTGTCCGTCGTCTCCTTAGTGAGATATATGTGTTTACTCATTCTCTCTCGGAAAGATTGAGCACCACTGAATTCCGCTAGGTTTTCATAAGACATACGTTTCACTAAATCAGATATGTTTTTGAGGTCGGTTTGTAGACACTGAATCTGATGTTCGAGGTTGAAAGCATCTGATTCCGGGGAAGGAGTTCGGTCAAGAATGCGTTGTTTGATCTCAGAAAGACGAGAAGTCGTCGCAGTCACAACAGGGAGGGAGACAGTCAGCGCAGTAGAAACAAAAGGAGCATCTATAAATGCAGTAGAAGGAACAGGGTCTATAGTGCTTTCTGCTGGAAATGCAGAAACAGTAGGCTCAACAGCAACCAGAGGAGGAGTAGCATCTTCAGTAGGGATAGCCAAATCAGAAGCTAAAACTTCTTCCATAGGTACAGTAGCAGCCTGTGAAACTGAAGATGCTTCAATATAAGGTGCAGAGGGTGGTTCCAGAAGAACGGTCATTTCTGCTTGATGTTCAGCAGAAAACAATTCTAAGTTCGGCAGTAGAGAAGTAGTGTCTGGTTCTGCGACTTGTTGCCCTGGGGTAGGAGATCCAGAAGCCGGCAATTCCAAGGTGGTAGAGACAGTAGGGACAATTGATTCAATGACTTCCTCAACTGAAGCCAGTTCATGCACAGACAAAAGCGATGAGGACTGAATGGGCCGAGTCGGAGATGTAGGAGTACTAAGAACAGCAGCCTTTGGGGAGGCAGTAGTCCTTTCATCAACTGTCTGATTTTGCTGAAAGCTCGGGACAAGGCCAACATAATAAACAGTAGGCTCTCCAAAGCCTTGTTCTTGAGCAAGAAGTTGCTCATTCATCTGCTTTAGTCTATCAGAAAGAATCAAAATAACATTTTGATCCTGAGCAGCAGTAGGAACGGCAGGATCAAAATTCGATTGAATAACTAGCAAAACTGATTCTAATTTCTGACACTTGAGTTGATCGAGGATGAAGTTCCTTCTGCCCAAGGCCTCGATAACATTCTTCGTTTTTGCCAGCTGAAAAGTCCTCCTTTCGGCCTTCATCATCTTGCTGTAATTTCCTTTTGTTTTGAAGTAGTCAAAAGAATGGAACAATCGGACAGCATGCCAGTCATCAAAGAATTTTATCTCCTCGTTTGCAGAGGTCTCAATCTCTGCTAGATGAAGGTCAACGCCTGTAGTAACAGTGGTCTTGTGACCAAAAGTAGGTGGTTCTGCAACCATTTTCCCTTTTCCTTTGTCAGTAGATGGAATGGGCGCGATAGGTCGGAAAGCAGAAGACCCTCTTGCTGGTTCCCGAATAAAAACTCCAGATGATGGCTTAAAAGCAGAAACAGAAGAGGGTGCTGAGATGGACGCAGTAGCGAGTGCAATGGAAGAGACAGTCGAGCGAACAGAAAGAACCGCTTCTGGAAAGACCTGTCGAATAGGTACTTTCTCAATCTCAGACAGTGCTGCTGTCTTTTTCAACTTGAGAATGGTGCGCGGTTTCTTCTTTGCTGGGGTCGGTATTGTTGGTCGAGCAGCGACAACAGATTCTTCTGAAGCTGTTTTATCGGAATCTGTCGAAATAAGCAATCGTTTCTTTGAAATTTGCTTGTGAGGTATGGGAGCCTCAGAGGCAGTTTCTCCAATTTCCTTTTTCATCGCAACAAATTCCGTCACTGTTGGCTTAGGCCTTAGAGCCAAAACATTTGCTGCGTCAATCATTGTAACAGAAGTGGCATCGAGATCACTGGTAGATGGGAAACCAGCATCCTTGAGCAACACACTGATTTGAACCGCGAAACCAGAGCTCTTCCGAGTGACCATATCCTTCATAATTCTAAAAATAATGTGACTCCAATCCACCTTAATCCCTTTGGTGATGGCAGTCATGACCTGAACTTTCTCCTTCGTCAGCTTATCGAAGGTGCCAGCCTTGATCAGAATAGCTTTGACCACAATATCGGCCAGAATCTGATACTCTATCTTCAGCAGTTTCTTATGGCAGGAAGGAGACACTTCTTCTCCAGATGCGGAGAAAGAGGTGAGAGCAACAGACATATCTGTTTTTGAAATATCAGAGAGTTCAGAAATACCCGAAAGTGGAAGGAAGAAGGTTGCTCCTAGATGTGCGGCATCAATGGAGATAGAAGCATCTCCTTGGGTATGAACAATCCTTCCTTCATGGACTGTTGCTTTGGCGTAAAATTCCAGGAGAGCATTTTTGTAGATAATTGCTGGTGCTTCCAGGAATTTCCGGAGTCCTGATTTCTCAATGTCCTGAAACATTCTCAAAAGATTTTCATCCTTAATGGTGAGAACAGAGGCAAAGTTAACCTGATAAGCATTGAGAGTATATGCGCCAGCCATTTCTGTATGCAGATGAGAGCAGAAAAATTTGCAGTAGTTAGTTATGATATAGAGAAAACAGTAGCTGAATAAAGATAGTTATGAAACAGTAAAGGTGAAAATGTGAAATATGAAATAGATATACAGCCGTGAAATGAACATAAAGAAACGTGTCAGTATGTTCTTGGTTGAGTGTTTGAAAAGTTTTGCAGAAACTGTCAGAAAGACGAATGATTTTGAAAATTTTGAAAAAGAGCGGGCTGTCCAGGCGGTTACTAAAGTAAATCAGAAAAGGATTTGTCATTTTATGATAACGTCTACTGGAAGTTTCAGAGTGCTGAAATAAGCGAGCACTTTGTCAAAACCAGCAGACATGTAGTTTTATCGAGAAGACAAATATCCTATCTGTTTTCTGAAAAGGCGTCAAACTCTTAGTCTGACTAAGATACTGTTCCCCCTCGGTAAATGCAATTAATAAGTAGTCATAATTGTGACAAGTGACTCTTGGCCATCTCTCAATCTGAGCCGTTGAAGATGAACAGTCGCAATCGTGTGATTTACAACAGTCTTTGTTCCCTCTATAAATACCTGCAAATCTTGAACGAAGGTAAGCAAGAACAATGAAAATTCAAGTAAAAAGAGAATTAGAGTTAGATTCAGGAGATGAGGCAAAATTGTTCAGAGAGAGGTTTGAGGGTTTCAAAAATGTCGTAAAGATCCTTGAAATACACTCCTTGAGTTGTAGTTTCCACAGTTATGCAGATCTTTTGCTTCGGTTGAGTTTGAAATATTGCATCGATTTCTTCCAGAAGCATGCTAATGCGATTAGAGAGTGCTGGAGGATTGATGATGCTGAAATCCTCTCTGATGCCTTGTAATGCATCTAAAAATTACATTAGTGCTGGCAAGACCTAAGCTTGCTAGATTCTTTCTAGGCCTTTCTCTTTCGAAGAAGGCCATCTTTTTCCTGTTGAAGTACTTTGCAAGAAAATGTCAGAAAAACACCTATATCAGAAGACAAGCCCTACATGTATCGCTACTGGTTAAATAGCAAAGAAGATCTACTGTTTTTCATTACGCATTGTGTAAAGTACTGAAATGGTTTCTAATGAAATTCCAGTTTTGCTTATCTGACTTTTTCTCTTCTGCTTTTCTGCAAAACTTACTGTTAGTTTAATGCAATAATCAATTAAGTACTAAAAGAAGTTAAACTAGAATAACAGATGATGACTAAGTTAAATCTATTAAACCAAGAGAATTACGAAAGTAAGAAAACTTATTTTCTGGTAATGGTTTCGTGAAGATATCTGCTGTTTGTTGATGAGTAGAAACATATTCCAGACGAATGTTCTTCTTCTGCACATGATCTCTAATAAAGTGATGTCTGATGTCTATGTGCTTCGTTCTGGAATGAAGTACTGGATTTTGTGTGATTGCAATTGCACTGGTATTGTCACAGAATATAGGTGATTCGGAGGCTTGAATCCCATAATCTCTTAACTGTTGTTGAATCCACAGTATCTGAGAGCAGCAGCTTCCAGCAGCCAGATATTCTGCTTCTGCAGTAGATGTGGCTATGGAAGTCTGTTTCTTGCTAAACCAGGATATCAGCCTATCTCCAAGAAATTGACAAAAACCACTTGTGCTTTTTCGGTCTAGTTTGCAACCTGCATAATCAGCATCTGAATATCCAATAAGATTTAACGATGAATCATTGGGATAACATAAGCCGACGTTTTGAGTTCCTTTCAAGTACTTCAAATTACGCTTAGCAGCAATATAATGAGATTGTTTGGGGTTAGATTGAAATCGAGCACAAATGCAAACAGCAAACATGATATCTGGTCTACTGGCAGTTAAATATAATAAAGAACCAATAAGACCTCGATACTGAGTTACCTCTACTGGAATACCACTTTCATCTTTATCAAGCTTAATAGATGAGCTCATTGGAGTAGAAGCAGCAGAGCATGCTTCCATTCCAAACTTTTTCAGAAGCTCCTTAGTGTACTTGGCTTGATTTATAAAAATTCCTGTCTCTGATTGCTTAATTTGCAATCCTAAGAAGAATGTTAATTCTCCCATCATGCTCATCTCGAATTTATCCTGCATCAATTTTCCAAACTTTGCACATAATTTGGGGTTAGTTGACCCAAAAATAATGTCATCAACATAGATCTGTACTAAGAGAGTGTGCTTATTCTTGACTAAAGTAAATAAAGTTTTATCTACTGCTCCGATGGTAAAATCATGATCAATAAGAAATTGTGATAGAGTGTCATACCAAGCTCTAGGTGCCTGTTTTAGACCATATAATGCTTTGTGTAATTTAAATACATGATGTGGAGAGAAATGATCGATAAAACCTGGAGGTTGTTCGACGTAAACTTCTTCTTGTAAAAGACCATTTAGAAAAGCACTTTTCACATCCATCTGATATACTTTGAAATTCTTGAAAGCAGCAAAGGCTAAGAATATTCTGATTGCTTCGAGCCTTGCTACTGGTGCATAAGTCTCGTCAAAGTCTATGCCTTCTTCTTTTCTGAAGCCTTGAGCTACCAATCTAGCTTTATTTCTCACCACTGTGCCTTCTTCATTTAGTTTGTTTCTAAATACCCATCGAGTTCCAATGACAGCTTGATGAGATGGTCTAGGTACTAGAAACCAAACATCATTACGTTTGAATTGATTCAGCTCTTCTTGCATGGCTTCAATCCAACTGGGATCCAGAAGAGCTTCTTCAATCTTCTTTGGTTCATCCTGAGATATAAAAGCAGCATGCATATATTCATTAAGCATTTGCCTTCTGGTTCTCAACGGCGCTGCTGGATTACCAATAACCAATGATGGAGGATGAGATTTTCTCCAGATAAACGGATTTGAGTGGACATCTTCCTGATTTGGTATGTTCAAATTGTCTTCTACAGAACCAGTAGCAGGTTCTTGAACATCTTCTGCTGGTAAAGGTAGATCCAAGGTCTGTACTTCTGGTTCCACTATTGGAATGTCTGGTTCTGGATTTTGAAGATCCTTGGTATTTGCTTCTACATCATCTTCACTGCCGATTTCCAAGTGAATCCTGTCTAACCTGTTACTCAAATCAGATATGTTAGAAATTTCAGCACTGCTGTCTTCATCGAAGACAACATGAACCGATTCTTCAACATTAAGAGTTCTATTGTTGAAGATTCTAAAAGCTCTGCTCACAGCAGAGTAACCAAGAAATATACCAGCATCTGATTTTGAGTCAAATGCCGTCAAATGATTTTTGCCATTATTTAGTACAAAACATTTGCATCCAAACACATGAAAATAAGATACATTGGGCTTCTTCCCTTTCCATATTTCATATGGAGTCTGGTTGTGTCTTTTGTTGACGATAGATCTGTTTTGCGTGTAACAAGCAGTATTGATAGCTTCAGCCCAGAAGCGCTGAGAAATGTCTACATCTGCTAGCATTGTTCTAGCTGCTTCTTTTAGTGTTCTATTTCTCCTCTCAGCTACTCCATTTTGTTGAGGAGTTCTGGCAGCTGAATATTCATGATGAATCCCCTGCTCATTCAGATATAACTCAAGATACTTGTTAGTGAATTCAGTGCCCCGATCACTTCTGATTTTAATAATGGTAGAAGATTTTTCATTTTGAATCCTTTTCAGAAGCTTGATCAAGAGACAACTGGTTTGATCTTTTCCTGCGAGAAATATTACCCAAGTGAATCTGGAAAAATCATCAATAACAACAACAGTATATTTCATTCCCCCTAAGCTCATGATGGGGATAGGACCAAATAGATCCATATGCAGTAGTTCCAGACATCTTGAAGTTGATTTGCTATCTTTAGTCTTGAAGCTGGATCTTATCTGTTTCCCAAGCTGACAAGCAGAACAAACGTGATTTTTAACAAAATTAATGTCAGGTAATCCATCGACTATATTTTGCTTCTTGAGATAATTGATTGAGTTGAAATTCAGATGATTCAGTTTCTTGTGCCATAGCCAGTGTTTATTGCTAAGAGAAGCAACTAAGCATGTAGGAGTATTGACATGATTTGAGTTCCAAGAGACTCTGTAAGTATTGCCTTCTCTTTTTCCTGTTAACACAGTAGTTCCAGCAGAATCTCTAACTATGCAAGAATGCTTTTGAAAAGCCACAGAATACCCATTATCACATTGTTGGCTAATGCTGATAAGATTGTAACAAAGATTGTCAACTAATAACACATAATTAATAATTATATTACCATGGATAATCTTACCCTTACCCATGGTTTTACCTTTTGAGTTGTCTCCAAAAGTTATCTTTGGTCCAGTACAGCTCACTATTTCGGAAAGTAGGTTTCTTTGTCCAGTCATGTGTCTGGAACAACCACTGTCCAGATACCATGTAGAGTTACTGAATTCTGCTTCCTTCTGCTGTTCCTGCAAACACAAATTTTAGTAACTGGTACCCAAATCTATTTGGGTCCAAGCCTTATCAGTCCTTTGGGAACCCACATTTGTACAATTCTTGGTGACTTTGTACTTCGGGTATCCAAAGATGTGTGTGCAACAGAAGGTCTGTTATTTCTAACAGTATGCATACCAAAATGTTGTTCTTCCCTTCTGTTTCTGTTTTCCAGTCTGTATCTCTTCTGAACAGGTTTAGAGTTGTAGTACTGGTAGTTCTTAACCTTCATGGGATGTTGTCTTCCAGAGTTGAATTCTTTTCTGAATCTAGAACTCTGGTCAACTTTTTCCTTAGGTTTAACGTAACCCAGACCATAGTGCATTCTTCTGTTCGTCAGATTTACATTCTTTTCCACTGAAGCAGTAGGTACTTCTGGTTCTTGTACCACACTGGATTTCACAAAGTGAATGTATTTCCCTTTGCACATATCCAGTGTTGGCTTAGTATTCGTTTCAGAAGTGCCTTCATTATTACAAAAACCGAGACCACTCCTATCTCCTGACTGTTTTTGTAATTCTTGCATCTTTTCCAATGAAACAGAAGACTTGTTCCAAGCACTTACCAGTAGCGACAACTTCTGGTTTTCAGAAAGCACCTTCTGGTAATCTGCTTTGGCTCTTTCATTCTCAGTTATTAATTTACTCATCTTAACTTGTAAATCATTGCAGCTGTCTACTTGCAAGCAAGTTAACTTACTGTTCTGATTCTTTAAGTTCTGATTTTCAATCTTAACTTCTTCAAACGATTGAGAAAGTCTGGAATACTCTTTTACCATTTCATGCAGTGCATCAATCAAGTCATTTCGTGTAAATTCACTAGAGTCAAAATCAAATACCTCTTCAGATGTCGAGGTTGAGTCATTGTCTGCCATTAGACATTTGACTTCTTCTGCATCACTGTCACTGGAATGACTTTCTAAGTCAGATGACTCAGAACTAGAGTCCGCCCACTTAGATTTGCTTTCTTCGGCAATCATCGCTTTTCGATCTCTTCTGGACTTTTTGTCATTCCTCTTGTAATCCTTTCTCTTTTGATCATCCTTCTTTGGTTTAGGACAATCAGCAATGAAGTGACCTATCTTTCCACAGTTGAAGCATCCCATATCACCGGATGGTGAATCTTTCTTGAAATTGCGATTGGGACCCTGATAGGTTCGATGGTTCTTCTTCATGAACCTGGAGAATTTCTTTACAAATAAGGACATATCATCACTACTGATTTGTTCAGCAGTCTTCTCCATAGCATTGTCAATGATCACAGCAGGTAAGGCCTGAGGTACAACTGCAGCAGCAGTAGAAGAGGTAGAGGCAGTAGCAGTAAAAGCAGTAGCAGCAAGGGCCTTGGTAGGTAAGTTTGAAGGCTCTTCTCCACTTCTCACTTCCAATTCGAATTCGTAGGCCTTTAGATCTGCAAATAAGTCGTGCAGTTCCAATTTGTTCAAATCTTTGGATACTCTCATAGCCATTGTTTTAACATCCCATTCTCTGGGTAAGGCTCTCATCACCTTGAGGGCTATTTCTCTGTTGCTATGCTCTTTACCCAGAGCAGCTAGCTCATTGACCAAGCTACTGAATCTTTCATCAAACTCATTTAGAGTTTCACCAGATCTCATTTTCAGATTTTCAAACTTCTGCATTGCTACAGACATTTTATTTTCTTTTGTTTGCTCATTTCCTTCACATATCTGGATGAGCTTTTCCCAAATATCCTTTGCATTAGAACACATTTTTATCTTGCTGAAAGTGTTCTTGTCAAGAGTTTTATACAGTATATCCTTCGCCACATTATCAAGATTGGCTTTTTTCTTATCTTCACTGGTACATTCACTTCTTGATTTTTCGACCATCTGTGGTGCACCGTCAGTAACAGCAACAGCTGTGTTAGGCTTTAAGATTTTCAGTGGACCATCTGTGATGACGTACCACATGTCATCATCTTGTGCTGCAAGATGGGCTTGCATTCTTATCTTCCAGTCGTCAAAATCTTCCTTAGAGAACATAGGAATCTTGCTGAAGTGTGCCATTTGTTGTAGTTTTTCACAAACAAGAATAACCTGCTCTGATACCAATTGTTGAGGATCGAAGTTGAGTTTAGAGGGGGGGTGAATAAACTCTACTCGTTTTTCGTATTGATGAGGTACTAGAATCCTGTTAAGGATAGTAGTCGATCTTGTGTGAATACTTTCACCTGATTAC
Source organism: Primulina eburnea (assembly GCF_022965805.1). Lineage (NCBI taxonomy): Eukaryota > Viridiplantae > Streptophyta > Magnoliopsida > Lamiales > Gesneriaceae > Primulina > Primulina eburnea. The sequence goes on from NC_133116.1 coordinate 26,773,216, forward strand.
AGTAGAGCGTGCGGAAACAATCTGATGAAGTAGTTGAAAAAACAATAAAGCAGTAGACAGCAGTTGTTTATGGAATTTCGAAGATAAACTCTTCTACGTCTCCCCTTCTTCTGTTTCTAGAAGGTATAACTAAAAGACTTTGGATATTACAGTACAACACTTGTACACACCCACTTCAGAAGGACTTACACCTCAGCCTACTGAAACTCTTAGTTTCTCAACTTACAAAAATGCGGAACACAAAGTTCTGAAAAGACTCTTTTCAGATTACAGACTCTTCTGATAAAATATTAGTGCAGTAAAGATCGTGAAGAGTGTAAGAATTAGTAGCACAAGATGATCTTCAAAAAGATCAGATATAAGCTATGAAGCGTGTGCTACTTTTCTTTGTGTTGAACTTTAAAAATGCTCAAGGAAAACTGATATTCGTCTGATAAGAGAGTAGCTTTGTTCCTTGAAAATGATATTATGCGAAGTGTCGTATCGAACAAGGATTTGATCCAAGTATATATAATCGACTGAGTTCAACGTTCATAATCAGAGAAGTCTTCAGATAACTGATACAATCAGCTTTATTACCGAAATAGGTTCCTGCAGAAAAGCTATAAAACAATCAGTCTTGTTTTATACTCAATTGGGTAATGTGCATTAAATGACTCCGTATAGTATTTAATGCTGTAATTAATACTGGTACTAGGAACTCTTTAACGGTAACAATTAAGATAGCAACGTTAGAAAACGTTCTCTACTGGTTTGTATTGTTATCCTTTTTTCTACTGGTTTTAGTTTTACTAGAGCAGCAGCTACTGATAAGCTAATCTGTTGAATTGGTCTGCTGGTCTACTAGGTTTTAGTTATCATCGCCACAATAAAATTCATATCTAACAGTCGTCATTGGTTTCCTTTCCTCTGCCTATTATCGAATATTCGAGTAAAATCATACAGTTTCATGAAATCATGTCATATTATCATTTAATCATGCAATAATGCCTTTAATCATTTAATAAATATCATGCATGCATTTAAAATCAATTAAATAAAACAATTAAACAATTAAAATAATTTTCATGCATGTGGTTTACGTAGGTTGGTTTTTCGAACGTTACACTTTTTGTCACAGTCAATTCACATCCTTCAAATAATTTTTTTTATCTTTTTAATAATAAAATAACGTGTCTTTTCCACATTTAAAAAATAGTATTCTAACAGTAAAAATTACACAACTTTATCATAAATCATAAAATCTCCTATTTTAATCAGAAATGTTTTAAAATATCATTTAGCACGCGTTATGATTCTTCAGGACACTGCCAGACCTTTCGTAGACGTAAAATGACCATTTTACCATTGGACTCTAAAATTCTCGATTTTGACTTTTTCCCAATTTTTTTGACTCAAGATTATCCCAAATGATTATTTAAGCTAAAATTTGACTTATAATATTTTTATTTAATATAAAATCGAAGCTTTTTGATTTAATTACTTATTTACTAGACTTTAAAGCGTTTTAATCTCAAATTAGTCACAACTTTAATATTTTCTTCCCAAATTTTAAACATAAAACTTTTTATACCTAAACTACCCTAGTGAACCATGAGCTGACCAACGCGGACCATGATTCGAACTTCTTCTTCTCCTAGCCTCAAAACTGATCCTTAAACTCTAAGACAAGACATCACCTCACGCGACTGGAACCACCTTCGAGGCTAACTTGGACCAAACCATTCTCAAACCCTCCTGGACCCTAACCGGCCAAGCCTAGACCAGCACTGAGCCATCCCATGCCCTTGCCACCGGCACGTACCTATCCTCTTATTCCCAAAGTCGCGGCCCTCATCCTACTCATGCCACCATGAACCATGGCTGTACCAGGCCCCATCCCGACCCCTAACCATCCTCCTAGACCCTACTGGACCAGCCTAACCAGCCCCAAGCGAGCGCAACCTCTCCTGAAACACACAAGCCGTGCGCACATGTTGAGGAGTCCTAGCGCTTGTGGACTCCTCCTTCCCTGCTGCCACCGAGTCCAACCACTCATGGACTTCTCCTAACCTCTAGACATAGCCAACATGGAACCATGACCCAGCCTAGTCGAGCCCTTGAGAAATCTCCCTCATGACCGAGCAATAGCACCCATGCGAACCCACCTAAACCATAGCTTCTACCATTCCACCTTGCAAAGACCCTTATTGTTTGCATCCAACCTTCATCTAGTCCCAAAGAGTCCTTTTATTCCCATTCCTTAGACACTTCCTAATGACAGTGTGTCCTTACAATTCATAACGTTTTTCAAACAAGTGTAAAATAAAAACAAAATTGAAAATATTCATCCTATCATTAAACGATTCATACTCAAATATTTTTCACGCTAACATACATAAAAAAATGCATATTATGATTTGAATGGTTCGTCAAAGAAGTTTAGAAGCGTGTCTTTGCATTTTAGAGCACTCGAATATGCAATCGTTGGGGTGGGTTGCGAAGGGAGACGAGCGGGTGACAAAAACTCCTTGTTTTTCCTCCTCAAATATTCAAAAATATTGTGTGTATTGTGTGTTGATTTTCAGCTTCTATGTGCTTAGGAAAACCTTAGGATTTATATTTTATAGATTTAAATTTGCATGATCATGAGCTTAGGTTTTGGGCGTTTAAGTTAGGGAGCAATTGGGCCTACTAATCTTATGTAATTAGGCCCAATAACACTTATTTAATTGAAAAATAAAAGTTTATAAAAATTAGTTTTCAAACTAAATAATTTTGATATTTTAAAAGTCCATCGTTCATCCAAAACCGGCTTCCCAGATAAAATTAATCTCGTCTCTAAAATAATTTAAACTCTCGCATTTATACAAAAATTTAATCATATTAATACGCCTTGAAAATATTTATTGAAAATATTTTATTTTTGTCGTCCCTGGTCTCCTTTCCCTAGCCTATTATCGAATATTCAGATAAAATCTTAATTTCTCATGAAATCATGCAATTACACCTTTAATCATATAATATACATCAAGTAAGCATTTAAAATTAATTAAATAAAACAATTAAGTAATTTATATCATTTGCATGCATTTGGTTTTCGTATACTGATTTTTCGTCCGTTACAATTCTCCATCTCAATCAGATCGAAGTGTCTTAATCTTTCTTTCTAATTGTTTTTCCACTTCTGACCTGAATTCTTGAACTTTTTGAATGCTTCATATTTGTGTCTTATCAAATTGACATACCCATACCTTGAATAGTCATGAATAAAGCTAATGAAGTAGGTTGCTCATATTTTGTGCTAACACTTAGTGGGCCACAAACATCTGTGTGAGTCAAATCCAGTTGACCATGTGCACGTTTCAAATTTTTTTTAAAGGGAGTCTTGGTCATTTTTCTTTTAAGACATGATTCACAAATATGTAGAATTTATGTATGACAAGTCAAACATGCCTTCTCCCACTAGATTGTGCATCCTTCTTTGGGAAATGCGACCTAATCTATCGTGCCATATTTGTGTGGGATACAGATCATCTAATTTTCTTTTATTAGTTGTTGTTTTCATTTGTACTTGGATATTGTTCAACGGAATATTTTTTAATTTTAAGTTATAGAGATCGTTCATTAACTCGTTTGTTCCAATCAAACATTCATTTTTGTAAATATTTCCAACAACTTTAACAAAAACACAATAATAATCATCTCTATCAAGCATAGAAATATAAATAATGTTTTTAACCAACTCAAGAACTTATAAAACATCTCTCAATAATAACTTGTTGTTTAAAATCAAAGTAATGTCTCCAATAGCAGTTGCATCAACCCTTGATCCATTCCCTAATCTTAGAAATTTCTCGCCATCTCTAAGTCTCCTGCTTCTTGCCATCACCTAAAAATGATTACATCGATGAAAACCACAACCGGTATCTAACACTCAAGAAGAGGAATTAATTGAGACATTTACTTCTATGTAAAAAATACCATGGCCAGAACGTTTTTGGGCAAGTTACTCCGTGTAGTTACGCCTCCAATGTTCAGGCTTGTTGCAATGGAAACAAACATGTTCTGACTGGTCGGGCATTGAGGTCCCTAGAGTGGGTATCTTGTATGACTTCTTGTTTGGCTTGTTCTTCTTCAATGTGGCAGAACGCTTCTTTCCTCTATTTTGGGCTCCCCTTTTCGTACCGGACAGTGAGCCTACTAGAATAACATGTTTTTCTTTCTTGATTGTGGCCTCATAAGTAGTAAGTATATTAACCAACTCTTCAATGGTGGCCTCAAGCTTTTTCATATTAAAATTGACCATAAATCCATCTAACAAAGGGGCAGTGATAGTAGGAGAATATCAGTCGAGAGCTTACTAGGAATAACCACGTCGAGTCCCACCAACTTCTCAATGAGTCCAATCATCCTAACACCGTACTCATGGACCGAAGTATCATCTCGCAAGCGTGTAGTCATGAGTTTTTTAAGAGTAGCATGTCTCTCTGAGCGAGTTTGTACACCATGAGTTTGTATGTTTTTCGAATTCATGTAATTATATTATTTAATAATATACATACATGCATACTACTATACATATCGCATATAAATATATATATATATATATATATATATATATATATATATATATCATAATATGACATTCAACAATAAAAAATGATGATCGATCACAACACTATTTGATCCATGTGAACAAGACATTGATCAAATTCCATAACCTAGGTGAATGCAGGGATAATAATGCAACTTTTTACAAGAGCTTCTAATAATTTTTATGCCTTCATCAATTGCATCGGACCTAATGTCTTCCAGCCTTGATCTCCTACTATTTCTAATAATTACATTTAAATAGTCATGACACATAAGAGATACATCTCATGGGATGAGAATTGACCATAATTGTAAGGCCCGAGATTTTATCATGTTAATCCGAGATTATTTAATTTATGAATTTTTGAATGTTGAGTCATATTCCATGGTTTTACAATTTCACAGAATTGAAATTGAATTAAAAAGAGTGGTGATGACCAAATTGCAAATAGTGAAGACTTCAGGGGCTAAAGTGCAATTATGACTTGAGTGGGACACTTGTCATGAATTTGATTATAAAATTTGGTCTTCCTCAACATTTCGGAAAGGAGAAACAGCCGAGAGCTCAAGGGAATTGCAAAGATTTTTAGAAGCTTCAAATCGTGATTTTATACTATCCGTATATCAGATTTTCAATTCGAACATAGTACCAAACTCTTCTCGTCGATAGCTACAAGTGGACGTAAGTTTTATTGAGTTCTGTTATCATTTGAAATTATGATATTGGGGGAAATTGTTATTTGATCTATAATATGTGTTCTGGGAGTACTAGACATCGTATATTCGAAGTCAGATCGAAGAACATATTGCTTATGGAATTGTTATTACTTTTCAGATGATATTAATTTAAATTGAATAGATTTGGATTATGGACTGATTACAGATTGTATTGGATATGGGTTATGATTGGTAATTGATATATATTGTTGTCTGAGTTGACGGGGATATTGAGATTGTACTGTTATGTCGTCGAAACAGATTTAGATTGAGTTCTGATTATATCCAGTATTGTTTGAGTTGTATATTGATATTGTACTCCTCAATATTGTCATTGCCAGATTGAATATTGACAGGCTTCGAATTCCAGACGTAAACATCGACCGAGACTACGAAAGAAAGGTATAAGTCAACGTGGCACCGGGAGAACGACTCGAGTATGATATACTCGAGTTTCCTAAATCACATACTTGTTGTTATTGTGTGTATTGATTTGAATTGATATGCTTGTTCAATTGATTTATAGAAAGCATGTATTAGACAAGTATTAGACGAGTCATCTTGTGACATATGTGCCAGATAGTGATGGAATCGTCACTGACACATTGCACATTGTCACAAGATAGTGATTTGGCGATAGTGCAAGAGTCTGTGACGGATAGGTCAAGACACCGAATGTTTGGTTATATCGAAGTGGATAGAATTGGAGTTTCTTCTATCACTGATGTTCGATGTTGAATACCAACGTCTGGAAACCGGAATCCCTAGACTAGGATTGAGTCTAGTCTGAGACGTGGAGTCACGAGTCTGATTGACAGTTTTATATTGATTATGTTTTCAGATTTTGATACATATTACTATTATCTATTTCATTCTTTATATTGTTTATATGATTGCATGTTTCGTTGATTTATACTGGGATGTATATCTCACCGGAGTTATCCGGCTGTTGTCGTGTTTGTATGTGTGCATGGAAACAAGTGAGACAGGTTCAGGGTCAAGGAGATGAAGAGATCGTGATTAGAATGGAGACTACAGACTTTGATTAGAGATAGGGTTTAAACACTTGATATGTAGTCGTTAAACCTTAGTTTTGGAATTATTGTATATAGTACAAGACTTGCACTTTAATACTGATATGTATGTTAGAATGTATTCCATTACGTTTCACATTTAATATTGTATTTTAAAAAGGAAAAAAATTTAGACCCTATTTATTATAACTGATTAAATTGTCCCAATGATGATTAAGAACATGATTAGCGTCCGGGTCTCCACAACAGGTGGTATCAGAGCGATATATCCTTTAGATTGAGATAGGAGCTAGTGAGCGGGGTAGAATGAGTTTTCTTTCCTTACTTTCGATTGCTAGTATGACTTATTGCTTTAATACATGTTTACCTGATTATCTGATTTTGATATGGTAATGTGTATTATTGAGAATGAATCAGAACCGATTCTTGATCAGCAGTAATATGATCCGGAGGAGGACTGAAACAGATTTGTGGTATTTGGTTGCTAACCCTTTTGATAATCAGATATGCCTCCTCGAAGAATACCAGAACAGGGGAGTACTTCGACTCCTCCAATGGATGTCACAGCAACACCGATGAAGACATTGCTGAAGAGATTTCAGTCATTCCATCCACCGACTCTGAAGGGTACTGAGACTTCAGTTAATTGCGAGAGTTAGTTAGACGATATTGAGATGTTGTTCGAATCCTTGTATTACACTGATGAGCGGAGAGTGAAACTGATTGGACACCAGTTGCATGATGTTGCAAAGAACTGGTGGATTACAAAAAAACGGGCCTTGGAGCATCGATGTAACGCCTCAGATTCGACGACTGTCCTCACTGTATCGAGACGAGTCTTTGCAGCGTGCTTATGTCCTCACTCACACGCACTCTGGGAAACTTCCCAGGAGGTCACCCATCCCAAAATTGCCTCAAGTCAAGCACGCTTAACTTTAGATGTGATGAGCTACCGAAAAGAAGATGCACCTTCGTGATATGAGTAATACCAATCAAATCTTTTAAGCCCTCTTCAACTGTACAGTCCATTACATTGAACAGTCTCGGAATCCCTCTCCTTCTGGTGTAAGAACGGTTCATTCATGTTCCCTCCACCTAGAAGCCTGCCAGGAGCCGCTCATTGTACGTGCAACCTCATGGCACCGGCGATCACCCCCCGCCCTCTTCGGCCCCGGGCCTCACATGCCCACCAGCATCCGCTTGGTTCGTCCCCGAACCACACTGTACTCGGAGAGGTCGGCTCTGATACCACTTGTAACGCCTCAGATCCGACGACTGTCCTCACTTTATCAAGACGAGTCTTTCCAGCGTGCTTATGTCCTCACTCACACGCACCCTGGGAAACTTCCCAGGAGGTCACCCATCCCAAAATTGCCCCAAGTCAAGCACTCTTAACTTTAGAGTTCTTATGTGATGAGCTACCGAAAACAAGATGCACCTTCGTGATATGAGTAGTACCAATCAAATCTTTTAAGCCCTCTTCAATTGTACAGTCCATTACATTGAACAGTCTAGGAATCCCTCTCCTTCCGGTGTAAGAACAGTTCATTCATGTTCCCTCCACCTAGAAGCCTGCCAGGAGCCGCTCATTGTCTGTGCCACCTCATGGCACCGGCGATCACCCCCCGCCTCTTCGGCCCCGGGCCTCACAATCGAGGTACAGTTATCACCTGGAATGTATTTAGAACTGAGTTTTATCAGAGATTCTTTCCAGTGTCGTACAGGAAGGATAAGGGAGTAGAGTTTGCAAACTTGAGACAGGGTCAGCTGAACATCAAGGAATATATGGCCAAGTTCTCTACACTGCTACGATTTGCTCCACATGTGGCCGAGAATGACGAAGTCGTTGCTGATCAGTTCATTAATGGCCTGAATCCTGAAATCTTTACTTTGGTAAACACTGGGAGACCGAATAATTTTACCGATGCTTTGAACAGAGCTAAGAGAGCCGAAGCCGGTCTGATGAGACAGAGAGGAGCTTCGTTTGTGCCTCCTGCACCGATACCACAGCAACCACCTCCCCGATTTGAGAGTGGCAACAGTAGTGGTGGAAAGAAAGAATTCCTGAAAGCTACAGGGAAGCAGTTCAAAAGATCTGGAAGCAGTTCATTCAGTTCTAGTGACTCGAGACAGACCCGTCAGGGCCAGAGTTATACAGGACCTTATTGCAACACTTGTGGAGGGAAGAATTCCACGGAGCAGTGCCGAGGAGTATTTGGCAGTTGCCGTATTTGCAGACAACAGGGACATTTTGCCTGAGTATGTCCACAGAGAGGTGCCCAGGGATCCCAAGCAGCAGAGTCATCTGGATCAGTGGCTCAGACAGGGAGACGACCATCTGCCGTTCATTCTTTCCAGCCAGCACCGTCTACCCAGTCACAGCAGAGGCCAGGAGGAAGCCAGATAGTGACCCAGCCTCCTAGACAGCAGGCCAGAGTTTTTGCTTTGACTGAGGAGATGGCACATGACGCACCTGATGACGTTGTTGCATGTAACTGTTTTATTTCTGGTCATCCTGCATATGTATTGATTGATACTGGTGTCTCGCATACTTTTATTTCTGAGAGATGTGCATTGATACATGCATTGCCTGTTGAGTCCCTATCTGCTGTAGTATCTGTCTCTTCTCCTTTGGGGACATGTTTGATATCAGTGACTTCTGTTAGATCGTGTATGCTACAATATGATGGTCATGAGATTAAGTTAGATTGCATTGTACTTGGGTTGTCTGATTTTGACTGTATTATCGGTATTGATATGTTTACCAAGTACAGAGCTACCGTTAACTGTTTCCACAAGATTGTACGATTCAGACCTGACATGGCTGATGAGTGGAAATTCTACGGTAAGGGTTCTCGATCCAGAATTCCTTTGATATCTGCTATGAATATGACTTGATTATTGCAGAAAGGAGCGGATGGATTTCCTGATTATTCAGTTGATTTACTGAAATTGAGTCCTTCATTGGCGAATTTTGCAGTGGTGTGTGAGTATGCTGATGTCTTCCCAGATGAGATTCTTGGATTACCTCCGATTCGAGAGATAGACTTCAGCATTGAGTTGATGTCAGGTACAGTTCCGATTTCTAGAGCTCCATACCGAATGGCACCGATTGAGTTGAAAGAGTTGAAAAACAGTTGGAGGATTTACTGGTCAAGGGATACCTAAGACCGAGTGTCTCTCCTTGGGGTGCTCCAGTGTTGTTTGTGAGGAAGAAGGACGGTTCGATGAGACTCTGTATCGATTACCGGCAACTGAACAAAGCAACTGTAAAGAACAAATATCCCTTTCATCGCATTGATGATTTGTTTGATCAGTTGCAGGGTTCTTCTGTCTATTCCAATATTGATTTGAGATCTGGATATCATCAGCTGAGAGTCAGAGATTCTGATATCTCGAAGACGACGTTTAGAACCAGGTATGGACATTATGAGTTTATTGTCATGCCTTTCGGTTTAACAAATGCTCCAGCTGTGTTTACGGGGTTGATGAACCGTGTCTTTCAGAGATATCTTGATGATTTCGTTATTATATTCACTGATAATATTTTGATTTATTCAAAGAATATGATAGAACATGCTGAACATCTGAGAACCGGGTTGAAAATTTTGAGGGCTGAGAAATTTTATGCCAAACTGTCGAAATGTGAGTTTTGGCTGAGACATGTTGTATTTCTGGGTCACATCATATCTGGTGGTGGAATTTCAGATGATCCTAGTAAGGTTGAGGGTTGTGATTTCTTGGCCGAGACCGACATCAGTACCCGAGATTCGCAGTTTTATGGGTTTGGCATGATATTATCGACGTTTTATTAAAGATTTTTCTAGCATTGCCAAACCGATTACTCAGTTTATCCAAAAGAATGCTCCGTTTATTTGGTCAGACGACTTTGAGTTCAGTTTCCTGGAGTTGAAGAAGATATTGACCAGTGCACCGATACTGACTATCCCCTCAAGTACTGGTGATTTTGTAGTTTATTGTTATGCATCTCACCGAGGTTTGGGTTGTGTTTTGTTGCAGCGAGGACATGTTATCGCTTATGTCTCAAGACAGCTGAAGCCCCATGAGACTCGTTATCCAATTCATGATCTTAAATTGGCTGCCATCGTCTTTGCATTGAAGATATGTCGACATTACTTGTACGGTGAAAAGTTTTAAATCTATTCTGATCACAAAAGCCTGAAGTATCTGTTTTCACAGTTCAAACTGAATATGAGGCAGCAGAGATGGCTTGATTTATTAAAAGATTTTCGATTGTGAAATCAAGTAATATCCGGGGAAATCCAATGCAGCAGCAGATGCACTGAGTTGAAAGGTATGTTCCTTATCCTTATCGACGATTGGTGTTTCAAATTTGATAGAAGATTGCTGTTTGTCTGGATTAGCATTTGAAACAGATTGTCAGCCTCTGAGATTGTATGCTATTCAAGTCGAACCAGAGCTAATTTTGAAAATTAAAGCGGCTCAGAAAGTTGATCAAAATGTACAGAACTCAATTGAGATGGTCAGATCAGGTCATCGATCAGAGTATCAGGTACGTGATGATGTACTGTGTATGAACAATCGTATTGTTGTGCCAAATGTTTCAGAATTGAGACAGCGGATACTGGCAGAAGCGCACAGCAGCCGTTTTAGCATTCATCCTGGTGGCAGAAAGATGTACAATGATTTGAAAGGACAGTTTTGGTGGAAACAGTTGAATACTGATGTTGCAGAATTTGTTTCCAAGTGTCTGAATTGCCAACAAGTGAAAGCGGAAATAAAGAAACCAGGAGGTCTACTGCACAGTTTATCGATTCCTGAATAGAAATGGGATCACATTTCCATGGACTTCGTGACACAGTTACCACGTTCCTTCAGAGGTTGTGATGCGATTTGGGTCGTGATTGACAGATTGAACAAATCAGCATGCTTTATCCCGTATCAGATGACGTACAGATATGACCAGATGGCAGAGATTTATGTCAGAGAAGTGGTCAGATTGCACGGAGTGCCAAAGTCGATTGTATCAGACTGTGATCCTCTGTTTACTTCTCACTTTTGATAGAGTTTGCAACAGGCTCTCGGTACGAAGCTAAATCTGAGTTTCGCGTACCATACACAGACCGACGGACAGTCAGAGCGGACTATCCAGACATTGGAAGATATGCTGAGAGCTGTAGTGCTTGATTTTAGCACTAGTTGGCAAGATGCATTGCCACTTTATGAGTTTTTGTACAACAACAGCTATCAGACGAGTATTGAGATGGAACCATTTGAGGCGTTGTACGGAAAGAAGTGTCGATCCCCTCTGTATTGGGATGATATCTCTGATGTTCCTGAGACTGGACCTGATATGATCAGAGATATGACAGAGAATGTGAAGCTGATACATAAAAGAATGAAGGTAGCTCAAGATAGACAAGCCAAATATGCCAACATCATACGACAACCGTTGGTATTTGAGGCAGGAGACCGAGTATTTCTGAAGATTTCACCTTTCTGAGGTGTTGTCCGATTTGGCAAGAAAGAAAAGTTGTCTCCACGATATATCGGGCCGTATAAGATTCTCGAGAAGATAGGAGATCGTGCCTATCGACTCGCATTACCGCCTTATCTATCTGGAATACATGATTTCTTTCATGTATCTATGCTGCGGAAGTATCTCCCCGATGATTCTCATATTATTTAGCCATACGAGGCCGAGCTTGATGAATCTCTGAGTTACGTTGAAAAGCCGATACAGATTATTGATCGTGAAGAAAAGAAACTCAGAACAAAGACTATCCCACTAGTGAAAGTGCAGTGGACTCGTCACGGGATTGAAGAAGCTACTTGGGAGACTGAATCAGATATGAGACAGGAATTCCCAGAGTTATTCCACTGATGTGAGTTTCCTATTTCAGTTTCTGTTATTTCTGGTTTGATTGCCTGTGATATGATTGCTTGAGATTTTGAGGACGAAATCGTGTCTCAGAGGGGGAGAATTGTAAGGCCCGAGATTTTATCATGTTAATCCGAGATTATTTAATATATGAATTTTGGAATGTTGAGTCATATTCCATGGTTTTACAATTTCATAGGATTGAAATTGAATTAAAAAGGGTGGTGAGGACCAAATTGCAAATAGTGAAGACTTCAGGGGCTAAAGTGCAATAATGACTTGAGTGGGGCACTTTTCATGCATTTGATTATAAAATTTGGTCTTCCTCAACATTTCGGAAATGAGAAACAGCCGAGAGATCAAGGGAATTGCAAAGATTTTTAGAAGCTTCAAATCGTGATTTTATACTATCCGTATATCGGATTTTCAATTCGAACACAGTACCGTACTCCTCTTGTCGACAGCTACAATTGGACGTAAGTTTTATTGAGTTCTGTTATCATTTGAAATTATGATATTGGGGGAAATTGTTATTTGATCTATATTATGTGTTCTGGGAGTACTAGACATTGTATATTCGAAGTCAAATCGAAGAACATATTGATTATGGAATTGTTATGATTTTTCAGATGATATTAATTTAAATTGAATAGATTTGGATTATGGACTGATTACAGATTGTATTGGATATGTGTTATGATTGGTAATTGATATATATTGATGTCTGAGTTGACGGGGATATTGAGATTGTAATGTTATGCCGTCGAAACAGAATTAGATTGAGTTCTGATTATATCCAGTATTGGTTGAGTTGTATATTGATATTGTACTCCTCAATATTTTCGTTGTCAGATTGAGTATTGACAGGCTTCGAATTCCAGACGTGAACATCGAACGAGACTACGAATGAAAGGTATAAGTCAATGTGGCACCGGGAGAATGACTCGTGTATGATATACTTGAGTTTCTCTAAATCACATACTTATTGTTATTGTGTGTATTGATTTGAATTGATTTGCTTGTTCTATTGATTTATAGAAAGAAAGTATTAGACGAGTCTTCTTGTGACATAGGTGCCAGATAGTGATGGAATCGTCACTGGCACATTGCACATTGCACATTGTCACAGGATAGTGATTTGGCGATAGTGCCAGAGTCTGTGACGGATAGGTCAAGACACCGGATGTTTGTTTATATCGAAGTGGATAGAATTGGAGTTTCTTCTACTGATTGACAATTTTATATTGATTATGTTTTCAGATTTTGATACATATTACTGTTATCTGTTTCATGCTTTATATTGTTTATATGATTGCATGTTTCGTTGATTTATACTGGGATGTATATCTCACCGGAGTTATCCGGCTATTGTCGTGTTCGTATGTTTGCATGGCAACAGGTGGGACAGGTTCAGGATCAAGGAGATTAAGAGAGATCGTGATTAGAGTGGAGACTACAGACTTTGATTAGAGATAGGGTTTAAACATTTGATATGTAGTCGTTAAACCTTAGTTTTGGAATGATTGTATATAGTACAAGACTTGTACTTTAATATTGATATGTATGTTAGAATGTATTCAATTACGTTTCGCATTTAATATTGTATTTTAAAAAGAAAAAAATTTAGACCCTATTTATTATTACTGATTAAATTGTCCCAATGATGATTAAAAACATGATTAGCGTCCGGGTCCCCACAATAATCCAGGTCGACTTTAATAATATCAGATATTAACAAAATAAATTAAAAAAGTAAAATATCTTAGCATACACCTATTACATTAGTCAAGGCTCTCAATCATCCTTCAAGCATTTAATATCACATACTAACATCAATTAATTTAAAAAAAATTAATTAATGGATTAAATCATGTATCTAATAAATTTATTACTAACTACCACAATTATTAAATAATTTAATAAATTAAATAAAAACCTTTTATTTAATTTCCAATTTATTCAATAATAATTGATTTTTTGTAAAAAATATTTTTACCATAAATAATTAAAATCTAATTATCTATTTTTCAAGAAATTTATTGATTTACCAAAATTTGATTTTAAGGAAAAATTAAACAAATTTTCATAAAATATCTATTTTATCCAAAATTTTGTAAAATCATAAAATCGCACCCAAGTCCCAAACAATTCAAGCCCATGACCAGCAAGGTGCCCGAGAAGTTCTCGGGCACTTGCACGTGCTGCCAGCATGTTGCCCGATCATATCGGGCACTGTCGGGCATGCATGCTCGCAGCCGCATGTGGCCCTGCGCCTACGGTCTGCCCCAAACAATTTCGGGCAGATCGGGAATATTTGTTCTGATTAAAATCAAAATTTTAATAGTGCATCAATTTTATGAAAAATTTTCTTGCGTGGTATGAAATAAATTATTCAACATAAAATAAACCATATGATAAAGAAAACCCGACTCCGATACCACTGTTGGGTAATCGGTTTTCTCGTGTCCAAAATGTAGCATAAGTTTTAAAATTTTAATTTCACATTCAAATAATGTTCTTGAACACTCGTATGGTTTAAACAAATTAAACATTCATAGGACTGTTTATGAATCTACCATTAGTGAATAAATCACTCAGAACCAACTATTGTGGGGTTTGCGGACATAGCTCTTGTGATATTCCCTACGAACGATCTTCTTGAACTATTTTATTCAATTATCCTAATCCGATCCACAAATGGATTGATTGTTCATGCTTGCCGGTCCAAATTTCATATGGAGTCTTTTCATGATTTTTATTGATCATGGACTGGTTTTGAGTATAACAGGCTGTGTTTATAGCTTCTGCCCAAAATCCTTTTGAAACACTAGATTCGGCTAGCATAGTTCTAGCTGCTTCCTTTAATGTGCGGTTTCTTCTTTCAGCTGCTCCGTTCTGTTGAGGTGATCTAGCCGCTGATAGTTCATCCTTTATGCCATGATCTTCAAGAAAGGATGAAAAGAATTGGTATAGAAATTCAGTTCATCTGTCACTCCTGATTCTGTCAATTGTTTCGCTTCTCTCATTCTGAAGTCTTTTGAGCAGCTTGATTAGTTGATTGGCATTATGATCTTTGGGGTTTAGAAATGTTACCCATGTAAATCTGGATATATCATCAATTACTACAAGAGTGTATTTCTTTCCCCCTAAGCTCGTTACGTGTATTTGTTCAAATAGATCCATATGAAGAAATTCCGGACATCTTGCTATTGAGTTTCTTCCTCTGCTTTTGAATGTTGAGCAAACTTGTTTTCCTAATTGACATGCACTGAAAATTCTATCTTTGGAAAAGTCAATGTTAGGCAAATCAGATACAAATTTAAGTCTGTTAATAGTAGCAATGGATTTAAAGTTGAGATGGTTGAGTCGTTTATACCAAAGCCAATTTTTATTTCCATTCAAGGCAATAAAGCAGGTAGGTGCATTAAGATAATCATCACTCAATTTGACTTTATATGTATTTTGCTTTCTATGACCAGTCAACATGATATTACCAGCTGTGGTTTTAACCGTGCATATGAATTTTTGAAACACAACGGTGTAACCTTTGTCACATAGTTGGCTTATGCTTATCAAGTTATAACATAGATTTTCTATAAGAAGCACATCTTTAATGATAACTTTGCTGTAGATAATCTTACATTTACCCACAGCTCTACCTTTAGAATTATTACCAAAGGTAATATTTGGGCTTCTGTAGTTGACTATTTCTGATAAAATACCTTTGTTTCCAGTCATGTATCTAGAGCATCCACTATATAAAAACCAGATGGATTCTTCCAGCTCCTTTTTCTTTGTTTCCTGTCATCATTGAAACAAGAGATTGGTACACTTATCTATTTGGGTCCTAAGTTTATTAATCCTTTAGGAATCCACACTTGAATTATCCTGAAGAATTTTTCATGATGTGTCCTAAAGTAAGTGATGTTATGTGAATAATAAAGTGGTGTATGCAGTGCCTTTTCTTTTCCAGTATGTTGTTTCGACCTACCTCTTTTGAACAGGTCGGCTATTGTGGTAATAGTTAGGTCTAGTTTTTGAATGATTTCCAGTTGACCCTGACTTTCTGCTGGCCCAACCTGAACCGTAGCGGTTGTATTTGGCCTGCATTTGAGCCATGATCGGTTGGTTTTAGCATTCTCAATTTCGACGTATCCTAAACCACATCGCCTTCTGTTATTTTTAAGATTTACATTCTGAGTGCTTTGATCTTCAGTTTTATCATGTTCATATACCGTACTAGATTTGACAAATTTAATTTATTTTAAACTGTCTGTCTCTAGTAGATGTTGAGTTGATGCTCCAGAAGTGTTGCATTCATTAATGCTATAGCATAGTCCGGTTCTGTCTCCGGTTGGTTTCTGCATTTCATGCATCTTGTTAAGAGAAACATGACTTGTTAGTGTTGACTGTAATTATCAATCGTTTATTTTCTTTTAACGTGGCATGGAACAATCTTGGCAGGTCATCGTTCTCAGCTATAACAGACTTAACTTTACTCTCAAATTTTCAACCTCATTTTGCTACGAACAGATAGAGAGTTAACTTGTTTTTCAAGTTTTGTTTTTCTGTTTTGGCTTCATTGAACTGCTGTGATAGCCTCTTAAACTCATTTACCATGTCATGAAGTGCGGTGACAAGATCTTCTCATGTTAATTCATCAGAGTTAAAGTCAGATACCATTCATTGGTAGATTCATGATCTTCTTTGGCCATGAGAAATTCTACTTTCTCATCTTCGCTTTCATTTGAAGATTCTTCAAAGATGGACTTTTCAGATTCTGATTCAACCCATTCGCCTTTATCTTCTTCTGCAACTAAGACTCGCTGGCTTTTCTTTTTGACGAATCCTTTGTTGTCTTTAAGTTGTCTTCTGTCACTTGATTTCTTTTCATCTTTTCGTAGCCTGTTGCATTCTGCAATGAAATGTCCTTTCTCTCCACAGTTAAAACAAGCTTGACCATTATCAGTATGGTCCTTGTTGAAGTGAGGTTTATTCATCTGTGATTGATTCTTACGCATGAATTTACTGAATTTTTTAACAAATAAAGACATGGCTTCATTGCTTAATTACTCGGCCGATTTCTTACTTGTGGACTCTTCGATCGGAACAGTCACTGTAGTGGCTGCCAATGCCTTTGTTTTTTGAGAGGCGTATGGTTCATCTTCAGTTCATATCCCAAGCTCGAACTCATATGCTTTAAGATCGGCGAAGAGGTCATGAAGTTCCAGCTTGTTCATATTTTGGATTCTCGCATTGCTATATTCTTTACGTCCCATTCTCTAGGAAGAGCTCGCATAACCTTTAAAGCAATTTTGCAATTAGAATAATCTTTTCCTATTGAAATGAGTTCGATGATAATACCGCTGAACCGTTCATCAAATTCTGCTAGAGTTTCTCCTGGCTTCATTTTTGCATTATCAAACTTCTGGATGGTGACGGCTAACTTGTTTTCTTTTTTCTGATCGTTGCCTTCACATAATTGAGTGATTTTTTTCTCATAGTTCTCTAGCAGTAGTGCAATTTTTGATTTTGGCAAACATATTTTTGTCCAGAGTCTTGTAGAGGATGTCTTTTGCAACGTTGTCCAGATTTGCCTTCTTTTTGTCTTAAGCTTTCCATTCGGATCTGTGCTTTTCTACCATCTGAGGAGCACCTTCGACTGTAGCAGCAGCTGTATTAACTTTCAAGATTTTCATCGGCCCATCGGTGATAATATACCACATATCGTCATCTTCGTCTGCTAGATGTGTTTGCTTACGAATTTTTCAATCATCATAATCTTCTTTAGAGATCATCGAAATTTTATTGAAAGAAGCCATAAATGTTTAAAAAGATATCAGGCTTTTAGAAAACCCCTCTCTGATACCACTTGTTAGGATCGGGAAAGAGTTTAGAAGGGGGTGAATGAACTCTTTCAAATTTTCTCGAGTAAAATATTGGTTTCAACCGTTTTTAGGTGGTTGAAAATTCTTCTCAAACGGTTGGAAATGTGAATCACTATTAAGTGCGGAAGACGGTTCACAATGTCCAACGTGACTTAAACTCGTAAACGAACTTAATCAATAACTAAGGTCTCGATAAGTGAATGATTGCGGAAAGTAAGATGACACAGGTTTGTTATGGATGTTCAGAGAATAAATACTCCTACGTTAACCCTTCTTCAATTTTAGGAAGTATTCCACTAAAAGACTTTGTCTTTACAAAGTCTTGCAACAGCCCACTCCAATCAGAACTTATCACACATCCTGTTTTGGAACTCTTAGTGATCACTTTACACTTTTGGGTTTTAAGAACACTTGGTTCACCAAACACCAAAAACTAAATCAAATAAACAAAAGGTAACATGATATGAACAATCAGTTTGGTTTGAGTAGCAAGAAATTGATCCTTAGATGATCGAATGTAATGATGTTCAAAGCGTGCTGAAAGAGCAATGAAGTGTTTAGGCTTTTGATAGCGCTCTGAGATCTTTATGTATGCTAGCAATGTAATGTTTGACCTGTGAATCAAGAAGTTGTTTTAGCTAGCAAACTCCTCCGTTAATATACAAAATCTTCTCACGGTCGAAAAGAGCACAACAACGTTAACCTGATCCTCTAAAAAGATGTGTCACTGTCGTCTTTAAGAGCATTAAGTGTTCTACAATAAACGCATTTAATGTTCATTTTTCTCAGCATAGTTCTGAAGCGCTTTTCTTGAGGAGTTCCTTTTATGGTAACTTTTTTTAGCATCAGAACTTGAAGTCTATACTTGGTCTTCCTTTTCTGGGATAGAGACATAAATGCGGATCATTCTTGGAACTGATGTACATATATGTTGACTTCAAGGCAGTGTAATACTTTGAATGTATTAAGCCGGTCAAAGAATTTCTTTGAGCAATAAATGGTTCTCTTTAATGATCCGGTTCTGAGGAATAAAAAATCAGCGGTCTGAAATAAGCTGTTGATTCTTCAATGAGCTTTAGCTGGTTAGAGCTGGGCGGTTGAACTGATATGTGTCACATATAAGAACCGCAGCTGTTTTCATTCTGTCTTGTTTTTGTCATACACCAAATTTCTTGGGAATAATATTTTCTTAACAATGAATATCACAAATACATATCAATGACACATCAACATTATCTCAAATCAGTAATTTCCTCAATAACTTGCTCAAACTAAATCAAGTATGAGCAAGTAATACAAATAAATCAAACACAATCACACAATTCATTTGTGTCTATTCAAGTGTAGACAAGACTCAATGGAGCATTCCCAGCTATGCTCAGATACCACAAACTATGGGGCCCTTTACTCTTAATTGTTATTACAATACAATTCGATTAGGGTTAATTACTTACAACAGAAAAGGAATTTAAATTTTCTTTACAATTAGCCCAAAATATATTATTTGAATACTAAAAATAGTATTTCATCTCCAATCAGAAAATATTCCCACAGATAATCAACATCAACTACATACAAACAACTCATATCCTCGGGACATGCCCCGGTATATAGATACATATACATATATACTGAGATAGAGCACTAAACCTCAAATCAAATATGACTTCCTCCAGAAGTATCATCTCTGGTTTCATGATAACCTGAAGTACCTGTCATTGTCCACACACAAAGACAACAACAGCCCCCTTTGAGGGTGAGCAAAGCTCCATATGGAACAACCATCATATATACAACATATATCTACACAAGGATATATGATATGCAATGCATGTATGTCGTTGAGATATCAGGTCAAATACCCATCCACTGAGCATATACCGAAATCAATCGAATCGCTATCAAATCAATGCTCAAGCAGGCACACATGCCTCAATCAGGAGTACTTGTATGATAGCACAAAGCGCCATCAAATCCCAATTCTCAATCAATAATCGGAGACACAAATAACTATGCTTTAAGGACCACATAATGCCAAATATAGCATCGTGTTCACAAATCCCAGGATCAAATCCAATCATTTCAGGGTATCCAAGGATCATAGCTAACGTGTACGTCATGTATCGATGTATGTAGCAAATAATGTGTGTTAACAAAATATTCTACCTAGATATTACGATATTAATAATCAAACATATATAATTCCAATTAATTAATTAATCATATTTCCTAAATTGTACACAATTTAAGCATCGCTATGTACATGCATGTAGAGTGTACATTGACCTTAACCATAGTAACAATTATAATATATATATATATTTTTTAAAGTTTATAATATATATTTATTATTATATATATGTTTATTATTATTGAAATCTAGGGAATGTGTAAGACTGAAGGACTGTAAAATACCAAAAATATTCTTTCCCAACTTCAAACAGAACCAGATTCTTTTTTAACCCTTCACCCTTTTAATATAATATAATATCTTCTGCAACCTGTGGGTAATTTTTTTAAAAATATTATACAAACACAATTAGATATTTTTTTGATTTATTGTCTTAAGTAAAATAAACATTATATTATTTTCTAGTACATTTAAAAATATAAGATGAATAGTCTGTATTCTGACATTAATCTATATTTTGATGTAATAATAACAAAAAAAACTATTGATTGCGCTAAACTACACTTATTGTTTCTTCGGAACACCGATTTCCTTGATACCTTTATTTTTGTGATAATTAAGATATAATAAAATGAAATTATAATATTTGATAAGAAAAATATATTACAGCATAATTATACTATATTTTATTTTTAATTAATACTAAATTTATATTTTGCATACCAAAGGCTACTGATACCAATAAAATTTCGCTTACTCTGTATAATGTATATTTATAATTTTTATATATATGTGCACTTTGCATGTACGTAAATATACAATCACGAAAATAATTTGGGTATATAAATTATATTTAATTTACATGGAAAAAGATTTTGAAAATATATAATTTGGTTAAATATGTTTCCAACATCGATATTTTATGAATATCGTGATTTAAAAATTTATTTAAGTTCTTAAAAGTTCAATAATAATTCCATTTGTATAGTGGCCGACACATTAGGGCTTTTCGACATATTATTATTAAAACTTTATTTTATTCCAAGGATTAATGCTTAATAATTCTCCACCAAGCATTTATTCTTCAATAATTATTGTTCAAATACACATACATATTGGTTATACCCCTGTCAGTGTCCGGGTCAATGATGACCCGGGTTGTCAATTGGATAGCCCCTATCCAAGGCCAGCTTCCCGGGCAGCCGTGTAGCCCGGGCTCTCATGTAAAAGACCCGTGTAACTTACCACTTGGGTTACCTCGAGAATCGCACCACACTTGAGTATGATTGATACAGGCAGTCCAATCTGTCATAACAACTTGGGCTTGAAGTGTCCTAAAAGCCATTAGAAGCTCTAGTATTGACAGCCAACTTACCATACCTAGTAGATGGCACGAAAATCGAGGTAACTATCCATTCCTCTACTATAAATAGCAGGTATTAATGTCATTTAATGATTCTGAAATCTTTGAACTCTAAAGCACTTACATATTTCCTCTCAAATATTGTTTGTGTTCATCCTCAACCTGCTGACTTTAGCATCGGAGTGGCCACGCCGGACACCTCTCCGGTGCCTATTCACGAGTTCTTTTCATTATTTGAAGGTGTTATTCAAGCCATTACCGTTACTCAAATTCCCAAACATTATAAATTGTTGATCTGATCCGTTGGAGCTCCTTACCCGGTTACCCGTTTCATCGAGATTGCATCATTGGTGCCGTCTGTGGGAAATCTTGAGCTCAAGACGTTGATATGGCTCGTACGAGAAGAACTGACCAGGATAATTCTCGGGCCCAGGAGGACGGGAGACAAACTTCGAGACAAAGAGGTGTTAATAACACCAGGCAAAATCTCATAACCGTGACCCTGAAGACCTAAAAAAAATTATGGCCGATGCCATCGTGCAAGATATGACCAGAAAGGAAGTCTCTCGGCATGTCATCCAATCCGAGCACGAGCAAGAACAGGAGCAGGAGCAAGAGCGGGAGTTGGGGGAGCAGAAGGAGGCGGGAGGAGAGAATGAGGAGTACAGTGCTGGGTTGAAATCTCCGACTACGGCAGAAGAATTGCGGGAGTTGAGGAAGAAGATGAAGGTCCTGGAAGGACAGTTGGAAAGTCGGAGTGTTGCCCGGGCAGTCCCGAGAGGATGCCGGTTTACTGATATCATTGTCCGGGAGCCTCTTCCCGGAAATTTCAAGTATGCAAAAGTGAAAGACTATGATGGCAATGCAGACCCGGAGGAGCACCTGGCCAGGTTTGAAAATATGGCCATGTTGCACTGTTTTACTAATCGAATCAAGTGTAAGGTGTTCCTAACAACACTGGTGGATTCAGCTCAGAGGTGGTTCGAGGGCTTGACTTCCCAAAGTATCAGCTCTTTTGAAGACTTCCAGAAGGTGTTTTTACACCATTTCAGCAGCAGTAAAAAGTACAAAAAGACCGCTTTTAGCCTTTTTGAAGTTGAACAGAGCCCAAAAGAGAGTTTAAGGGCCTATATCATAAGGTTCAACATAGTGGCCCTAGACGTCCCCACTTGTGCCACTGAAAGAAAGACTACTGCATTTACCCAGGGTTTGAGAGAGGGTGAATTCTTCAAGTCACTGACCAAAAAGGTGCCTGGGGATTTCGAGGATCTGTTGTCATGAGCAGAAAAGTACATCAATATGGAGGAGGCCCAGAAACAGAAGAGGGAAGCTGTGAGAAAAGAGAGAGGAGACCGGGTGTCTAAGCCCGAGAAGAGGGGACAGAAGAGGGGCAATACAGGGCACTTTTCTCATCACGTGCCTCTGAAAATTTCCCAGGAAAGGGAAGTGCAGGAATGCAGCAGAGATTTGGCCCAAAATCATCAGGTATCCCGGCCCGAGAAGAAAGGATTTTGCCCTCTTCACAAAGTGTGCCACCATAACACTGAAGACTGCAAAACACTGAAGGGGAATTATGTCTCACCTTCCATCTCGGGACCCAGCAACAATAGCCAGAGGCCGAGAGTGCC
This sequence comes from Primulina eburnea, assembly GCF_022965805.1. Lineage (NCBI taxonomy): Eukaryota > Viridiplantae > Streptophyta > Magnoliopsida > Lamiales > Gesneriaceae > Primulina > Primulina eburnea. Next base: position 26,796,415 of record NC_133116.1, read on the forward strand.
ACCCTGGACATCTCGGCAACCAGGATCCAGCGCCCGAGGAGGAAGTATGAGGAATATCCCGAGGATTGAGCCCAGTAGAAGAAGGGAGCCTGAGCCCGAGAGAAAAAAAAAATTCGCCCCCTGCCACGAGATTGATTAAAATGATATTAGGAGGCTCTACTGATAGAGACTCCAACCGGGCAAGCAAGTCGAGAAGTAGGAGGGAGTGTTTGGAGGTGGAGGGAGGCGAGAAGGAGTGAGGCGGTCATCAGTTTTGGCCCGGAAGATTTGAAAGGGGTGAATCTACCCCACAACGATGTCCTGGTGATCCAAGCCCGAGTGGCAAATTATGATATTTTACGAGTCTTCGTGGACTCGGGCAGCTCTGTAAATGTAATTTTTAAAGATGCCTTTATGCAGATGGACTTGCAGGGCTATCACTTGGAGGCTGTGGAAACTGCCCTATTTGGTTTTGCTGGCCATGTGGTTTAGCCGGAAGGGAGAGATTGTTTTGCCATTAACCCTGGGTTCTCAGGATCTTAAAAGGACGGTGATGACTTCATTTACCGTGGTGGACTCCCCATCATCATATAATATCATTCTGGGGAGGCCGGCTATGAACGAGCTGAGAGCCGTAGCATCCACCTACCACCAAAAGATAAAGTTTCCAGTGGGAGCCTGGGTGGGAGAAGTCCGAGGAGATCAGCCATCTTCTCAAAAGTGCTATGTGGAGACAGTCTGGGCTGATCAGAGCAAGACCAGGAGGGAAGGGAAGAATGCAAAGGTGGATGGAGTACAAGGGAGAGTGATGGAGAGAGGAGAGGTGCACTTTGTAGCAGAAGAAGAGCAAGAAGTGGTAGAATTCGGACTAGGCCAACAAATCCGGGTGGCCCGGGATCTCAGCATATTCACCCAGGGTTAGTCTGGTTAACTCTTTCAAAGCTAATATTCATGTGTTTGCATGGTCCCAACAGGAGTTGACAGGGATTTCTCCTCTGATAGCGGAGCACCAATTGAACATCCTCCCAGGATCTCACCCGGTGAAGCAAAAAAAGAGACACTTTGGTCCTGAAAAGGACAAAGTTATTGATGAGCAAGTAAAAGAGCTCCTGAAGGCTGGCCACATTCGAGAGATTCAATTCCCTTCGTGGCTCTTGAATATGGTCTTGGTGCCCAATTCTACCGGGAAGTGGCGCATGTGTGTAGACTTCCACGATCTTAATAAAGCTTGTCTCAAGGATCATTATCCTCTGACCCCGCATTGATCAATTGGTGGATTCCACATCGGGCTTCGAATTGCTAAGCTTCATGGACGCGTACCAGGGGTATCATCAAATCCCTCTGGCCAAGAGTGATCAAGATAAAGCCAGCTTCATCACCTCGGGAGGTACATTTTGTTATATTGTAATTCCTTTCGGGTTGAAGAATGCAGGGGCTACTTACCAGCGTTTGATGAACAATGTTTTCAAGAAGCAGTTGGGGCGAAATGTGGAATTCTATGTGGATGATATTCTGGGCAAAAGCCGGGAGGTTGCAAGCTTTATTGGTGATCTGGAAGAAACTTTTGCCACTCTCATGCAATACGGGATCAAGCTTAACCCTGCCAAGTGTATTTTTGGCGTAAAGAGTGGCAATACAGGGCACTACACCATGGCTCGTAGCCTGTTGTCACTTGATTCTTTCATCTTTACGCCAAAAATACACTTTTGGCTGTGCTGTGCATGCCATCTCCCCGAGGTGAATCAGGAAAAAGTCCCGTCTGTGCTGTGCATGCCATCTCCCCGATCTGTCAAGGAAGTACAGAAGTTGACCGGGAGGATTGCTTCCCTGTCTCGATTTATTTCTCGGTCAGCGCATAGAAGTTATCCTTTCTTTCAAGTCTTGAGGAAGGCCCAGCAATTTGGACGGGATAATAAATGTGAACAGGCCTTCCAGGACTTGAAGATTCATCTTGCAGAACTCCCTGTAGGTTAAGACGGAGCTCGGGGAGAAATTATATGTCTATTTGTCTACTACGGAGTATGCTGTCAGCTCGGTTTTAATAAAATAAGAAGGCTCCGATAAAAAGCATGTTTATTATGTTAGTCATGCTCTAAGAGGACCCGAGATCCGGTACAGTGAAGTAGAGAAGTTTGCTCTTTCCTTGGTCATGACTGTCCGGAAGCTAAGGCCTTACTTCCTGTCACATCAAATAGTTGTTCTTACTAATAGTCCTCTTGGCAGGATCATGACTCACTCTGAAGTGTCCGGGCGTATGGTCAAGTGGACAATAGAGTCGGGTGGCCATCAAAGCACAAGCTCTGTCAGATTTTTTATCCGAGATGGTCCAACCCAATGTAGAGGAAGTATGGAGAGTATTCGTGGATGGGGCGTCTAGCCTAGCCGGGTGCGGAGTAGGGGTTGTGATAATATCTCCCCCAGTAGAAAAGATTAATCTGGCACTTAGAATTGACTCCCGGGTAACCAACAATGAGGCTAAGTATGAGGCTGTCCTAGCTGGTATTCAAGCTGCCCGGAAGTCAGGGCTTCCCGGATTATTATATATTCCGATTCGACTCAACAAATAAAGGGCGTGTGTGAGGCTAAGGATGACAGGATGCTAAAATATTTACAGCTCATCAAAGCCCAAGCAGAAGTTTTTGCGGATTGGGGTATTGAACAAAAACCCCAGGAAGAGAAAAGTGAGGCAGATACTCTACCAAAAATGACTGCTTCTTTTTCAGAGGTAAATACTCGAGAGGTCTTGCGTGTTTCCCTGTCGATCCTTTCTCCTGAGGAAGAAATGTTACCAGAACCAGAGGACTCCTGGATGACACCTTTGATCCAGTTTATGATAAATAATGAGTTGCCCGAAGACAGAGCCCGAGCTCAGAAAACTAAGAGACAAACTCCCAGGTTTGTTCTCTTAAATAATATTTTGTACAGGAGATCATTCCAGGGACCTCTTTTGAAATGACTATCTAAGAAAGAGGTGGATTACGTCCTCCGAGAAATTCATGAAGGTTGTTGTGCCGAGCACCTCGGGGGAATGTCTTTGGCCCGAAAATGAATGCTTGCTGGTTTTTGGTGGCCAACTTTAAGTCAAGATGCTGCTAGGGTGGTCTAAGCTTGTGAAGGTTGTCAACATCATTCGAATTTTAAGCACAGCCCGACTACCCTCATGAAGCCTATTTGGGAATCTTGCCCCTTTGATCAATGGGGCATGGATATTGTGGGCCCTTTCCCCGTTGCTCGGGCTCAGAAAAAATTCTTGTTAGTAGCTGTTGACTACTAAAATTACCGAGCAGGAAGTATTGAAGTTTTTGTGGAAAAGCATCGTGTGCCGATTTCGAGTGTCCAGGATACTAATCTCAGATAATGAGAGACAATTTCAGGGCAAAAAAATCACATCATGGTGCCGGGAGATGAAGATCACTCAGTCTTTCACCTCTGTTGACTATCCTCAAGCAAATGGCCAAACAGAGGTAGTCAACAGAATCATTGTACAAGCATTAAAAACCCGGCTTCAGGGGAAAGGAAAGGACTGGGTGGAGGAATTACCCAGTGTTCTCTGGGCTTACAGAACTACTCCTCGGGCACCTACTTAAGAAACTCCTTTCAACTTGGTATATGGTTATGAAGCGGTCCTTCCAGTAGAAATCGGGCAGACTTCTTCCCGGGTAGAATCTTACCCGGATGGCAATGACCAAAGCAGGGCCATGGAATTGGATTTAATAGAAGAAAAAAGAGACCGGGCATTCATTCGAATGGAGGCATACAAGAGCCGGGTTAAGAAATCGTATAACAAAAAGATCCGCATCAGAGACTTCCAAGTCGAGGATCTAGTCATGAAAAAAGTCAACCCTGCTGTGGAAGTTGGGAAGCTGGAAGCTCGGTGGGAAGGACCTTACAAAATCACTCGGAGAGTCAGCTCGGGATCTTTTTATCTAGAAGATGCGCAGGGACGCTCTCTCAAAAGACCTTGGAATGTATTTAATTTAAAGCAGTACTATGCATGACGGATGTAATTATTTGATGGATGAAATAAATGAAAGATATATTTTCTCAGATCGTGATCTGAATGTTTCTGTTATTAAGTCCCGGGACATGTATTCCGGCCCAAGGCTCCGCACCTTGGTTCTAAAAAGCCCAGGGCACTACACCCTGGCTCGGGGAACTACACCTCGACCATTCACAAGTCCCGGGACATGTTCTCCGGCTCAAGGCTCCGCACCTTGGTTCTAAAAAGCCCAGGGCACTACACCCTGGCTCGGGGAACTACACCTCGACCATTCACAAGTCCCTGGACATGTTCCCCGGCCCAAGGCTCCGTACATTGGTTCTAAAAAGCCCAGGGCACTACACCCTGGCTCGGGGAACTACACCTCGACCATTCACAAGTCCCGGGACATGTTACCCGGCCCAAGGCTCCGCACCTTGGTTCTAAAAAGCCCTGGGCGCTACACCCAGGCTCGGGGAACTACACCTCGACCATTCACAAGTCTCGGGACATGTTCCCCGGCCTAAAGCTCCGCACCTTGGTTCTAAAAAGCCCAAGGCACTACACCCTGGCTCGGGGAACTACACCTCGACCATTCACAAGTCCCGGGACATGTTCCCCGGCCCAAGGCTCCGCACATTGGTTCTAAAAAGCACAGGGCACTACACCCTAGCTCAGAGAACTAAACCTCGACCATTCACAAGTCCCAGAACATGTTCCCCAGCCCAAGGCTCTGCACCTTGGTTCTAAAAAGCCCAGGGCACTACACCCTGGTTCGAGGAACTTCACCACGATCATTCACAAGTCTCGGGACATGTTCCCCGGTCCAAGGCTCCGCACCTTGGTTCTAAAAAGCCCAGGGCACTACACCCTGACTCGGGAAACTACACCTCGACCATTCACATGCCCCAGGACATGTTCCCCGACCCAAGGCTCCGGAACTTGGTTCTAAAAAGCCCAGGACACTACACCATGGCTCGGGGAACTACACCTCGACCATTCACAAGTCCCGGGACATGTTCCCTGGCCCAAGGCTCCGCACCATGGTTCTAAAAAGCCCAGGGCATTACACCCTGGCTCGGGAAACTACACCTCGACCATTCACAAGTCCCGGGACATGTTTCCCGGCCCAAGGCTCCGCACCTTGGTTCTAAAAAGCCCAGGGCACTACACCCTGGCTCAAGGAACTACGCCTCGACCATTCACAAGTCCCGGGACATGTTCCCCGGCCCATGGCTCCGCACCTTGGTTCTAAAAAGCCCAGGGCACTACACACTGGCTCGACGAACTACACCTCGACTATTCACAAGTCCCGAGACATGTTCCTCGGCCTAAGGCTCCGCACCGTTGTTCTAAAAATCCCAGGGTACTACACCCTGGCTCGAGGAACTACACCTCGATCATTCACAAGTCCCGGGACATGTTTCCCGGCTCAAGGCTCCGCACCTTGGTTTTAAGAAGCCCAAGGCACTACACCCTGGCTCGGGGAACTACACTTCGACCATTCACAAGTCCCGGGACATGTTCCCCGGCCCAATGCTCCGCACCTTGGTTTTAAAAAGCCCATGGCGTTACACCCTGGCTCGTGGAACTACACCTCGACCATTCATAAGTCTCGGGACATGTTCCCCCGCCCAAGGCTCCGCACCTTGGTTCTAAAAATCCCAGGGCACTACACCCTGGCTCGGAGAACTACACCTCGACCATTCACAAGTCCCGGGACATGTTCCCCATCCCAAGGCTCCGCACCTTGGTTCTTAAAAGCCCAGGGCACTACACCCTGGCTCGGGGAACTACACCTCGACCATTCACAAGTTCCGAGACATGTTCCCCGGCCCAAGGCTCCGCACCTTGGTTCTAAAAAGCCCAGGGCACTACACCCTGGCTCGGGGAACTACACCTCGACCATTCACAAGTCTCGGGACATGTTCCCCGGCCCAAGGCTCCGCACCTTGGTTCTAAAAAGCCCAGGGCACTACACCATGGCTCGGGGAACTACAACTCGGCCATTCACAAGTCCCGGGACATGTTCCCCGCCCCAAGGCTCCGCACCTTTGTTTTAAAAAGCCCAAGGCACTACACCCTGGCTTGGGGAACTACACCTCGACCATTCACAAGTCCCGGGACATGTTCACCGGCCCAAGGCTCCGCACCTTGGTCCTAAAAAGCCCAAAGCACTACACCCTGTCATGGGGAACTACACCTCGACCATTCACAAGTCCCGGGACATGTTCCCCGGCCCAAGGCTCCGCACTTTGGTTCTAAAAAGCCCAGGGCACTACACCCTGGCTCGGGGAACTACACCTCGACAATTCACAAGTCCCGGGACATGTTCCCCGGCCCAAGGCTCCGCACCTTGGTTCTAAAAAGCCCAGGGCACTACACCCTGGCTCGAGGAACTACACCTCGACCATTCACAAGTCCCGGGACATGTTCCCCGACCTAAGGCTCCGCACCTTGGTTCTAAAAAGACCAGGGCACTACACCATGACTCGGGGAACCATGCCTCAACCATTTAAGATTTCGTGATAAGTTGGGGTTTACTCTTATTTAGAAGAAATGCGCGGGTACTGATCATAAGTCCCCGATCAGTTCTTAATACCCAGAAATTTCTAATGACTTATCAAATATCTCGGTTATTATGAAGTCATGATGCTGAGTACTTGTCAGAAAAATACAAGAGCGCTAAAAGGAAAGGAAGATTGCATTAATAAAGGCTGAAGGCCTGAAAGTTACAAACAAAAGCAAATAAAAAGAGAAAAATACAAGTACAAGTCCTAGTCTATATCTACATGTTCAGGCCCGGGCTGCTCTTCTCTATCAACCTCCTTCTCATCCTCGCCATCCTTGGGAAGGGATGCAATGGCCAGACCAAAATCCAGAAAGTTTTCCTTATCTTGGGGTAGGAGTCCGGCTTCCTCAAATTGTTCCTGGAATTTCTCAAATCCGGTCTGAAAAAGATGATAGGCCTTGTGCGTCACGGCCTTATTAAATTCAGGAGATTGGAGGAAGGAAGCCTGCCACTTATTTTTATCATACTCCACCAGGGCCAAATCATTCTCGGCCTTTTCTGCCCGGGAAATCTGATCCTCAATCTGCTCGGATAGAGAATGGTTTCTCGACTCCGAAACAGACAGGGCAACTCTAAGATTTTCCTCCCCGAAGGGCAGCTTCATTGAGATCTTCCTGAGACTTATCCAAAGCCATGTGGGCCGACTCCAAGTATGCTTTCAGGACGGCAATTTGCTCTTCATGAAGGCTTTTAGCCAGTGCGAGCTTTCCGTGCAACTGATCTTGAACGTCCTTGGCAACCCGGGCTTGTTGGCCTTTCCTAGTGGCTGCCGCCGCCACTTCCTCGAATGTCGAGATCATCATTTGGGCAGCCTGTACAAAGCAAATTAAAAAAAAAAAAAAGAGAGAGGAGGAATGAAGAGGAAACTTACAGATAGGAAGCGGTTGGATCCTTCCAGAAACCGGACACCGAGCCCAAAGTTCTTCAAGAAGGCCTCCTCTTCAGGAGTAAGCATGTGCTTGAGGCGCCGAATGCCTGTTGAAGTTTCCCCCTCCAGGAAAATGTTGGGCCAGGTGGGTTGATCGATCAGAGGAGGCTCTTGAGGAGGTTCCTCTGTAGTTTGTTGAGGGGGAGGGGTGAGTGACCGAGTTGCCTGGGAGGTGCCCTGACCTCCTTCCTGATTAGCCCTCATTCAGGATCAGCTCCGGGCTTGTGGTAGCCTTTCGCTTCCTCTGAACGAAGGGGACATGGTCCTCAGGGTCCTCTTGGGGTGCTTCCCGAGCCACCTCCTCTTGTTGAGTCTCAACCCGGTTTGACTCAGTATGCCGGGCTACAGCTTCCTTGGCTATTTTCTTCTCGAGGGCAGCTTTCCGGGCTGCCATTTTCTTCTCTTTGGCCGTATTTTCAGCCGCCCACTTCTTGGCGAAGGCCTCCTGCATTTTTGAGTTATCTGCACAAGAATAAGAAGAAGTTTCAGAACGAGTAATAATTATGATATTCTAAAAACAAAGACTAGGATGTCAAGAATTACCGGGTTGAGCGCCCGAGACAGCAACCTCATCAATCACCCTGTCCAAAGGGTCCTCAGCACGGGCACTCAACCCATAGGTAATTAGGTTTTCATCTACGATGAGAACAGAAGAGGAGTACTTCCGCCCCTCCACCAAGGTTTTGCTCACAAGGAAAGGCTCCTCGAATTTGTAGGACTGGGGAAGGATAGGTTGTTGGGGAAGGGAAGGGAGAAAACCCGGTCAGGCAGGGAAGAGGACCCGAGAGTTGAATGTAGAAAAATTTTCCTTTCCATCCCTTTTGAGAGGAAGGTATGTCATCAAGGAATCGGGCATTTAGCCGGACAGTCAAGGAAAATTCATTGTCCCCAAGCCGGCAAGAAAAAAAATAGTGGAGGATAAGGGGAGTAATGAGATAATTATTCATCTTGAAGAAGACATAGGCCGAGGCCATAATCCTAAAGGAATTAGGATGGAATTGGTTAACCGGTACGCCGAAGAACTTAGCGACCTCAATATAAAAAGGGGGGACAGGAAATCGAGACCATTCCGGACTTGGTCCCGAAAGAAAGTAGTATACCCGGGAGGAGGGTTATTAGCCCTGTCAGAAGGCCCGGGTATTAGAATGGAAAAAGAAGAAGGAATAGACCCAAAAGATTGGAGTTCCTCGTCCGCCCCCGAGCGCAAAGTGCTGCTCATTGAGGAGAACAAAGGAGCCCCCGGGATCTCAGTGGAAAGGCGGTCAGAAGCCCGGGCTTTACCCTTACCCTTGACCTGCTTTTGGACTCGGGAGGTGCCTGAAGAAGAAGGTTTTGAAGAGGAGGTTTTATTTTGGTGGGTGGTGGGTTTTTTAGAAGATTGAGCACGAAGGGGAGGAGAAGAAGGAGAAGAAACAGAGCGCGTCGCGGTGGACTCATCATTGGGAAAGCCTCGTGCATTCGCTCCACATGTCGAAGAAGTTGAATTAGACATAATTCGAGAGAACTTACAAATCTGGGGAAGAAAATATGATGGAGGATCGTCGGAGTTGAGTATTCCGCGCGGAGGAGCTTCGAGATAAAAATTTGCAAGGGCTTCGCCGAGATTGTGAATTTGCAAATGATTTTTCAGAAATCGGTCATCTATTATATATAGGAGGAGAAGAGTGATCCTCACCGTTGATCTAAAACGAATCGGACGGACCAAATTAGCCTCGAAAATTGAGCGGCATAATTAGGCGGGATATTTGAAAAGACAGGCGCATAAATCGAGGAGTCATGATCATTCATCTGCTCGGAATACGTACAGATTCTGACAACTTGTCAGTAGGGGGCGTCATTATGACATCACATTAATTGCCCGGGGAAACCAAACGACAAACTACTATAAGCCCGGGTGGCGAGAGAACCCGACATCTTATCTATAAACCCGGGTGGCGAGAGAACCCGGCATCTTATCTATAAGCCCGGGTGGCGAAAGAACCCGGCATCTTATCTATAAGCCCGGGAGACACGAGGCCCCGACACTTCATTTTATGTTCAGGATACATTAGGTCCTGGCATTTCGATTTCATTCGTCGGTTATATATTATTCAGTTTACATCGATTTATTTGAAGAAGATTAAAGAAACAAAGTATAATAATTAAGATTTTATTAAGGAAATTATCGATGTCGTATTACATATGCCATTCTTGAGGCTACGTAGTCTTGCCACTCAGTTATCCAATCAGTCAATTCACGAATGTGAAGATTGGAGAAGGACTCGGAGGTTGAAATCTTGTTCAGCTGATGCCATTCCTTCCACAGCATCGCATGACACAGAACTTGGTAGACATGACCTTTACCCAGATATATTCTTCAATGGTCCTCTTCAATGCCTCTATCTGGGGATGTATTTCGCCTAATGCTGGAGCAGGCGTACCTCTGTCCGTGATTGTACTGCCGCAGGCACTGGAATCACTTGAACTCGACATATTGAATTGATGATCACCTTTCGTCTCTACCATCTTATTTATAGGCAAGTGGCATTTAATATGGAAGAAGTTGGAAGGTTTCAAACCAATCAAAACGTTTTCCCATTTATTCAGGAGGAGAGTTAATCGCAACCATTGATTTAAGCACACGTGGACGATCAGGATGCGCCTCGTAAATTGTACCGAGTAGTCGAAAGGACGTGCACAAATATCGATGAGACAAGATCATTATTACCTCGGAATATGGAAATGATTTTCGGCGGAATAAGTGCTAAAGCAAAGGTAATAATGACATCCCTTGGACTACCCGAGAATTTTAAATGCCATCTTATTGGAAAGCCCGGGAGGTTTTAGGCCTCGGCATTTATTAAAGTCCGGGAGGTTTCAGGCCCCGGCATCTTATTTATAAAAGCCCGGGAGATTTTAGGCCCCTGCATTTATTAAAGCCCGGGAGGTTTTAGGCCCCAGCATCTTATTTATAAAAGCCCGGGAGTTTTTAGGCCTCGGAATTTATTAAAACCCGGGAGGGTTCAAGCCCCGGCATCTTATTTATAAAAGCCCGGGAGGTTTTAGGCCCCGGAATTTATTAAAGCCCGGGAGGTTTTAGGCCCCGACATCTTATTTAAAAAGCCCGGGAGGTTTTAGGCCTCGACATCTTATTTAAAAAACCCGGGAGATTGGAGGTCCCATTATTTAATTTTGAGCCCGGGGAACATTAAATCATGGCATTTCGGTTGATTAATCATCGGTTATTCATCTTCAAATGATTTCATTGGGTCATTTATCAAGAAATAAAAAGACAGAAATAAACCAAAATAACTTTTCATTCATTTGAGGGAATTTTTGCGGATTACATTGAAATACTCTTCATCTACAGAAGCCATTCTCTTGATCATCAAGCTCTTTACAGATCTGTCGGTGAACGCCTTGAGAAAGCTAGCAGAATCGGCAATGTTCTGCAGCGTCTTCCCTCCTTATAAAGCACTAGCTGGAGGACATAGTCGTACTCGAAAAGATTTACCGTATCGGAAATGTGCAAGCGTTCCCGATATTTCTCAAGCCTTGCCACCAGCCGAGGAGTGGTAGCTTCTCCACACTCATAAAGAAATTGAAGTCCTTGCAACTCTTCCCAGTAGCGAAGGACCTTATGGAAGACTTCATCTTCCAGTTCAGATTTCCGTTGCTCAAAAGTTGCTTTCATGAACTCTTCTGTCATGTCGGGAGCCTTCGAACTACTTGAACCTGCCATTATACTTTTCAGATTTTAATTTACTGGTATGATGGAATAATAGGTGGCCTACTATATATAGGAGGAGAGAGCTAATCACAGCCGTTGATCTCTGAACACATGAACGTCTAGGATGAACTTTGGAAATTGTATTGGGTTGATAAGACGTGCACGACTACCAATATGTCAGTCTTATCCATCTCGGAATATGAAACGTCTTTCGGCAGGAATTAATGCTAAGGCATACGTCATTATAACACTATATTAATTGCCCGAGGATGCTAAGCATCATCTTGCTCTGAGCCCAGGAAGAATGAGGTCCCGGATCTCATCCTATCTGTGGGATGTTTGAAAAAAAACCAATGTTCACTCTAAAGATATGCTTCAACCAAGTTACAAATACAATTGATCGGGACAACGAGTTAAACTCTAGCCCGACTATTTTAGGGATGGGTGGTGGTACCCTTGTCAGTGTCCAGGTCAATGATGACCCGGGTTGTCAATTGGATAGCCCCTATCCAAGGCAGAGCTTCCCGGGCAGTCGTCGTAGCCCGAGCTCTCATGTAAAAGACCCGGGTAACTTACCACTTGGGTTACCTCGAGAATCGCACCACACTCGAGTATGATTGATACATGCAGTCCAATATGTCAGAACAACTTAGGCTTGGAGTGTCCTAGAAGCCATCAGAAGCTCTAGTATTGGCATCCGACTTACTATACCTAGTAGATGGCACGAAAATCGAGGTAACTACCCATTCCTATAATATAAATAGCAGGTATTAATGTCATTTAATGATTCTGAAATCTTTGAACTCTAAAGCACTTACATATTTCCTCTAAAATATTGCTTGTGTTCATCCTCAACCTGCTGACTTTAGCATCGGAGTGGACACGCCGGACACTCCTCCGGCGCCCATTCACGAGTTCTTTTCATTATTTGCAGGTGTTATTCAGGCCATTACCGTTACTCAAATTCCAAAACATTATAAATTGTTGATCCGATCCGTTGGAGCTCCTTACCCGGCTCACCTATTTCAGCGAGATTGCATCACATATAAATCAGAATATCACCTTCATCAAAAGAAGAAGAGAGAATTCATTATTTATTATATATATTTATTCCACACCAAAAAATGGAAGGTTATAAAGAATTCGATTAATATGCCAAAGATTCGAAATATCAAGAAAAATGGCAATTTTAAATGTACAAAATAAGTAGTTTATTTCCGTAATTTTTGATGTACAATATATACAAATTCAATCATCTAAAAAAATAACGATAATTTTGTGACAAATAATCTAAAATTAATATGATTCGACATTCACTTTTTTAATTTTTTCAGTTAGACGGGTCAACTCTATCCATATTTACAATAAAAGATAATACTTTTTTAATAAGTGATCAAATTAAAATATCCGTCTTATAAAATTGACATGTGAAACTGCTTTACATCAGTTTTTGTGTTGAAATCATAGATATATAAGTATGATTTGTTAAACTACCTTATTATTATGATTATTTTTAAATGAAAGAGTTAATAGCAGTTAAGGAATTTTGCTTGATATATAAAGAATCTTGAAGTCTAGCCACAAGAACAAGGAATCGTGACCCTCTCTTTCAAGTAAATATTTATTTTTAATTGAATTTTCAGATCGGTCACATTCTATATATTCTTTTATCAAATTCTGTCACATGTAAACCTAACATAATTATCAGACTGATTGTCAAAAGTAACTATTTTCAGTTGGAATTGTAATTTTTTTCTAGAAATTTATAGATCTACCACCCATCTTATTCTTACAAAACACAATTATTTAGTGACCTAAACGCTTGGGTCGACAGAGACATTGAGAAAAATTCTTAAATGGTGATACTCTCAAAAGAGCTCGGGTCATGGATGACTCGAGATATTAAATGAGTAGCCCAAATCAGAGTCAATGTACAAGATGATTTCTTCAAAAGCCGGGCATGTGGATGTCCAGATCTCTTCTCCCCGAGTTACTAAGTGCCCGAGCTCTCATCCAAATTCCTGGGATGTTTTCTACCAGTGCTACCTCGAGAAGAGCACCTCACTCAAGTGCATCAGTATGAGCTACTTTATGTTTGGCAATCATTCAGAACAACTGGTGTTTAGCGTGTCAAAGAAATTATCAAAAGCAATGTATGGGCAGCCATCTTACCATACTTAGCAGGTGGACACTGAAAACAAGGTAATCATTTGATTTCATCCTATAAATATCAGGTATATATCTCATTAAAAGGATTTTCGAATTTTTTATCTTCAAGCACTCACATACATCTTCCATATATTGTCATTATCCTTCACCTTCACTATAACGGCCCGAAAAATTCGTACTTGAAAATTTACGGAAAATTTAAAACTTTTTTCTTTTTAAATAATTAAAATTGCCTCATTCATAAATGAACTGATAAATAAAGTTTGATGTTCAAAATTGCAGCGGAAGAATTTAACATTTTCGAAATAACAGTAAAAGTTTATCCAACGATAATTAAAATGTTTGCGTAATCAAATAATAATAAATGCTGAACTGAGGTCCTCGGGTCCTACTACTGCCGACTCGAGCTGGCTCACTGGTCCCCGCCCTCGATCCCGACATCATCAGCACCTACAACAATCAAGTCTAGTGAGCCTAAAGACTCAGCATGCATATATCGTAAATAACGAGTAAATAATATAGTAAAATTTGCATGGGATGAAATATCATGTCATGAGGCAAATCGTAAAAATGTCGTGTAATGATTAATTATAATACGTGCATCACTGAACTGAAAATCATAGTGAAAATGTTTGCTCCTTGGAGACCTGTACTGAAATAGCATGATATAATTTTCTGGTGAGATTATGGTCTACGCAATCCCTGAACTGAACTGAACTGAACTGAACTTAGCTGACCGGTAACTGGCGACCGGATTTAATAATGTACGTCTGATCAGACTAATGCCACAGTATACTGGGTGAAACAACTGAACTGACCGGTAATTGGCGACCGGACCGATAACTGGCGACCGGATTTAGTAATGCTCCCATGACCGGTAACTGACGACCGGGTTTAATCATGATAGTAAAGTGACCACAAGCAATATCGCATAAATCTCAAAAATGAATATTTTTGCACGTAATATAATTAAATATCCTGCAATAATTTTACTGAATGTATTGGATCGCTCCCAGGCTCGCTGCAACCTACATATGCCATGAAAAATATGCAATAGCTTTTACTTGACCAAACTATGCAATTAAATCCGAAAACTGAGACATTTGCGCCTACGACTTCGTATTTAATCATGACTCCGTGCCAGCCCGAACCAACACCAAACCATCAAGTAGTCATGATTAAAATACGCCTAAAATGATGAAATAATGCTCCTAAAATAGTGAGGGCCGAAATCTAGGTGAATGGAGGCCAAAACATGAAACGCTCTTTCGAGAGTCAATTTGGCACATCGCACCGTAAATTCTCGTACGACCTCAAAAGTGATCCGAATCACAAACGGCCAAAAACATGACCTTTCTATCTCGATGAGGCACTGTGCAGTCCAAGGCCATAGGATAAAAGCCAACCAAGAACTCGAAACACGCCTGAGAACAACAGCACCACTTGCTGTCAAATTACAGGAGCTGTGCAATCGCATTTCTTGTGTCATTTTCGAGACTACCAGACATTGGGGCTTGAACCACCGACCAGAGATTCTTACCAACATCCCAAAGAATGATTTGAACCATGGCTAAGTGCCCTAGGCCAGCCACAATTTTCATCACACCAGCAAACAACCGAACGTTCCAACCGAGAACAAATTCTGCACGTAGGATGCATTGCTTTTGTTTTGCTGTCACGAATCATTCCAATGGCCATTTTATTGACCATGACACGATCTAGACATCTAGGGGTATGGTAAGAACCATGGCTAAGGGCCATAGGACAACCAAGATCCACACCATTCCACAATTTTCGAAATACACATGCTGTACCAAGGGAAAGCCGAAAGGGGGAAGGGGTTGTTCTTGTTGTTTTATTTGAAAACCGATTCACCATGGACCAAGCCACCAAAATGAAAACTTAGTCACGTCTTAGACATGCTAGGGAAGTGATCTAACCATGGCTATAGGCCTTTTGGGCAGCCATGATCAGAAACTTTTCCCTTAGACAGCAACCTGAATTTTTTCGAAACTCATATGGACACAAATGGGAAGTTGTTGTCATCTTCTCGACTTCCAGCGTGCATGGGGTTAAATGAATGGACCAACATGGTCCTAATGCATCCTATTACATGTTTAGATGTCGCCTTGGGAGCCTGGAATCGAACCAATACCTGAAACCATAAAAACAAAAGAAACCGTGAAGAGCATCAGGAAAGCCGAAATTCTGCACCTTTTATTTTATAAAAAATGTTTGATATATTTCGGTTTTTTTTTTTGCATGAAATGATGATCGTGAAATTTAAAAATAATGATAGTATGACTTTATTGAAGAGTCAAGGAAGAATATATGCATGCCTGGTTCGTTTTGAAAGAAAAACGAATGAATAAGACGACTCGGCGCGGAGGAGGTGGAGCGCTTTCTTTTCTTGCTTCTTCACTCGATTTTTCTCTCCTTACTCTCACTGAATTCTCACGGTTTTTAACACTGAAATGGTTCTTAGATTTCGGTGATAGGGAGGGGGTAATATTGGTTAGGGGAATGAGGTAGATGGGTGCAAAATATAGAGAAAATGCAAGACCAAGTCCACAATTTTGAATTTTGAATTTTGGTTGCTAACGAAATATTTGTTGGGGTGTTCTAGAATGAGGTGGCCGAATTCTCTTGCTAATCTAGACTAGGATAATGCTCATTAATTAATTAATTAAGTTTGACTAATAATTAAAAAAATTAGCATGCTAACATAACAAAGAATGGGTCAAAGGGTGAGTTGGCAAAGGAATATTCTAGCAACTAAGGGTGGCCGAAATTCATCTAATAAATGGAAGGGAATATTGTTTAGTTAGTAAATTTTTAAACCTTAAGAGCCTCACCTGCCCTTTGATTAATTTAATGAATTAACACATCAATTAAGGAAACTAAATGAGCTTATTCCCTACTCACCTCAAGTTACTAAAATAATTCATTAAACCTTCTTTTTAACTTAAATCAACTTATTAGCTAGCTAAAATAAACTCTGGGAATGATTTCTTAATCTTACATCCTTTCTCAAAACTCCAACTCCAGGCCGGCCTCACTGAATTAACTGAAAAGATAAAAATTAAACTACTGCAATAAAATAATTAAATTAAGGAAAAGTAAAAATTAAACTACTGCAATAAAATAATTAAATTAAGGAAAAGCATTTAAATATTCATGCAATAAAATCATTTTAAAATACTAGAATTATGCATGGCTTATACGTAGTCTAATTTACGGGTTTTACATTCACCTTCAACCTGCTGACTTAAGCATCGGAGTGGCTACGCCGAACACCCTTCCGACGCCCATTCACGAGTTCATTTCCTTTTTTGCAGGTTATAGCTGAAGCCATATTATAGATATATCTTCTCCACAAGATATATCCCCTTGCTCATTTTACCCTTAACCAAACTCTTACCAGATTCGGTGGATTACTCCGAACCAGCTCACCCAATTCACCTGGATATCATCATCGGCGCCGTCTGTACGAAATTTGGGCTCAAGACGTAGATATGGCTCCTACAAGAAATACAAATCAAGGCACTCTCCGGGCTCCTGGAGATGATGCAATTACCTCTGGATAGGATGGTCCTCCGCCTACAGGTACTCCACTTGTTATTACATTGTCCCCGGAGAAGTTGGCTCGGATTATATCTGATGTCGTAGAGAATGCTGTAGCCCGAAGTGATCTTTCTCATCATGCTACACAGTCTGAAGGAGAGCAGCAACGAGAGCAAGAGGTGAGGGAGGAGGGGTTGAGGACGGAGGAGAGGGAGTCCATTGTCGGTTCTAAATCTCCTACCATGGCAGAAAAGCTGAGGCAGAAGATGAGAGTTTTGAAGGGGCAGATAGGTGAAAGGATCAATGCTCGAGTGATCAGTAAAGGATGCCCCTTTGATGATGCCATTGTCCAGGAGCCTTTACCCGGGCATTTCAAATATGCCAAAATCAAAGATTATGATGGTCGAGCTGACCGGAGGAGCATTTGACCCGGTTCGAGAAATGGCCATGCTGTATTGTTGTGGTGACAAGATCAAGTGCAAAGTGTTCCTAACAACTTTAGTTGATTCAGCACAGAGGTGTTTTGAGAGTTTGGATCCTCAAAGTGTACATTCTTTCGAGGATTTCTAGAAGGTATTCTAGCCGAGAGTTGAATATAAAAGTAACGCCCTTTCCACCCTTTCTAAGAAACGTACAGTTCAGTCCCTTCATCTTATAGTATCACAATCGAATCTGCGACCATTGGTCCATCGAGAGTTGCATATTAGATTAATTAGCTATGTGATACATTCATGAAATATATATATAGTGTCATCGCATGCACAACTAGAGAACTCTTGTCCTTAATGTACATCTTACAATCTAACCAGAGATTTAATGCACTACTATTTGTTAGATCACATAAGATATCGAGCAGTGAATTCTTAACTACAGTGCACTAGTTACTACACATGTCGCAATTGCTCCCAACTTTGCCACATTGTGACCCTCGCGGAGTCGGTAAACGAGTCAAAGAAAAATCCTATTATGTAGAGCCTCAGTCTTGTCCAGGGTTGTTGAAACGTCCAATACTCGTTTTGCTTCAAAAAGTACAAGAAAATATATTTACTTTTTTAAATAAAAAAACCAACTAGTATTTGAAAATCAAAAGAAATAGTCAAAACGTGAAATCGTCAAACGTTTTATCAAACCTAAAAAGCAATAATTTGAAAAGTATAGCTCATATTAAAACCTCTCAAAAACCACTCAAAGCATAAAACAAAGTCGTAAAATCTTATAATATAAATCATAAACGTAAATGCGGAAAGCTAGAAGCGCTAGTCCTCAGGTTATGTGCACCTTCAGTCCAGTCAGGTCAACCATCAAGACCTCCATTAACATCATTATCATAACAACCTGCATCAATCACACGTAGTGAGCCTAAAGAATCAATACACCATAATCTTGATAACAAATAATACGTATACAGATCACATGCAACAGTGAAAATACTTGTACATAAATAACATTTTCATGATCATGTGGAACATAAAAATTTTCATAATAACAAAAACATATCCATAGTTCATTCATCATTTTATTATAAACATTTCCTTTATCTTCATAAGCATATACGTTTTCCTTTCATTGAATTTGTATCGTTAATTGTGACTTTCGTATCATGATAAGGTCGATGGATCCATCTATCATGTAACCACAGTACTGGGCGGCGGGGACATCAGTGACACTTTCAACCGTCAACTGCCTTGGCCTATCATCATCATATGGAAATACGATGCCGAGTTCTCTCGGGGGCCTTTTCCCATAGACGGGCTCCCTCTTGGGGCCTTCTCCCACGAATGGGCTCCCTCTGGGCCTTCTTTCGTAAATGTGCTCCCTTGGTGGTATTTTCTCTCACGATATCCCCAATCATATCATCATAACATCATAACAGTCACAAATACTTCATCTCATCCAACGTTCATATTATCATAACTTTATAAAAATCATGCATAAAATATCATTTTTCTTTTAAATCAAGCATGCAAAATATCTTTTAATTGTCCATAATAAATAAAAAAATTAATAAACATTTAAAATAATCATTTTAACATATAAAACAACATTCAAAGCACTACCATGAGATTTATAAAATTTTTAGGTGTAAAATTACTGCTTTACCCCTAGATGTAAAAATCCTCGACTTTGACTTTTTCTTAATTTAATTGATTCTAACATGTCCCAAATAATTATTTAAGCTTAAATTAAAATTACCATAATTTTATTTAGCTTAAATACTATACTTTTAAATTAATCTTTAATTATTCATTTTTAAGGTGTTTTAATCCCGAATAATTTCAAACTTTAATATAAAATTCCTAACTTCAAAACTTAGACTTTTTATATAATTTTAGCCCTCATGAACCACGACTTGACCTCCGTGAGCCGTATTTCGATTTATTTTTCAAAGAAGAAACCCCAAATTCACGCCTAGAATTCCCCTCGAGCCATCTCCTATTTTTGTCAAGCCATGCTCGAACCATCATGAGCCAACCTTGAGCCAAGCCCCCTATAGACCCTAATTGACCCTAAGCACCCAAGGACTCGACCCCTAACTCGAACCCGAAGCCACACTCACAAGTGCAAGTTGCGGCCGAGAACACCTAGTAGACTTAGGACTCTTCTATCGTGCCTAGGCCCTAGCCAACCGAGCCAGCCCCTGGACCAACCCCTTGTGCAGCCTCCTAGGACCTTAGCCCCTTGACCTAGCCCGGCCCGAGCCCATAGGCCCATGCGCACTGCTGCAACAACGCGCGCCGCATTGCCCTTCTCGGGTGCAAGCCTAGGACTCCTTCCCCAGCCCTTGACTTTTCTAGGACTCCTTACTTGACTCATACCAGACCCTAGCTAGCCATAGCCCCAAGCTGAGACCAAGCACAACCTTTACTCCCCAAAACCGAGCCCCTATGATCACCTTGACAGCAAATTGGTTCCAGCTTGTGTTCATGATCGTGTGCAATGTTTTGGTTGAGTTTTAGGACCCTAAAGCTTCGTAAAAACACCCTTGATCATAATCCTAACCTGGAATCACTCTTAAACACTTAAAAACATGAATTTGGAACCAGACATCAAGATTTTATTACATGTAAGTATAGTTACGAAAATATCAAGTTTTGTGCATTGTTTTCTTTCAAAACATGTTCAAATAAATATTATGATGTGATAGATGTTTGAAAGAAAGAAATATGTCGTGTCTTTGCGTATAGGCCCATTAGTGCTTAATTAAAAAATTAAAAATAATATTTATTGGTGGGGTGTGGGGTTACGGGGTGGGTTTTGAGTATTAAATGCTTAATTAAACCACTAATAAGGCTTAGGCCCACTAAAGAGGTTAATTAGGCCCATTAGTACTTAATTAAGATATTAAAAATTATTTTTTTTAATAAATTTTGTGAATTTTTAGTCGGGTCGCCAAAACGTTTGTATTTTTATTGAAAAACAAACACCGATAAAATTCACGTCACAGCGTATAAAATCATCTCAAAAATCTTTATTTTCAAAAATAAGAAAAAACATAAATCATATTTTAAATAATTAAAAATAATTATTTAATAAAAATATTTTCCATTTTTCAGCTATCGGTCTCCGTTCCTCGATCGCAGCTCGAATAACCCTTAAAAATACATTTTAATGCATATAAGTAGAAAACTACTAAAACATCATATAAACATGTCACATAATCAATTTAGCAATTAAAATCAATTAATTATCCATTTTTCATATTTCCTAGATTTGCATGCAGTTGGATTAAGTCGTCTTAACTTTGTACCTCACAATTCCTCCCCCCCACCCCCCTTTGTATAAAATTTCTTCATCGAAATTATAATTTACTGAATAGCTCCGGGTAGCGACTTCTCAAGTCCCTCTCGGTTTCCCAAGTAGCTTCTTCATCCGAGTGATTCAGCCATTTACCTTGACCATTGGAATGACTTTGTTTCGAGGTCTTCTTTCTTGCCTTGCCAAGATTTGGACATGTCTTTCCTTATAAGTCATATTTGGAGTTAGTTATAGAGGTTCATAATTTAGCACATGTGATGGATTCGACATGTACTTTCGCAGCATCGAAATATGGAACACATTTTGAACTCCAGAAAGCATCGGTGGCAATGCCACTCTATAAGCTAGTGTCCCGATCATTTCCAAAATCTCAAACGAACCTATAAATCTTGGACTAAGCTTGCCTTTCTTGTCAAATCGCATAACATCTTTCATAGGTGCTATTTTCACAAACACATGGTCTCCCACTGCAAACTCTAAGTCTCTTCGTCTCTTTTCAGCATAACTTTTTTGTCGACTTTGTGCATTCTTAATTCTCTCTCGAATTTTGACTTCAAGCTTGGCAGTCTCTTCAATCACATTCGAAACAATCTCTCTTCTTTCTCTAACCTCGTCCCAATGAATAGGAGATCTACATTTCCTTCCATAAAGTGCCTCAAAAGAAGCCATCTCGGACTGACCATCTAAAATTTGAATAACTTTCTCGGACTGACCATCTGTTTGAGGATTGAATGTCGTAATGAATAATGACTTGGTCCCCATCATTGCATGCAGACTCTTCCAAAAATATGACGTAAATCTCAGATCTCTATCAGAAACAATAGACACAGGAATCCAATGCAGACGAACTATCTCTCGAATTTATAACTCTGCATACTGAATCATGGTGAAGGTCGTCTTGATAGGTAGAAAATGCGCTGATTTTGCAAGACGATCAACAATCGCCCAAATAGCATTGAACTTCTTAATAGTCTTCGACAAACCCACAACAAAGTTTATTGTGATATTTTCCCATTTCCACTCGGGAATAGTAAGTGGCTTAAGCTTTTTCGCTGGCCTCTGATTCTCTGCTTTAACTTGTTGACATGTCAAACATTCGATCACAAATCGCATAATATCTCTCTTCATGTCTGGCCACCAATATAACAACTGCAAATCCTTGTACATTTTCGTGCTTCGTAGATGAATGGAATATGGTGTGTCATTAGCTTCCTTCATCATGAGATCTCTCAAAGAATCATCATGAAGAACCCATAAAAGATCTCGATAACGAACTATATCATCCACCTCAGAATATAACTTCCGGCCATTTGCTTCATCTCTTGCTCTCCATTTCTGCAATTGCTCGTCAGTAGACTATCCCTCACGAATTCTATCTCTCAAAGTCGACTGTACTGATAATGTGGCAAGATTAGGGGCTTTGCCCATAGCATAAACTCTAAGCTCAAACCACTGTATCTTGGATTGCAACGGTCTTTGAATTGATTATTGAGTAATAACTGTTGCTTTTCGACTCAAGGCGTCTGTCACAACATTAGCTTTTCCTGGATGATAGCTAATCTCACAGTCGTAGTCCTTCACTAATTCCAGCCATCTTCGCTATCTCATATTTAATTCCTTTTGGGTGAAGAAGTATTTCAAAATTTTGTGATCGGTGAATATTTTGTACTTCTCCCCATACAAGTAATGTCTCCAAATCTTCAATGCAAAAACTACCGCTGCAAGCCCAAGATCATGATTAGGGTAGTTGATCTCATGAATTTTCAAATGTCTTGACGCGTTGGCTATAACTCGGTCATTTTTCATTAGTACTGCACCCAAAGTTTAGAAGCGTCGGTATAGAGAACATAATCTCCTTGCCCCGATGGCATAGACAATACTTGCGCTGATATCAAGGCTTGCTTCAACTTAGCAAAACTGTCTTGACACTCGGATCCCATACAAACTTCGCATTCTTCTTTGTCAAAGCGGTCATGTGTACCGCTATCCAAGCACGCTTAACTTCGGAGTTCTGATGAGATCCGGTGCATTAGTACTGGTATGATCCCACCAAACATTTAGTGGGCTGTTTATTCTTATATTTCTCGAGTACGTGTGGACCTGGCGGCAAGAGACAACACGCGACACTACTTTCGCCCAATCAGAACCCCGGAGTTAGGCGTGCTTGCGCGAAGGTAGCTCTAGGATGGGTGACATCTCTGGGAAGTCCTCGTGTCGTGACCATTTACGTAAATTATGTCTAAAACATTTGAAATAATTGTTTTTAATAAGTAAATCATCTCTGGATTAATCCGCATGCACTTTCATGTAGAACCGACTCACAACAACAAAAATATTTCAATGTCTCCAGAAAATAGGGGAAAAGGAATAAGAAGAAGAAATTAGCAAAGTTAAAACTATTACTACGCCTGAGATAAGAGAAAATATAACCAGAATCGAATTTCAACCTTCCTAGGGCGGTGTCTCAAGAAACGTAAACTTACCAAAAGCAGAAAATCACAAATTAGAGGGTCTTAGAGAAGGAATTCGGTTAAATCTCGACAGCTCATGGCGGAGTCATGAGTCTCATTCGTTGGTCCGTTTACAATCAAATTAGTACACAATTTTGTCCAAATCTGACTCAGCCTGAGCTATGTTAATTTCACGTGTCATAGCCTGTCCTGGTCGAGATTGATACGATCGGAGTCGAAGATTTTCTTTAAGCAAGGAATCAAAAACAGAAAAACACGAAAATGGGTGCAACACGAGGACTTCCCAGGGGACCAATCCACTCGGTAAAGCATGACCAGTGATATCATGTATGTGGTAGTGGATTTTACCTGCCAGCCAAGTACTGTGATTTAGTCTGATCGGGCGCAATTATGTATAGGTCACTTGCTTTGAAACACATCTCTACGCAAAATGATGAAGTTATGCATGTCCAAGTATGTATGATGTAAGTATGTTTATGAAAAGTTTTATGATGATGGCACGTCTATGTTTATGTTATTACGTTCAAATTTATGTATGTACGTTCTACATCTAAGTTGCATGTGGTTTTATCACGTATTACTTGTTATCTCAATTTTATACATGTTGAGTCTTTAGACTCACTAAACTTGATCGATGC
Organism: Primulina eburnea; assembly: GCF_022965805.1. Taxonomy (NCBI): domain Eukaryota; kingdom Viridiplantae; phylum Streptophyta; class Magnoliopsida; order Lamiales; family Gesneriaceae; genus Primulina; species Primulina eburnea. The sequence goes on from NC_133116.1 coordinate 26,820,180, forward strand.
ATGTGAGGACGAATATGAGGAGACGAGGGGTGGGGACCAATGAGCTGGCTCGGTCTGCGCAGGAGGCTAAACCCGAGAACCGCTTATGTTTTTAAGAACTTTATGCTTGTTTCAAATACCCTGATTTCAGGATATTGTTGACGATGTTCAAACAAGTGCTTTTGTAAACTTTGGTTGTGGTTGTTTCATTGCAAATATTTTAGACGAACAAATTATTTTTATTGCAATTCGGATTATTACTACTTATTTAAGAAAATTTTTATTTTTCCGCAAATTTTAAATATTTTTAAAAGTACGGTACGTTACAGTTGGTATCAGACCGGTGTTCTTGTAAAAGGTTATACCTACTGCAATTGCGAGAAGCTCACGAAGTCACACCTCAAGTCTGTAAGTTTTAAAGTTTTAAATTCTTTCATGTATTAAGCATCAAGTCATGATTTCAGCATGTAGATGTTTAAATTCAAAATTTCGTGCATCTTTTGATATTAGTATTATGTCAATGCATATTCGGTTTACGTGTTGGGTAATTGTGGGAACAATATACCTCCTAAACGTATGGTTGCCCGTGGAGCAAATGAGGAGGACAGAGAATCTCTGGATGGAGAGATGGCCACTCCTCCTCGTCCACCCCCAGATATATAAGGTCAGATGTTTGCCGGGATGACTTGGTTCTTCGCGCAGTTTGCGGAGAATCAGGCTGCAGTGGATATAGGGAGAGGCCCAGACCAGAGGCTATGTATGAGAGATTCAGGAGGATGGAGCCAAAAGAGTTCTCGGGGACTACTGACCCAATGATAGTTGAAGGATGGATTAAGTCCATCGAAGTAATCTTTGTATTTATGGAGCTGCAGGATGCATACATAGTTAGATGTGCCACATTCCTTTTGATAAAGGACGCCAGGCTGTGGTGGGAGAGCGCGTCTATGTCGGTGAATCTGCAGACTCTGTCATGTGATGGCTTTAAGGAGGTCTTTTACTCCAAATACTTCCATGAGGAAGTAAGCTCCCACCTGACCAAGGAGTTCATGACGTTGCGACAGGGAGATAACAACTTTGTAGAGTTTGTGAGGAAGTTCGAGAGGGGGTGTCACTTTGTACCCCTGATTGCAAATGACGCTCGGGAGAAGCTGCCGTAGTTTATGGATGGTTTGCGGCTAATCTTACGCCGTGATGTGAGAGTTGCAGATCCTACTACCTATGTCGTTGCCGTGTATAGAGCCTTGGCGGCAGAGCAGGACCAGAGGGACCTTGAGGTTGACAGACAAGGCAAGAGGCCCTACCAGGAACCTCAGCAGCAGCAACAGTGGCCCCAGTTCAAGAGGCCTTTCCAAGGACAGCAGGGGAAGAGGCCATTTCAGGGACCGCCGAAACGCAAGGGTCCTATCCTTCAGCAGAAAGCTTCTTATACACTGGGAGAGCACCCGGTGTGCCAGAAGTGCAACCGCCAGCATCCGGGACAATGTTTATGGGGATCGGGCAAATGTTTCAAATGCAGAGCCAGCGATCATGTGCTGAAGGACTACCCACAGTGGAGACAGTTGAACTAGGGTAGAGTGTTTGCTATGCAGGCAAAGGAGACGAACCCATACAAGACCCTGCTGACTGGTAACTTATTTATTTCAGCACCACATTATTTTTTCTATGAGTGTTTCGAATTTTATTTGGGATTATTAGTGTGTTAGTTATTATTTTTGGTGACTTGTCTTGAGGTTAAGATTAGAATTTTGGGATATAAGTTTGTGTATGGTGCTAACATCTCTGAGGAAATATTTTCATAAAGAGGGTAGCTACGAAGGCCTTGATAGATTCAGGGGTCACTCACTCTTTTATTTCGGAGACGTTTGCTAATCATCTGCACGTCAAGTCTATTGGACTCGACGTGAGTTATTCTGTGACAGTCCCATCAAGGGAAGAGTTATCAGCTACTAGCATGGTCAGGGACACTGTTCTTGAACTACAGGGCCAATTAGTGTATGCCGATCTGAATTGTGTTGCAAATGCCAGAATTTGATATGATCTTGGGAATGGACTTGCTGACAAAGAACATAATTAATATTGAATTTCAGAAAAGGTCAGTTTTGGTAAGACCGCTGGACATGGAGCAGTTTCTCTTTGAGCCGGATAGATGGAGGAGTTTCCCTCGCATGATCTCTTGCCGAAATATGAGATTGCAACCCAATCTTAAGTTGCATTTCGCGCTTGAGAGCAGTGCAATCACACCACCAGTAGTACAAATATCCAACCAAGGATCATTTTTGAAAATTGCACTCAAATACACCTTATATTAAATAATTAAAACTAATTATTCATTAAAAATATTTTTCTGATTATCCCTGGTCTTCGTTACTCGCTCGAGCGCCAAATGCAATTTAAAACTCTAATGCATGAAACTTTAAATAACCAAGAAATAAACACCTAACCAAGCAAAAATCATGCAATAAATGCAAAAAAATTCATTAAACACATATTGTAAATAAAACTCTAGATTACATGCAGTCAGGTTACGTAGTTCGAATTTCCTAGACCTTACACTTCCTCCATAGATGAATCTGAAGAGCGGGTTGGAGAGTAAGAAGAGGACCAGTTTTGGGGCTAATGATGAATTAAGGAAGAAGTTCTATTTTAGTTTATTTTAAGTTTTAAAACGCTTCCGCATGATTGTTATCAGTTTAAGAATTTAAGTTTCAAGGAAAAGGTTATTTTATGGTTTCTCTATGAAATAAAATGGTTTTGGTTTATACTGTGCTACAAGGCTTGTTGTTTGATGATAATGTGATTGTTGAATAATGTCGGTTTCGGATAACCCCGGGCACGAGGCATGACATTTAAGTGATATCTGATACATCAAGTTCATAATCCAGCTTGGGAATTTGATAGAAAACATTGTGACTAAAGGACCTTGATGATCTTTGAGAACATTAAGCATTGATGATAGTTTATAGCCACTTAAGAAAATAATTTTGTAGTGCTCGAAAACCAACACATATAAACCCCATGCAACTCTTTGCAACAGCCCACTCCGATCAGGACTTATCACACTGCATGCTTTGGAACTCTTAGTGATAACTTTACAATTCTAGATATTAAGAATACTCAGTTCACCATACACCACAACTTAAACAAATAACCGAAAGGTTATTGATATAAGTAGACAAATTGATTTTGGTAGCACGAAGATGATCCTTGAATGATCAGATATATTTCTGTTCAGTTTGATTGTGCTCTGAATCTTTGAAGTATGCAAGCTTGTGATGATTTCACTGTTGTGAATTTGATAATCTGTGGCGTGTGTTCCTGCACACTTCCTTCTCTGTTAATATAGTCGATCATTCCAACGGTGGAAAAGATTGAGTAACGTTAACTTGTAACAATGAGAAGCTGTGTCACTATCAGCTGTAACTACATTTAATGTTCTTCAGATATGCATTAAATGTTCTCTTTGCTGAAATTGCCTTGAGTCCCGTTCTTTGAAGAGTTTCTACAGAGTTATCGCTTATGGCAATTGCTTTTATGCTCAGACCTTCGTAAGATAAATGATATTTCTTTTCTGGGATAGTATACTGATGCAGGGACAAGTTAACTGATGCAATTCAAACTATTGAATGTCTTGAAATGGTCAAAGAATGTTTTTCATTAAGTAGGTAATAAATAACCCTCTTTAATGATGCCTTCGAATCAGCCGGTTGAGAAGTCCATCTTTTTTTACTTTGAGCGGTTGAATTATCAGCGGTCTAAAATTCAAGCGGTCAAACTTCTTTATTATATCCTTTCCTTAATAGGTTAAACTATTTTTGTTGTAGCCGTTAGTGAAGCAGTCTGGTTTCTAGGTTGGGCGGTTGAACTGATACATGTTACCCATACGATATGTAGCTTTTTCTTGAAATAGTGAAGTGCTATATTAATTTTGTCGATCGCCAAAACTTTTGGGTAATAATAATTTCTTAACAATTTGTCCCTATTTGGTGATTACAAAACCCAGCTGCAAGGCTATAAAATGTTTTAAATATAACTATAGCAGGCTAGAAATAATGCACATGTCAAGAGATAATATTTCATTTCATAGAATAAATGAAATTACAATCTCTAAAGGAAAAAATAAAAAACTGAACAAATACTAGATATAAACACTACTTTTGACATGCTCGTTCAGCTTTGGCCATTTCTTCCAGTTATTTCATAACTGATAGCTCTGCTTGTTGAATGACTCTTTGTCGCTCTCTTTCCCCCTTTTTGACATCACCATGAACAAGAAATTCCATAATTTCTGCAAGCTGGGCTCCTTCGGCATTCATGCGTTGATCAACATGTGTTTGAAGACGATTTATTTGTCCTGAGAGCTCAAAGCACATCTTGAGATGTGAATAATTATGCTTCGCTTGTCGGAGGGAGATACTTGTATTCATGGCAGAAAAGTCTTTGCAGAGATCAGACTTCATCGAATTAAAAGCCTCTTTTAGATCAAAATGCTTGCAGTTAAGATCAAAAATTGAGTGATCCAAGTTGAAAAGTCTGGTCAGAATCTCTTTTTGGCAATCTTCTTCTGTTTGTTCTTCTTCTTCAGATATAGCCTGATCAGAAAGTAATCTGGCCTTGAAAGAGACCACTTTATAAGAAGAGGCTTTACCAGTAGATTTTGATGACTGAGGCTCATTTAGTTCAGCAGATATATCCTCAATAATTTTGTTAATATTATCAGTTGATGCAAAGATTATATTACTGGTGCCTTCCTTTGCATCACGGGCCACAGATGTAAGACAATCTGTAGGCATGCATGTGACGGTTACCTCGTCATTCTGTAAATCTTTGTGAGATGATATCAACGGTTCATGGAGAACGACTTGTTGAAGATCAGCAACAGAAAGAGATTTTGGAGAAGAGGATTTCTCTTTGTAATTCGTCATGTTATCAAAGCCAGATAAAAATTGCATGGCCTCATCAACAGAGAGAGGTTGGACTTCAGAGAGGCTGCCATGAGTGTGTTGATTTGGTGTATCAATTTCAGAGATCGTGTGAGAAGGAGGCAGAGGGCTGAAATATCCTGGGGGCAGAGTTGTTTAGTAATGGGAGCATCCTCGAGCATGAGTATTTCAGCTGGTGGGAGGGTGTTGTCCTCGTTATCCATCAGAGTAGTTTCGACCGGTATTTCTGGCGATGAAGGTTTAGTAAGCTCACCAGATGATGAAGACGGGTAAATCTGAAGTGTGGATTTGTCTTTGAGCGGCTAAGAGCTCAGCTCTTCATCTAATTTCAGTTTAGAGTCAAGCATACTCTGTTCTTCAAACACTAGAAGATGAAGGTCCTGCCTCATCTAAGCAACAATCATAGAAAGTGAGAGAGCATTCATTTAAAGCTGGGAGATAACGGCTGAGTCATCCTTTGCATTAGGGCAAGTGGGAACAAAATTTTTCCGTCTCAAATGGATAAGCGCTCCGAGAGAACCCTCTTTCCTCTGAATTTCCAAGAAATCTCGTCGAGAGCGGTTGGAATATCCAATGTTTCTGTCCATTCCAAGATGGACCGTTCAAGCTTGGCAGTAGCTTTGATCTGACCGGTTTGAATCAATGAGTCAAAGGTTGTGACAGTTTGGAATTGAACCCATTGATCAAACATCTCCATTTTCTTCTGAACAGTCTCATTGACACGTTCACTGGTAAGAACTGTGGCGGTATGGACTTAGTTGGTTTTTGGTGGTTCTTCGATCATGACTTGTTTTCCCTTGTTTGTTGAAAGAATGATAGGTACTCCTGAGTAAGAAGATTTTCAAATTCTGGTTCAACAATTTGATTACCTTTGAGCTTTGTTGCAAGGAGTGCGGGGATTGGGTGAGAGACCAATGGCAACGAAAGATGCTTAATCTACTTGATCTTTGCTGTTTTGGGATCTTTTGACCGTTTCTTCTTGAAAACTTAAGAGACAGGGACATAGTCCCCAAATTCATCATCAGAGCTAAATTTTAGGACCAGCTTTTTCTTTGTTCCTTTGGGAGTTGACTCAGTCTTCTTTTGATTTTCAACCCCAGTCTCTGTTTTGATAGAGACTATTTCCTCATCGGTTGGTCGATTTTTCTTGATAAAGTTTTCAACTGTTGGCCTTTTGAGCAACTTGGTCTTTCCAACATCAATCATTTCCACCAGTTGAACTACAACGTCAATTAGCAGATAACAGATTTGAACCGCAAATCCTTGAGACTGGTTTTACTTCTTTATCATAGCCACCAATGTTTTAAACAGAATTTCGGACCAGTTGACCTTCAGCTTTGATGAGATGGTGGCCATGACAAGAATTTTTTCCAAAGTTATCTTGTCATATGCACCAACCTTGGCAAGGACTCTTTTTGCCACGATATCAGCAAGCAATCTGAACTCGATATTCAGATCGCGTTTTTGACAGGTCGGAGTAGAAATTGGAGATTCAGTGATGGAGAAATTTCTTCTCCAAAGCTCAATATTTTTCCTCTGGAAGAGTAGTGAAGCTGGTGATTCCAGCTGCTGGTAGTTTAAACAAATCAGCAAACATCTTCTGAGTGAAATGAAGTTTTTTCCCTTGAACAGCACAAATAATTTCTCAGTTTTCCATGTATGCTGAATCGAAGAATTCCTTCACTAGATTCTCAGAATACTTCTCACTGAATCCAATAAATTAACGAAGCCCAGAAGATTCAAGGAAACGAAACATGAATTTCATTGGCTTGTTGGACGTGGCAAATACTTATGCGAAGTTGATGTCAATTGTATTTTGAACAATTGATGCAACCATTTGATGCAGAAATATCGAAATACACACCTAGAAGATAATCTCAAATAATATTTTAGAGGAATTGCGTATAATTGTAACAAAATAAGATAAGAATGGTACTGGATTTGTGTATGGATTTCCGGTTCGAAGAATCATAAGTCTGTCCACGTGGAGGACTTTTAGTGGAGGGATTTTGAAAAAAAACAATTAGACAACGGTAAAATGATTAATTTTAAATTTTGAGAAAGTGGCCGTCACATCAAAATAGGGCAGATGCAAAGTTGCATAATTTTTACAAAATGACGTGATATGAAGAAATGACTGTTTAATAAGATTAGAAAGGAGGCGTTTGACTCATATTAATCTATTGACTAAACCGGTATTCCCCCTAAGAAAACGCATTACATATATTTATCCTCGGGTAATGAAATGGTCTTTGAGGACAATGTCGGGCTAAGGCTTACTTTTAATGTGAACGTGTCGGCATTGCGCAGCAGGTTTTGACGGTCGATTTGCGTAGAACTCTTCATATCCTCCTGACAGTAATTACAATGGTGATTTTTCATATGGTTCTTAACTATAAATACAACCATAAGGGTTAGACACAAAATCAATTTAAGGTGCGAAGCAAGATAAGAGAAAATGAATACTAGAAGTAGTTCAAGTAAGCCGGATCTCGCTGAGGAATTCATGCAAGAGATAATCACGGCAAGGAAGGCTGCACTGGAGGACATCGTCTTCTTCAAGACGCTTTCATCCTGGATGAAAGTCCAGGAACTTCTGTCCTTCCCTCGGGGGAGGGCTTGTTGCTACTCCCAAAAGTGTGGAAACACTGAAGAAATATCAGCGGCGCCTCCGCGTCGCTGATACCAAAGATATTTTCTCTGATGAAGGTGTCTAACTCGTCATGTTTCTGAAGGAGCAGAGGGCTCTGAGAAGGATTGCCTTCTCATAGGACTTTATGCACCTCTATTAGAGGGCTGACCACTTGTTTGGCATTCTAGAACGGTGCAGTGAATAAGGAAATTGTTGTTTTAAGGGCCCGCCTTATTAATGAAATTTATTTTGTTTTTACCGCTCCTCTTCTGTCTATTTCTTTATTTCCTGCATAAGAAACTTAGTAATAATTCAATCAACTAAGAATGTTAAACAAATGACTTGGATAAATCGATTAAACCAAGCTTATTTTGGAAATAAGAAAACTTAGCCTCTGGTAACGGTTTTGTGAAAATATCAGCTGCTTGTTGATCAGTATACACTTATTCAAGATGAATCTCTTTCTCATGGCATTTCTCAGATAAAATGGTGTCTGATGTCAATATTGTCCAAGAGTGCATGACAGGATTGTATGTGATTGTGATTGCACTTGTCTTGTCACAGAAGATGGGAGATTACGTGGCTTTAATTCCACAATCTTTGAGTTGTTATTGTATCCACAACATATGTTCGCAGCAGCTTCCAGCCGCAAGGTACTCCGCTTCAGCAGTTTATGTGGCATGGACGTCTGTTTCTTGCTAAACTACGATATTAGTCTATCACCCAAAAACTTACATGAACCGCTAGTAATTTTCCTGTCAATTTTGCAGCCGACATAGTCTGCGTCTGAATATCCTACAAGATGAAGACTTGAATCTTTGGGGTATCAAAGACCCACATTAATAGTACCCTTAAGATATTTAAGAATTTGTTTAACGACAGTAAAATGAGATTGCATTGGATTAGATTGAAATCTAGTGCATAGACAAACATCAAACATTAAATTTGGACGACTTGAACCAATTAATCATCTGTAAATTTTTGTGTCCATAAAGATTCCCCCTTCATCTATGTCCGGTTTGATTGATGAGCTCATTGAGTATTGGCTAGGGAGCAATTCTCCATTCCAAACTTTTTCAGCATCTCTCGTGTATTTATCTTGGTTAATGAAGATGTCATCCTTTGACTTCTTGACTTGCAGCCATAGAAACAAGTTCACCTCTCCCATCATGCTCAATTCAAACTGCTCTTGCATATCTTAGAGAATCTCTCGCATAATTTAGGATTAGTTGATCCGAATATAATATCGTCCACATATATTTGCACAAATAACAAGTTACCATCTTTTGTCAACTATTCCAGTTGAGAAGCCACAGTCAACCAATTATTTAGTTAACGTGTAATAACATGCTCTAGGGGCTTGTTTTAGTCCACACAGGGCTTTATCTCGTTTGTAAACATAATCAGGATGAACGTGATTAACAAAGCCATGTGGTTGCTCTACATAAAATTCTTCATTTAGCAAACCATTTAGAAATGAAGATTTAACATCCATCTGATATACCTTAAAATCCTTAAATGCTGCAAAGGCCAGAAAGATTTTAATTTCTTCTAGCCTAGTTGAAGGGGCAAAAGATTCATCAAAGTATATTCCTTCCTCCTGCATATAGCCTTGAGCCACTAGTCTAGCCTTATTTCTGATTATCAAACCATTTTCATCTATTTTTGTTTTAAAACACCCATCTAGTACCAATAACATGCATATTATCAGTACGAGGAACTAGATGCCAAACATTGCTTCTTTCAAATTGATTAAGTTCCTCCTACAGAGCTTCTATCAAATTAATATCATGCAGTACATCATCAATAATTTTAGGTTCTAACTGGGAGACAAACGCAACATGCATAAATTCATTAATCATTTGATTTCTAATTCTAAGTGGAGCAGTAGGGTTACCGATGACCAGCTCAAGTGGATGGTCCTTTTCCACTGGAGACATGATCCATATGGATCTGGCTCGATTGGTTGTGTGATGTTATTTTCTTGTTCTAGCGACTCTTCTTCTATCTGAACAATCTCAGGTTGATGATTGTTCTCTAGTTCGTTTGTGTGATGAGTCTGTTCTTGAGCGGTGTTAGAGTAGATGCTCTGATACCACTATTGGATCTCGGGTTTTCCCGTGCCCAAACACAACGGAAGTTTTTAAAATTTTTAAAATCTTGACATTCAAGATATTACTTGAGCACACGTATGGTTTTAATAAATAAACATACATAGGATGTTTAAAACTTTTACCTGAGTAAATTTTCACTTTGCTCCAAATACGCCGGTATAAGCGAACGTAGCTCTTGTTGTAAATCCTAGGTACGTTTTTCAAATCTCTTTTCTTCAATCTTCGAATTAGGTACACGACAGGTTACTTGTTCCTCTTCCAACTTACACTAGAAAGTATAAAAGGATTTTTCGTTGATATTAATCAAATGAGAGGAAGCTCAAAACCCTTTGAAAACTCAATGGTGGTGGCTGAAAAATTGAGAGGAGAGGAGGAAGCATTTTTCGAAAAGTCTTTGCTTGGAGGCTAGGGTTTCGAAAAATAGCATGGATTAATTGTGTTTAACCCTAAACCTAATACACATATATATAAGCTTATGGTTCATTAATTAAATTAAATAATTAATGGGTTTAATCAATTAATTATTCAAGTTCAACTAGTTTAATTAATTAATTAATCTTTTAAAGTCCAATGAAGAACAATAATAATTTGTATATTGGTCTTGTACTCCTACAAGCCAATAAAACATATACACATTACATTTAATTTAAATCCATTATAAATTCAACATTTAAATTTAATATTTAAATTATAAATTCAACTCCTTGAATTTATCACCTCAAAAAATTAATGTTTAATAAACTCAAATTTTGAGTTTGATAAATTAAAGTCTCAAATTTTATAAATTCAACTCCTTGAATTTATTCTCTCCAAAATTTAATATTCATAAATTCAACTTCTTGAATTTACTATATAATAAATTCAATTCCTTGAATTTAATTTCTCAAAATTTAATTATCATAAATTCAACTACTTGAGTTTCCTATATCATAATATAAATTCAACTTCTTGAATTTATTTTCTAGATGTTTTCTATAAATTCAACTAATTGAATTTATTATCTCAATGGGGACAAAATAATCCAGTACTTGTGTGACCCTCAATGGTTCAGGGATACAGCTAGCCGTGAGTTCCCAACTCTTTGTGATTCAGAACATAATCCTTTATTCGGGCTTAACATAATTTTCCCCATTCTATGTAACAAAAATTGATCATGAGAATGTCAGAAATCATATTTTTGATTAAACCCATCGAATCATTGTAAGAGCGTCTACAGCTAAACACACACACACCAACGCACACACACATACACGTTACTTTTTGGAGGAAAGACTAGGGTGCTAAGCACAACCTTCAGCAGCCACCATCACAGTTTCTTCCTTGAAAATTTCTGAGGGTTTCCACTCGAAGATGGAAAACGTGCAGCAAGCGTCTCTCGCACATCTCCTGTGATTCACCGCATCGGGTTTCGATATCTTCGTGCGTTTTAACGCAAAGGCATGTATAAAAAAAATTTACGCATCGATCTCATCATATTATGTCTTTTGATGTATATTGTGCATGAAGATTTGATGGTTATATGAAAAGTTTGATGCATTATATTTTAAACAATTTCTGGAAAATTTTGAGTCACAAAACCCACTATTTCCTGTCATTTCGATTCATGCGGTTTATAGGTCATATTTCTGGAAGCATTTTCAACACATGATTTGTATTAATCTGTAATACCTTCGGTTTGATAGCAAATTGGTAATTTTCTGACAAGAATGAGGGATATTTGATTTTATGGAAGCACTATTATGAAAATGATTATGAAGCTAAGGCACGTCTATGGTCATATATGCTCAGCTTTTATTACGTATGCGCTACTTTCGAATGCATGAATTTTATTAAGTATTACTTTATATTTGTTTTATATGCATGTTGAGTATTTAGTCTCACTAGACTTGATCGATACAGATGATGATGCTTTTGAGGAAGCAGGAGGTGCTGGACAGTGAGCTTGCTCGAACTATGTGCATTGCAAACACGAGAAGTTAAGAATGTGAAAAGAGTTTTTAGATCCTGAAAAATTAACTAGCCTCTACGCTAGTATTAATACTTCCTGATGAATGCAGGAATATCACAAGTCACATTGATGCTTCAAAAGGAGTATTGTAGTGTGTTATCATTCAAGAAGGGAAAGTTATTGCCTAATCATCGAGGCAATTAAAACCATGTGAGAAACATTACCCAAATCATGATCTTGAATTAGCTGTAATTGTATTTGTTCCAAACATCTAGAGGCACTACCTCTTTGGTGTCGAATATGAGATATTTATTGATCACCAAAGCCTCAAATACCGTTATACAAAGGAATTGCACATTAGACCATGGATCAAACTATTAAAAGATTATGATCTAACAATAAACTACCATCTGTGTAAGTTTAACAAGGTAGCTGATGCGCTAAGACAAAAGTAAATGGGGAAAGTAATCCTAGCCCCACTACCAATGCAACCATGCCTACAAGAATTAGTGAAAAGCTAAAGAATTCAAAAATTCCATGGATGAAACAACATTTATGAAATCGAAAATCTTCAATAATATGTGATGTCTGAAGCACACGAGTAAAATTTTTAAGTCCACCTTGGTGTAGTATCAATATGTATCAAGATGTAAAGAAAGGTTTCTAGTTGAATAAGATGAAGAATGATTTGGCTACTAGGTGCCAAAATTTTTAATCGGTCAAGGAACACAAAAGGCCTAGATGACCCTTGCAACTACTAGAAATACCAAAGTGGAGACGAGAGCATATTTCCATAGACCTTGTGGCAGAACTACCAAATATCAAGACAAAATCATGATGGGATTTGGATAATGGATAGGTTAATAAATATTCATGTTTCTTACTTGTACATATGAACTATAATTTGGACAAGTTTGGCCACTCTATATATGGATAATATAGTAAGACTACACAATGTTCCCACAAGCATTTTGTCCGATAGGGACCTAGAGTTTATTCCAATTTTTGGAAATTTTTCAGGAAACCATGGGTGTGGGGACCCGGACGCTAATCAAGTTCTTAATCATCATTGGGACTAATTAATCAATTAAAACAGGGTCTAATTTTTTTTTTAAAATGCGGAACGTAGTGAAATCAACTCATATACATATCCGTATAAAATACAATACGAGTCCTGTACTGCATGCATTCAAAATAAACTAAGGTTTAACAACTAATGTCAAGTGTTCAACCCTATCTCTAATCCAAGTCCGGAGCCTCCACTCTAATCACGATCTCTCCTCATCTCCTGGACCCTGATCTTGTCCCACCTGTTGTCAAGTACACATACAGACAAGACAACAGCCGGATATACCGGTGAGAATATAATCCCAGTATAAATCAATGAAACATGCAATCATATAAAACAATATAAAGCATGTAATCAGGTAGCAGATATATGTATCAAAATCTGAAACATAATCAATGTCAATCTGTCGACATAACTCATAATTCAGACTAGACTCAATCCTAGTCTAGGGATCCCGGTTTCCGGATGTGGTATTCCTATATCGAATTCCGTAAAGGATGGAACCATAATCTCTATTACTCGATATAACCAGTGCCCCGGTATTCCTATATCGAATTCCGTAATAGAAGAATTCCAACCCCTTTACTCGATATAACCAAATATGGTGTTCCTATATCGAATTCCGTAATGGATTCCATTACTCGATATAACCATACATCCAGTGTCCTGACCTAACCGTCATGGACTGTAGCTCTATCGCTAGCATTCCTATCTTGTGACATCGTGCAATGTGCCGTGGCGATACCCCCACTATCCGGCACGGTGTGTCACAAGACAATTCGACCAATACCTGTTGTCTAAATATCAAGAGAACAAGTATATTAATCAAATCAATGCAAATATCCATGCAATAAATTAAAGTATGTGATTTAGGGAAACCCAAGTCTAAACCGACTCAAGTCCATCTCCCAATACCACATTGACTTATACCTTTCTTTCGTCGGTTCCTGGCTCAGTCGAAGTCCTCAACTCACAGCCTGTCTGATAATGACAATACCAATAATCTTATGTCAATATACCACTCGAATCACTAACAATCTGATAAATCTTGATTTAATTCAAAATCAACGGCATAACGCTACAATCTCCATATTCCCGTCAATACCATATCACCAGATAACAGTTACAATCCATAACTCATATCCAATACAATCTATAATCAATCCATAATCCAAATCTGTCCGGTATAACTCAATATACCCTAAAAATTCATAACAATTCCATAATCAGTCCGTTTCTAAATCTGACTTCGATTCTATGATGTCTAATATGTCAAAAACATCATATATGAATCCTATTCAATTATGACAATAGCATAATTTCAAAGCATGTCAAAACGTAGCAAAACTTACGTCCAGTTGTAGCCTACGTTGCCAGGAACTCAATACCGAAGTCGGATTACAATTCAGACGGACGGATTTAACACAGCTGAAGTTTGAAGCACAAGAAGCTAAACTTCCCCTTCAGATTTCGATTTCTCTCTTTAAGGATGAAGTTGCACGTGTATATATATATATATAGACAACTCGCGCATGCATCACAGCAAGTGGCTGTATTTCCGCGCAACACGCAGCACCGCGGGTGCGGTGCTGTTACCTACCGCGGGTGCGGCACTGCTTCGGCAGAATTGCACACCCTACTGCCCATGCACCGCGGGTGCGGTGCTTCCTAGGCCGCGGGTGCGGTGCTGCTCACACTGCACATTACATAATTTCGTTCTGAATACGTTTCTCGGTGTCCCGATTAATCCCATCATAATCACATGAAATGATAAATCAATCATCGATAATTACAGTGATTAATTCTTGGGCATTACATTTCTCCCCCCCTAAGATACGATTTCGTCCTCGAAATCTCAAGCAATCATATCCTATGCAATCATATCAGAACTGAAATAGTAAATTCACATCAGTGGAATAACTCTGGGAATTCCTGTCTCATGTCTGATTCAGTCTCCCAAGTGGCTTCTTCAATACCATGACGAGTCCATTGAACTTTCGCAAGAGGAATCATCTTTGTTCTGAGCTGTTTTTCTTTACGATCGATAATCCGAATCGGTTTCTCGACATAACTCAATGTCTCATCCAGCTCAGTCTCGTCTGGTTGAATAACATGGGAATCATCAGGGAGATATTTCCGCAGCATTGATACATGAAAAACATCATGTATCCCAGATAATGAAGGCGGTAATGCTAGTCGATCGGCACGATCTCCTACCTTCTCGAGAATTTCATAAGGACCTACGTATCGTGGAGACAATTTCCCTTTCTTGCCGAATCTGACAACACCTCTGAAAGGAGAAATCTTCAGGAATACTCGGTCTTCTACTTCAAATACCAACGGTCGTCGTCTGAGGTTGGCATATTTGGCTTGTCTGTCCTGAGCTGCCTTCATTTTCCTCTGAATCAGCTTTACTTTCTCAGTCATATCTCTGATCATATCCGGTCCAGTCTCAGGAACTTCAGAGATATCATCCCAGTAAAGTGGGGATCTGCATTTCTTTCCGTACAACGCTTCGAATGGAGCCATCTCAATACTAGTCTGATAGCTATTGTTGTACGAAAACTCGCAAAGAGGCAATGCATCTTGCCAATTAGTGCTAAAATCCAGCACTACCGCTCTCAGCATATCTTCCAGGGTCTGGATAGTTCGCTCTGACTGTCCATCGGTCTGTGGATGATATGCGGTGCTCAAATGTAACTTCGTACCAAGAGCTTGCTGCAAACTCTGCCAGAAGTGCGAAGTGAACCGAGGATCACGGTCTGAAACAATCGACTTCGGCACTCCATGCAATCTAATCACTTCTCGGACATAGATATCAGCCATCTGATCATATCGGTACGTTATCTTGTATGGAATAAAACATGCAGATTTGGTCAATCGATCAATCACGACCCAAATCGCATCACAACCTCGGGAGGATCTCGGCAACTGTGTCACAAAATCCATGGAAATGTGATCCCATTTCCATTCAGGAATGGACAAATTCTGTAACAATCCTCCTGGTTTCTTTCTTTCAGCCTTCACCTGTTGGCAATTCAGACACTTGGCTACAAATTCAGTCACATCAGATTTCATTTGTTTCCACCAATACTGTGTCTTTAAATCATTATACATTTTCCTGCCACCAGGATGAATGCTAAAACGACTGTTGTGCGCTTCTGTCAAGATCCGCTGTCTCAAATCTGAAACATTTGGCACAACAAGACGATTATTCACATACAAGACATTGTCACGAACCTGATATTCCGATTTATGTCCAGATCTAACCATCGCAATCGAATTCTGTACGTTCTGATCAATTTTCTGCGCCTCTTTGATTCTCAATATCAATTCTGGTTCAGCTCGAATTGCATATAATCTTAGAGGCTGACAATCCGTCTCAAAAGCTAATCCAGACAAACAGCAGTCTTCTATCAGATTCGAGACACCTATCGTCGATAAGGATAGTGCACATACCTTTCGACTCAACGCATCTGCTGCTGCATTGGACTTCCCTGGATAATATTTAATCTCACAATCAAAGTCTTTCTGTAAATCCAGCCATCTCCGTTGTCTCATATTCAGCTCTGATTGCGAAAACAGATATTTCAAGCTTTTGTGATCAGAATATATCTCAAATTTTTCTCCGTACAGATAATGCCGCCATATCTTCAATGCAAAGACTATGGCTGCCAATTCAAGATCATGAATTGGGTAACGAGTTTCATGGGGTTTCAACTGTCTTGAGGCATAAGCAATCACATGCCCTCGCTGCATCAAAACACAACCCAATCCTCGGTGAGATGCATCACAATAAACAACAAATCCACCAGTGCCTGAAAGAATCGTCAACACAGGCGCACTGGTCAGTCTCTTTTTCAACTCAAGAAAACTGGATTCACAGTCTTCTGTCCACACGAATGGAGCATTCTTCTGAGTTAACTGCATAATCGGTTTGGCAATACTCGAGAAATCTTTAATAAATCGTCGATAATATCCTGCCAAACCCATAAAACTGCGAATTTCTGGTACAGATATAGGTCTCGGCCAACTCATCACGGCTTCAACCTTACTAGGATCAACTGATATACCGTCTCCCGATATAATGTGACCCAAAAACACAACCTGTTTCAGCCAAAACTCGCATTTCGACAATTTAGCATACAGTTTCTCTGCCCTCAAAATTTTCAACACAGTCCTCAGATGATTAGCATGCTTAATCATATTCTTTGAATAAATCAATATATCATCAATGAATATGATAACAAAATCATCCAAGTATTTCTGAAATACGCGGTTCATCAATCCCATAAATACCGCCGGTGCATTCGTCAAACCAAATGGCATGACAATAAATTCATAGTGTCCATACCTGGTTCTGAATGCTGTCTTTGAGATATCAGAATCCCTGACTCTCAATTGATGGTATCCAGATCTCAAATCGATCTTGGAATACACAGATGAACCCTGCAACTGATCAAACAGATCATCAATACGAGGCAAGGGGTATTTATTCTTTACCGTTGCCTTGTTCAGTTGCCTGTAGTCGATACAAAGTCTCATCGACCCATCCTTCTTTCTTACGAACAATACTGGAGCACCCCAAGGAGATACACTCGGTCTGATATATCCCTTGGCCAGTAAATCCTCCAACTGTTCTTTCAATTCCTTCAACTCGATCGGTGCCATCCTGTAAGGAGCTCTCGAAATCGGAACTGTTCCTGGCATTAACTCAAGGCCGAAGTCTATCTCTCGAATCGGAGGCAATCCAGGAATCTCATCTAGAAAGACATCAGCAAACTCACACACCACTGGCAAATCCGCCAATGATGGGCTCGTCTTCAGTAAATCAACTGAATATACCAGGAATCCATCCGCTCCCTTCTGCAATAATCGAGTCATATTTATTGCAGATATCAAAGGAATTCTAGCACGAGAACCCTTACCATAAAATTTCCACTCATCAGCCATCTCAGGTCTAAATCGAACAATCTTGTGGAAACAATCAACTGTAGCTCGGTACTTGGCCAACATATCGACACCGATAATGCAATCAAAGTCAGATAAACCAAGCACAATACAGTCTAGCTCAATCGTATGTCCATCGTAATGCAGTATACAAGGTTTCACAGATTTCACTGATATCAAACCTGTTCCTAACGGAGACGTGACCGATACTACAGTGTCTAAGGACTCAACAGGCAGTGAATGCATTAAAGCAAATCGCTCAGATATAAATGTATGTGATGCACCAGTATCAATCAATACATATGCAGGATAACCAGAAATAAAACAGTTACCTGCAACTACATCATCAGGTGCATCCTGTGCTTGCTCCTCAGTCAAAGCAAACAATGGGGCCTGCTGTCTAGGAGGCTGGCTCGCGGTCTGGCCCCCTCCTGGCCTCTGCTGTGACAGAGTAGACGGTACTGGCTGAAAAGTATGAACGGCAGATGGTCGTCTACCTGCCTGAGCCACTGATCCAGATGACTCAGCTGCCTGCGATCCCTGGGCACCTCGCTGTGGACACACTCAGGCAAAGTGTCCCTGCTGTCTACAGATACGACAGCTGCCAACTACTCCTCGGCACTGATCTGTGGAATGCCTCCCTCCACAAGTACCACAGTATGGTCCTGCATAACTCTGGCTCTGACCGGTCTGTCTAGAGCCACTCGAACTGGACGAAGTAGTCCCTGATTTCTTAAATTGCTTCCCTCTAGCCTTCAAGAAATCCTTCTTCCCGGTACTACTGCTGCTGCCTCCTTCAAATCGAGGAGGTGGTTGTTGCTGTCCCGGTGCTGGAAGCACAAATGAAGCCTCTCTCTGCCTCATCAAGCCTGCCTCGGCTCCCTTGGCTCTGTTCAGGGCATCGGTGAAGTTGTTGGGCCTCCCAGTATTTACCAGCGTAAAAATCTCAGGATTTAGGCCATTTATGAACTGATCTGCTACGGCCTCATCATGTTCAACTACGTGGGGAGCAAATCGGAGCAATGTCGAAAACTTAGCCACATAATCCTCAATGTTCAACTGGCCTTGTTTCAGGTTTGCAAACTCGGCTCCCTTGTCCTTCCTATAAGAAACTGGAAAGAACCGTAGATAAAATTCAGATTTGAACACATTCCAGGTAATGGCCGTACTTCGCTGTTCCAATGCCCTTTTAGTCGTGATCCACCAGTGTTTAGCAACGTCATGCAACTGGTGTATTATCAGTTTCACCCTCTTTTCCTCAGTATACTCCAAAGATGCAAACAATGATTCAATGTCGTCCAACCAACTTTCACATTCCACGGAGTTCTCCGTTCCTTTCAAAGTCGGTGGATGAAATGACTGAAACCTTTTCAGCAATTTCTCCATTGCTGTAGGTGTCACATCCATGGGAGGATTCGAGGTACTCCCCTGTTCTGGCATTCTCCTCGAAGGCATATCTGATAACCAAAAGGGTTAGCAATTCCAACAATAATCCTGTTTCAAGCCTCCTCGGATCATCTTACTGCTGATCCAGAATCGGTTCTGATTCAATCTCAATAATACATGTTTTCAAATCAAATCAGATAAACAGATAAACATGCATTATAAAGCAGTAAATCATGCAAGCAATCAAAAGCAGGAAAGAAAACACATTCTACCCCGCTCACTAGCTCCTATCTCAATCTCAAGGATCTATCGCTCTGATACCACCTGTTGTGGGGACCCGGACGCTAATCAAGTTCTTAATCATCATTGGGACTAATTAATCAATTAAAACAGGGTCTAATTTTTTTTTTTAAAATGCGGAACGTAGTGAAATCAACTCATATACATATCCGTATAAAATACAATACGAGTCCTGTACTGCATGCATTCAAAATAAACTAAGGTTTAACAACTAATGTCAAGTGTTCAACCCTATCTCTAATCCAAGTCCGGAGCCTCCACTCTAATCACGATCTCTCCTCATCTCCTGGACCCTGATCTTGTCCCACCTGTTGTCAAGTACACATACAGACAAGACAACAGCCGGATATACCGGTGAGAATATAATCCCAGTATAAATCAATGAAACATGCAATCATATAAAACAATATAAAGCATGTAATCAGGTAGCAGATATATGTATCAAAATCTGAAACATAATCAATGTCAATCTGTCGACATAACTCATAATTCAGACTAGACTCAATCCTAGTCTAGGGATCCCGGTTTCCGGATGTGGTATTCCTATATCGAATTCCGTAAAGGATGGAACCATAATCTCTATTACTCGATATAACCAGTGCCCCGGTATTCCTATATCGAATTCCGTAATAGAAGAATTCCAACCCCTTTACTCGATATAACCAAATATGGTGTTCCTATATCGAATTCCGTAATGGATTCCATTACTCGATATAACCATACATCCAGTGTCCTGACCTAACCGTCATGGACTGTAGCTCTATCGCTAGCATTCCTATCTTGTGACATCGTGCAATGTGCCGTGGCGATACCCCCACTATCCGGCACGGTGTGTCACAAGACAATTCGACCAATACCTGTTGTCTAAATATCAAGAGAACAAGTATATTAATCAAATCAATGCAAATATCCATGCAATAAATTAAAGTATGTGATTTAGGGAAACCCAAGTCTAAACCGACTCAAGTCCATCTCCCAATACCACATTGACTTATACCTTTCTTTCGTCGGTTCCTGGCTCAGTCGAAGTCCTCAACTCACAGCCTGTCTGATAATGACAATACCAATAATCTTATGTCAATATACCACTCGAATCACTAACAATCTGATAAATCTTGATTTAATTCAAAATCAACGGCATAACGCTACAATCTCCATATTCCCGTCAATACCATATCACCAGATAACAGTTACAATCCATAACTCATATCCAATACAATCTATAATCAATCCATAATCCAAATCTGTCCGGTATAACTCAATATACCCTAAAAATTCATAACAATTCCATAATCAGTCCGTTTCTAAATCTGACTTCGATTCTATGATGTCTAATATGTCAAAAACATCATATATGAATCCTATTCAATTCTGACAATAGCATAATTTCAAAGCATGTCAAAACGTAGCAAAACTTACGTCCAGTTGTAGCCTACGTTGCCAGGAACTCAATACCGAAGTCGGATTACAATTCAGACGGACGGATTTAACACAGCTGAAGTTTGAAGCACAAGAAGCTAAACTTCCCCTTCAGATTTCGATTTCTCTCTTTAAGGATGAAGTTGCACGTGTATATATATATATATAGACAACTCGCGCATGCATCACAGCAAGTGGCTGTATTTCCGCGCAACACGCAGCACCGCGGGTGCGGTGCTGTTACCTACCGCGGGTGCGGCACTGCTTCGGCAGAATTGCACACCCTACTGCCCATGCACCGCGGGTGCGGTGCTTCCTAGGCCGCGGGTGCGGTGCTGCTCACACTGCACATTACATAATTTCGTTCTGAATACGTTTCTCGGTGTCCCGATTAATCCCATCATAATCACATGAAATGATAAATCAATCATCGATAATTACAGTGATTAATTCTTGGGCATTACAATGGGTACCAAGATCACTCTTTGAACGACTTATCATTCCCAAACTGATGGCCAAAGTGAGAAGAAAAATACAAACCCTTGACGATATGCTTAGGGCATGTGCCATAGACTTCAGAATAAATAGAGTAAACACCTTCCCTTGATTGAGTTTCCTATAACAATAGTTATTTGGCAGTATTAAAATGGCTCCTTACAAGGTTATGCATGGACCAAAGTGTGGTCACCCCTATATTTGGATGAAATCGGATAGTAAGCTATCAAAGTACTTGAACTATTCAAGTAACTGTTGATAAAGTAGATATCATCAAGGATAAAATCGAGGCAGCACAAGATCTACAAAAGAGCTGGGATGAATTGAAAAGAAGATAGTTAGAGTTCGAATACGGTATTAAAGAATTTGTGAATGTCTCACCTACAAAATGAGTGATACGATTCAGCAAATCTAGAAACTAAATCCAATATATGTCAGACGGGTCTTTTATCAGATTACAGCGTTTTTTGTTCTCCCTTATCAATCTACCGTAATTTTGAAAAAGTTATTAAAATATTGTAAAAAAAAAATTTAAAAAAAAAAGAAAAGAAAAGCTTTTACTCCCCCGCCCTTCCAAATGGGGGGGGGGGGGGGGAGTAATGGTTTCCCCTCCCCCGCCTGTAGGGGAGGCGGGGGAGGGTTTTAATTAATTGAAATTCTCCCCCGCCTGTACGACAGACGGGAGAGAGTATTATTTTTAAAATATTTCCCGCCTCTGATATAATTTATATATAATTTCATTGTGATTTAATTGATATAAATTTAATTATTATAGTCCATCTTAAGACACTATTTTTTAAAATATTCTTGTTTGTTAAAGATTTTATAATATAGCATTGCATTATTTTATAATCGTCAACTATCTTTTTCACTATTACAACTTAGTGAATTATTTTTGATCAAAAAATATTTGACCCATTTTATTCCCTAAAATTTCTCGAATAATAATTGAAATAAATATATTATATTACGTGATCTTTAATTTAACACTAAAAAATAATAAACATATAAAAGTTTATCTCGATGATTAAATTCATGTCTAATAAATTTTTTAGATATTATTTTATTATTTATGTCTAATATTTTAATTAAATGATACTATCAAATCATAATTTTTTCTTCTACATTTTACAAATTATTAATATTACAAAATATTAGATCTAATCTTAAAAAAATGCTACTACATACAAAGTAATAAATTTAATACGAAATATTACAAAATATTAAATCTAAATTTTAAATTCTTAAAGAATAGTTTGAATAGAGTTGTGAAAATGATTATTTATATTAACAACGTATGTATTCACAAAAACAATGTAAAAAGTTAATTAACATATTTAGCAATTAACATAAGGCAAAAACTTGTGTGAGACGGTTTCACGGGTCGTATTTGTGAGACGGATATCTTATTTGAGTCACCCATGAAAAAGTATTACTTTTTATGCTAAAAGTATTACTTTTTATTGTGAATATGGGTAGGGTTGACCCGTCTCACGGATTATGACCCGTGAGACGGTCTCACATGAGACTCACTCTTAGGGATTTTTTACAAAAATAATTTAATTTTTAAAACTTTTTTCAAAAATAATGTAAAAAAAAAAACCTTTTCAAAACTACCCTAATCCGCTCTCACGGAGCGCGGACGCTACACACGTGGAGCAGCGTCCGCGCTCCGTAAGAACGGACGCTATGCCATGTAGGCATCAGAAAATATTAGCGACGGATAATATAACCACACCGTCGCTACTTTGCGACGGTTTATACAACCGTCGCAACACCGTCGCTATTATTAGCGACGATTTATAAACCGTCGCTGAAATATACTCAGCGACGGTTTTAAACCGTCGCAAATGAGCGACGGTTTTAAACCGTCGCTAAAGGCGCCCTTAACCGTCGCTAAATGCGCATTTGAAACTTTAATAAATTTGCATGATGGGCTTATACTCTTGCAAGCCCACGATCTATGCCCCCATTATATTAATATCATCATAATCTCGATCGACGATCCAATATCATTGATTGACAATTTCAACTTGTTTGTTTATATGACGCACACTTTAATCTCGAGATACCTACCTCTACGCGTACTTGTATCAACATCGTGCACATATACGCCGCGGATAATTTTGAACTTTCAACGGCTTGCAAGTTTGCACTCTTCAATATACGCTGCGGTAAGAGAATTTGCGCGCTGTGAAAATCCATTTTTGTTGTAGTGAATATTGTGGGTGTTTAAACTTCGGATAAAAATCCATTTCGGTTGAACAACCACAATATTAACTACAACAAAAATGGATTTTGGCAGCGCGCAAATTCTCTTACCGCAGCGTATATTGAAGGCTGCAAACTCGCAAGCCGTTGAAAGTTCAAAATTATCCGCGGCGCATATGTGCACGCTGTTGATACAATTACGCGTAGCGTGCGTAGAGGTAAGTATCTCGAAATTAAAGTGTGCGTCATATAAACAAAAAAGTTGAAATTGTCAATCAATGATATTGGATCATCGATCGAGATTATGATGATATTAATATAATGGGGGCATGGATCGTGGGCTTTGCAAGAGTATAAGCCCATTATGCAAATTTATTAAAGTTTCAAATGCGCATTTAGCGACGGTTAAGGGCGCCTTTAACGACGGTTTAAAACCGTCGCTCATTTGCGACGGTTTAAAACCGTCGCTGAGTACATTTTAGCGACCGTTTATAAAGCGTTCCTAATATTAGCGACGGTAAAACCGTCGCAAATTAGCGACGGTTGTATTATATTATCCGTCGCTAATATTTTCTGATGCCTACATGGCACACCGTCCGTTCTTACGGAGCGCGGACGCTGCTCCACGTGTGCAGCGTCCGCGCTCCGTGAGAGCGGATTAGGGTAGTTTTGAAAAGGTTTTTTTTTTTACAATATTTTTGAAAAAAGTTTTAAAAATTAAATTATTTTTGTAAAAAACCCCTCACTCTTAACATAATTTATATGTTAGTTTGATTATTTATTTAATCTAATACCAAATTTAATTATGATGATAATAGGAAACAATCCCTCTTATTTGACTTAATTTAACGTATTTTGTGTCATTATGAAAATGATTCAAGGATATAATTGGAATTTAATTTAATTAAGTGTTAGTTTTAAAAACTAACTTAAACTTAAATTTTATCATAAACATTCTAAACAAATATATAAACTCTCCCCCGCCTCCCCTACAGGCGGGGGAATACAATCAATTACTCCCCCCCCCCCCCCCCCCCCCCATTTGGAAGGGCGGGGAGTAAAAGCTTTTCTTTTTTATTTAAATTTTTTTTAACAATATTTTAATAACTTTTTTAAAACTACGGTAAATTGATAAGAGAGAACAAAAAATGCTGTAATCTGGTAAAAGACCCTATGTCAGACCCTTCGAGATTCTCGGATAATTCGGAACCTTAGCTTACCGACTTTCCTTTCCACAAAACATTTCAAGTATACAAATTTTCTTACACGTTTCGCAACTATAAAAGATACATTCCTGACCCAAACCATATTCTTGAAGTTAAAAAATGCTAATAGAAGGAAATCTGAACGACGAACTAAAATATGAAGAAGTTCCTATCTATATAGTGGAACCAAAGACCAAGTACTAAGATAACACACAATTCCATACATCAAAATAAAATGTTCTAGCCATACCGAACAAGAGGCAACATGGTAGTTAGGAAAGAATATGCGCACCCAATATGCTTACTATTTTGAAGATCAAGCAAACCAAAGTTTCGATGACGAAACTTCCCATAAAGATGGTGAGATGTAAGGACTCAGAATTTTAAAGCGCGAAACATGTAAGAAATAAACTTATAACTATTAGTTCAAAGCTTATCAATAAAAAATCTAAGTGTTGGAGCTCAATTTCCAAGCTCGTAGGTACTCAATTGGAGCTCAAAGCTTATTGGAGCCCAAGGTGATGCAAGCTCACAAGAATCAAAGTGAGACAACTCGAGGGTGCAGACTCCCAGCTCATGGATCTTAATAGCTAGCTCAAAAAGCTCATTCATGTTGACCTAAAATGACAATAAAATGCAGTCAATTGATGAGCTAGGAGTTGGAGCTCTTTATGGTGTAAAAGATGGTCTTTTAGTAAATCAAAGTGACATTTGAAGTGGTTGAGCAATTTGACCATCATGGAGGCTATTTGTGATTCGCGTTTTCGGCCATATATGGTCATTGATATGTCATTTTGCAGCCTATAAATACCACCCATGGCCTAAAAAATTCACAATTCAAAAAGCCTCCACTAACTCACTAAAAAATTGTCATTTTGTGCTAGAAAGTTGATGTTGCGCGCTTCAATTTTGGGGAGCAAGTCGGCATTATATTAAGGAGTTAATATGTCCAAATAATCAATTATAGTCGAACCAAGAAGTTCCATAAATATTTGAGCAGCAACAAAAATCAAAATCGAGCACCATTTGAATTGTTACAGTTATGCCTTCTCAAGCAATTAGTTGCCGATATTGTGTGCTTCCAATCGAGTTTCTATAGTGCTATCCAAAGTTTTAAGGCGTCATTTTTCTCGTGTATCACGTCCAAGTCTTTCTCTTAGTGCTTTCCAATTCACGTCCAAGCTCTTCCCATGTTCGATCAAGGTTACGTTCAAGTATCGATCAAGTTTAATCGGCATCTTCGAATTACTGTAAGTGGGCTTATATATTGTTTTAATTTCACATAATATGTGAAATTCTATCGATTACTAAATTTTTTGTTTTCATATGCATTACTATATGTTTTGTTATGAATTTTTTGCTAAGTTTTGATTTATTCCGTCCATTTCATTTCGATTTAATTTGAAACGTCTACTACTAAAATACTATTAATTTTTATTTTTTAAAATAAGAGAAGTTATGACCGAAACCACTCATACAGATACGTCCATGAAAATTTCGAAACAAGCTTTATAAACTTCCATCTAGTTAAATGCCATTATCAAAACTTAATAATGCAACCAAAGCTCTTAGTCTAGTGTTTTAAAAGAACTCAACATCTATCAATATCATCAACGTATAATAAGATGCAAAAAACATTTAAAATATTGTTTACACCTATGACTCAAGGTCATATATGCGGAAGAATGCAAGGTCCTCGAGTTAACATGTGCACCCCAGCTCCGCCTACTCAGTCTTCAGCGGCCCCAGTCTCTACATCCTCATGATCACCTGCATCAATCACACCTAGTGAGTTTAAAGACTCAACACACCTAAATCGTAATAACAAGTACATATACATATCATGCAACAGTGAGAAATACTGTAATTAAAATAAGTTTCATAATCTTCAAAAGCGTAAACTTAAACATAACATATTCAAATCTTGTCCCAACATATCATCGTATATGTGTTCATTTTTCTTATTGAATTCATATTATTAGTTGTGACTTTCGTATCAGATCTAAGTCGATAGATCCAATTACGTATAACCACGGTACCCGACGGCGAGGACATGAGCGACAGTTTTACCCATCCACTAAGCCTTGGTCTTACATGTTCGTGTTCATATTCGTGTTCGTATTAGTCACAACCAACTCACCTCCTTCAAAAACTTGTTATCGTACTCATCATTTGTAAAATTCATACATATACATGCATTTTCTTAAAAAAATATGCAACGTATTTATCAGCATTTTCAAAAAAATTCATATTCATAATTAACATATACATTTTAAACATGCATTTCCAGTTACCAAGGCACTGCCAGGACTGCTAACTCGACCCACCCAAACTTATCAAACTCCTTAAAAATACTTCTAATCATTTCCTTAAATGTATCCCGAACCCCTGCATTAACCTCTATATTTCGTCAGGTTTTAGACCAAAGTCTCGTTTAACCCGAATTAACCCAAGCCTTGATCAAATTTTAACCATAGTCAATGACTCCTAACCAAACCCCGATTCCTATCAGTAGATCTATTAAATACCATGAAAAACATTCAAAACACATCATGATGTGATTGATGAGAAAAAGAAGATACAAGGCGTGCCTTAGTGAAGTTTTGTACACAAAAAGATGACCAACGGAGCCAGGGAGGGATGGGACAAGCTTCCACCGAATTTCCTTGCAAAAAGTAAAGCAAAGCTGCTCCTAGGTTTCAGAGAGAAGGGCGGCCGAATGGTGAGATGAGGGAGTAGGGTTTCGGAGTGAAAAAAAAATGATTTAAAAGTAATAGGAAATTTGATATGATCTGATCGTCTGATACAATATAATTTTTGAACTCTGTCTGTTCCATTTCGACTTCTGCTCTGAAAATTTATCAGTTTTAAAATAAGTACATGTATAATTTGTTATTTTTTATTAGACTGGATCCCACTTGCTTAGTGTTTCCCAAAACACTCACCCCTTATGTCCCTCGCCAGATAACAATGAAGAACAAGTGGAATAGATGGAACAAGATCAATTTTTGGGCTGGTGAATAAATCCAGAGTTATGAAGGACAAGTCCATGATTTCAAGTTATTAGTTGTCGCACTTCGCACTTTTCTTTGTAAGAACAACTTCCACATTATTCGCACTTCGACTATGTAAAGATAATGTTCTTTATGAATTAGACTGACTTTCAAAATTTGCTACGAGATTTATTGTTTTCAATGAAATTATTAAACAATGTCGGATGTCAACTATGCCTCGGTCTCGAGGCGTGACAACATAAGATATTTTCACTTGTAGGTGAGCTGTGAATCTCCGACTACAATGCATTATCTCTTACATATTTCAAAACTACACCCAACCTCACCAACAGATGACCCTCAATAGTGTCGGTAAATAGATCAAAGTGCATTATAGTACGTAGAGTCTTTATGTTGTCTCGGGTCAAAGGAATAATTGTGTTCAACAGTAACCACGAACTATTCCGTCAGTAGTTGATAATCACTTGTAAAGTCTGAGTGATGGTTGTTCTGTGCATTATCAAATAATCACTCATTTGTATAAATGGACATATCAATGTCCTTGCTAATGGGACATGTCGTTTACATCGCATATGTTAGTCTCAAGCTCAAGCAAGCATTATATTTATTTTAGGCGGCTGAATCAACTAGAAACATGTTTAAAATATATGGTACACTACCTAATGAGTTCATGATCTTACGTTGCCAGACAGATCTCATGGAACCTATTGTATATTAATGGATTTTATCTTTGTAGTTTGAATTAGTATACAAATAAAGTAAATATCATTATTAGATAAAACCGTAAAATATTATTAAAATAAAGATTATTTTTACATAAAATTCAATAAAATCTTTCATCTTTGCAGTTTGAATGAGTATACAAATAAAGTAACTATTATAACTGGATAAAACTGCAAAATATTATTAAAATAAAGATTGTTTTTACATAAAAGTCAATAAGGTCTAAGCCATAACTTGGCTCGATTTCAAATACCCACTTGTGAGGAAGTTGGCTAGATAAGGTCTATTGACTAGTAAAAATTTTGTCATAGTGCAATAAAATACATATTCAACATTTAATTTCAACTTCCGCTAGGTATCATTTATATGATGTCCACATTGTTAACAAGTCTAATTGAAATTGAGAATTATGATGAATATCAGACTAAATGTAACAACAAAATTTTAACGAATAGATATTTTTAAAAAATATAGACTATTTTTTGAATTTTTAATAAGATGCTAAAAAGGTTTAATTAACTAATGACACCTATGATCAAAATTGACTTAAAAACGGCACAAGTTTAACACGGAACTCGTGTCTCTAAATTTGTTTATCGAAACGGAATTTTTGGACAGTCCAATTTGTCATTTTGTCCACGAGTAGAGCAGCCTTTCTTTTCAAACTTATTGAGAAAATATAGCTGATTATTTTAAAAATATTATCTAATTGTTTATCAATATAATTCGTTTATCGATTCATTGTTTTTTGGGGAAAAGTTAAGTTTCAAATTAGAAAATGTTATATGGAAATACTAATAAATAAAGTTTAATTTTTTGGTCAAATAATTCAGTTCAATGGATTTTGAATGAGATAATTGGATGGAAACTTCAAGGTTGTATATATATATATATATATATATATATATATATATATATATATATATATATATATATATATATATATATATATATATATATATACACATGCAGCAACTCTGGGTATATATATACATGCAGCAACTCTACCCAGACCACAAAATAAACATACAATTACACATCTTACAGAAAAATGAGTGGTGGAATTTTCTTCATACTTTTCATCTTGTTTGTAGCATCTTTATTCTCGTTGTTGTTGATGAAGAAGGAGAAAATGAAATATATAGGAAAGGGACGTCTTCCAATTGGCCCTAAACCACTCCCAATAATTGGCAATCTTCATCATCTTGGCAAGTTACCCCATCGATCCCTCAAAGAATTGTCCAAACTCTACGGAGATCTCATGTTCTTGCGATTGGGATCCGTGCCAACGTTAGTCGTGTCATCTGCGGATATGGCGCGAGAAATATTTAAAGAACACGACCTTGCTTTCTCAGGGAGACCATCCTTGTATGCGGCGAAGAAGCTCACTTACAATTTGTCCACGGTTGCCTTCGCACCATATGGTGAGTACTGGAGAGAGATCAGGAAAATAGCCGTTCTAGAGTTGCTTACCGTCAAAAGAATCCAATCTTTTGTTCAAATAAGAGATGAAGAGGTGGGTCGCATGATTGATATCATAGCTCAACATGCGAATAAACTCGTGAATGTGAGTCAGTTGTCGTTTTCACTTTTGAACAACGTTGTATGCCGTGTGGCTTTCGGAACTACAAGCCCTGATAACCATGCAAATGGTTATGGAAAAATGACTAGGTTTCAAGAAATTCTTCTGGAGGTGGAGCTCTTCGAGGCTGGTTTCAATGTCGCGGATTATTTTCCATGGTTGGCTTGGATGAACAAGTTTAATGGTGTGGACCGGAAGTTAGACAAGATTTTTCGTGATTTAGATTGGTTCGTGGACAAGGCAATAGAGGAACATCGTGACTCTACAAGAGTGACAACTGATCATGAAGATATTATTGATGTATTGCTCAGAATTCAGAAGGAACCAAATAAAGGGATCGCCCTAGATGATAAACATATCAAGGGTATTCTTGTGGTATGTTATTTTCTTATTTTAAAAAATCAAAATTTCCTAACAAATGTTAGGATATATCGTCTTCAAAATTCAATAATGCATATGCCGAAATATATCTTTATGTATTTATTTATATATATTTTTTGAATTGTCACGTCTACAGGAGCTCTTTAGACTCTAACATCATATTTTATCCACACAGCTAATTAACAAATTATTACATTACTTACTCTATGAGTAAGATGAGAGAAATGGTAATTAATTCGAAATTAAATGTTTGATTGTTTACAGGGAATATTTTCAGCTGGCACTGACACTTCATCGGCAACAATGGAATGGACAATGACAGAACTTGTGAGAAATCCCAAAGTTAAAGAAAGAGTTCAACAAGAAGTGAGAACAATCTTGAAAGGAAAAGACAAAATTGAAGAAAATGATCTCCAAAAACTCACCTACCTAAAACTAGTCGTAAAGGAATCGTTAAGGCTTCATCCACCAGCCCCATTACTAGTCCCTCGAGAAACCATAGAAAACTGCACCATAGCCCGAAAATATGAAATCCCAGCAAAGACGAGAGTCATGATTAACGCTAGCGCCATTGGAACTGATCCAATGTACTGGAAAAACCCTGAACAATTTTGTCCTGAGAGATTTCTTGACAGCGATATCGATTTTAGAGGACAACATTTTGAATTGTTACCATTTGGTTCTGGGAGAAGGGGTTGTCCGGGAATTAATTTCGCCCTTTCGCTTGTGGAGCTTGCACTTGCAAATCTTCTGTTTTTCTTCAATTGGGAGCTTCCGGAGGGAATGTCACCAGAGGATCTTGATATGGAGGAGTCACTGGGGATCACAATGCATAAGAAAGTCTCACTTTTCTTAATACCATCACCAGCTCGTGCTTTATAAAATACTAGCGATACTATGCAGTAATCGCTTTTTATGTACTATATTTTTTAGTGGATGTAATTTGGATTTTGACATTATATTTTTTCCCTTTAAGTTTTTATTTTTATTTTTATTGTTCCATGTCTTATGTAATCACTTTTTAATTTTTAGAAATTGACAATATTTAAAAAAATTATATGTTAGATCTCCTATAATCTAGACGAAATTTGCCTCAATAATGGATGGTCGGAATTTCTAATTTTTGGCAGCATGTGCGGCAGTTTTGTGGAAGAGGGTGGAAAATATTTTTCTTCAAAATTTAGGAGTGGCCGAAAGTGAGAGGGAGAGGGAGAGGGAGAGAAATTTTGTTGACAAAATTTTTATGTATAAGTTACGTTATTTCATATAACCTTTAATGAAATATTTGTATGTTTTAATTCATGGTCAAATCAGAAATATTACTTGAATAAGTATACTATAATTCCATTATTCAAAATCTCTCATGTATATATTTTTTACTCTTGAAAATACCATGTATAATTAAATTATTATCAACTTTTGATAAAACAGTATATATATATATATATATATATATATATATATATATATATATATATATATATATATATATGATTTAAATTAAATAATTTTAAATTAACTAATTTATTTTAGACTCTTCTAGAATATTTAATGAGAATTTTGCACTTATTAGTCAACACTACCAATATTATTATTTAATTATTTGATTCCAAATTTAATAATAATTGTGAACTCATTATAACAACGATTGACGACTAGAAAGCGCAGATATGTAGAGAATATATATTTCGTTCATAAAATGAAAATTGAAAATTTCGATGGCTAAAATTTTTTAAAGATCTATTTTTGGCAATTGCCGATTTTGTGAACTCATTCACTAAAATACACAGTTTCACTCTCCTCAATTAATTAGTTGTAAGCTAACTTCCACGTCTTTCATTACATGGAATCAACTTAAAAATTAATTTATAAGCAATTTGTTTGACCTCAAACAAATTACAATCAACAAATTTAATACTTGTATGACCCTCAATGGATCAGGGATACAAATATACGTGGCTTCAGAACTTCATGTGATTCAGAAAAATATTTTTTCTTTTTCGGGCTTACCCTAATTAGTCCCATATTTTTCATCAACCTCTTGACCAAGAACGTCACAACTCAAGTCTAATTACACCCCTCAAATCATGGTAAAAATGTGTGGTAACGTCGCCACATGATCTCTTATGTATTACTGATAATGCCTGAAGAACCGTAAGTTATGGTTAGCATACAATGCCGTAATTACCCAGATCTTATTTTGAATGAAGTACTAATTAAGAAATGATTAAAAGGTTGTTAATTAAGAATTATTAAGGAATTGTTAATTCGGGATTGACCTGTTGATATCTACCAAATTTAAAATGGACTACCCGATCTACTTCAGATTTCATTATCCAAAGAAATCCAACTAGACTAATGAGTTTCTTACATGAGGTAGATAAATTGATTGGATCTTCTGAACTAGTCCGGATGCAGCCTAAAAATGGAAGCTGATTTCATTTGTTTCCTACACAGCTTCATTCAGCTACTCTCTCTTGAGTTCTAGCCATATACCGTAGGTTTTCTAGCCACTTTATAGGGCATTTTAGTGTCAGGAAGTGAAGTTACGGAGCTAGTGTCGACTCGAGGATGGGTCGGTAAACTGGGACACAGATCTAGACTTCATCGACGGGCTGAAGACGGACGAATGTATAATCCAAAAGCCTTTAATAAAGATAATTAAGAAAACTTTGAACCATGTTTGGTAATTCAGAATCAGGTTTGATGATACTGATTTAATTATGTTAGTATTGTCTAGGTTCAGACGAGTAAGCTTTCTGACAGAATGTTTTAGTGAGGTACGTTATGTACTGACTAAGATATCCAAGCGTAGTATACATACTTATATTTTTCACATTTATCTGTTATATGATACATGTTTTACTGTTTTGACATATTATGCATGACATATCACGTTGGACTTGATATCTTTTGAGATATACCTTGTTTGTTGGGGCCGCTCAGCCCTATTTTGTATCGTGGACGGTTGGGCATCGAGTGCTACAGTGTCCTACGGGACCCACAGGTTCTGATGACCTTGGACATTGTATGTCCATGTCTTGATGATGAACGTGGGAGCCAAAACATGCCTAAGACAGACTAGAGACTGCACACTCTGCGCCTCTAGACTAAGAATGAGATTCTTGACTTGATCTTTGATATCCGAACATATTGCATTAACATACATCATATCAGTTTTTATACTCGTACATTCTCGTATTAGGCGATTGTCGATCACGTCCTTGTTTTCATCTTGGGAACCCATTCCACGGGGCAGATCTTAGGTTGGACAGTTCGGGCGGCCAGGACAATGGCCAGAGCAGTTGGGTTTTCAGTGGTGATCAAGTGGATGTTTTTTTTTTGTTTATCGTATTCTCGTGCAAGATTATATTTTCGATATGGTTGTATTAATGTCCTAGACAGATATTATTGTTTTGTTATCATTTTGGTTGTAAGATAAATAGTTATTTTGTTTCAGCTGTCTAATTGTTGTTATCAAGTTTACATTTTGCATGCTTATTTGTGTGTTTAGTAGTGGCTTGGACAAGGGCTCTACAAGTACGGTCCCTTCAACTTATATATCACGATGGAATATGCAATTTTCATATATCGAGAGCGGGAAATGAATTCCATAACAATGTGATATATCTTTAAATAATAACAGTAGCATATTATGTGCAAAAGAGGAAATACATTTCCGAAATGTGCATGTCTTACTCTAGCCAGAGATTCCTTACACTTTTAACTCATCAGATCACATATGATATCCACAACCATATTTGAGTTGCGAATCCCCAACCGCAATCCATTGACCCCTACGTATTTCTAAACTACACTCAACCTTTCCACCTGAGACAATCCATTGAGACAATGATAAGATCTCTCAAGTCTTCTCAAAAGATAGGGCAAGTTTGTGATACTCATTGACCATGTCATGAAGGGTAGAAATAAGTTCATCTCGTTTGAAGTCAGTTGAACTAAATTCGAATACATGTTGAATGGTTGACTCCAGTTTTGTGTCATCAGTGTCACGCCCCGAGTCCGAAGCGTCGGTGACATCCGGCATTGTTCACAATTAAATTGAAAACAATAAAGCCTCGTATCAATCAAACCAGTCTTTTTCATAACTGAAATATTGTCTTACAATGACAAAGGAATAAAATACATCAGAATTTTCGAAATGAAACAAAAGGAAAGATAGACGTTCTTTGAATTGTTGATTTCAGCAGTCGATCACTATCCCCAGAATGTCTCTTGCTCCTCCTCATTAACTCGTTCCTCAGTTTTATCTGAAATTTGTAAGGGGTGAGTGTTTTGGGAAAACACTCAGCAAGTGGGGGTCGATCGATTCCAAAGATACATATAGAACTTAATTATTTAAAACATTTCTTTAACATACTTTCAAAACTAATATTCTTAACTTGGCACAACGGAAACGAATCGAATAAGAGACATAACTTATCAAATGATTCAGAACAAAACAGAAGCAATACAGATCATTTCAATTCGGAACAGAACATATCAGAACAGACAGAACACTGTTACTCAACTCATTTCCATGGTCAAATTGTCCCCAATATGTTAGTCCTCTAAGGGGTGAGGCCAGAACATGGTTTTATACCCACCAATGGGGGCCAGACAGAACATGGTTTTATACCCACCAATGGGGGCCGAACAGAACATGGTTTTATACCCACCAATGGGGGCCGAACAGAACTACAATTCTCGTTCCATTTCAAATTGACTCGTAACAGTGCAAACAGAATTCAGACTTTTCCAGACGGAATTTATCGGAGTTTCAGATTTTCAAAGTTGAACAGAACTTAACAGAATTGCAGATAGACACAGCGGAATCAAAGAATTCGAATAATAAAAGGAAACACATAATCGATCGAATATTCAAAAATAACACATAAGGTTTTTCGAAAATTTGGACACACATAATAATAAGTCGTGTCATTCATATGCAAGATTTAAAAATACAACAAAATACTTAGTCAAAAGCCCACTTACCTGTAGATTTTTGAGTGAAGCTTCCTTCTCAAAATTTCGGCAGCACTTCGGCGTGTCTTTGGCGAATGTAGTCTTCGATCGGGCAGCACTTTGACGCAGAATTGCAACTTCTGATTGCACGAACAGGATTTCCTTCGCTTCTCTTTATTTCGGCCGTGACTTATGTGGGATGGGGGAGGACCGAAAATTTTTGAAGAGTGGATGGGGAAGTGGCCGAATATTTTTGGCTTGGTGATTGCAAGGTTTTGCATGGCATGGTGTCTTCTATTTATAGGCCAAAGAATGACCCTTCATCTAGCATAGTGGCCGATCCCTTGGAGATCAAGAAAGGCACTAATTGCTTTGATAATCCCCATGAGTCACCTTGATAATCTCAATGGTTATTTCTTACACCATGAATTTGTCCTTCCCTTAGCTCAAGCCCTTAGCTCCCTTTTTGGTTTACTCAAAAGCCATCTCTTGCATCTTTAATTTGTCCAAAGCTTTTAGCTCTCATTTTAGCTCCCTTTATAGTCTTGTTAGGACAAGCTTGGTTGAGCTTCCTCGAGCTGGAAGTTTGCGTCCTTGAGCTGGGGTTTTACTCCTCCCGCGAAAACTCTTCAATGGATACGGTTACTTGTAGATTGGCCTCTTGTTGAGCTAATCCCCAAGCTTAGAATCTACTTTCTCAAGCTAAGTTTGATGAGATTTAAATTATTATTCAAGTAGTTTAATTGAATCAAAAATTACTGAATCATTTTTATATCACTTACTTGATTTACTTCGGTCGAAATTTTCGGGTTCTCACATCCCTCCCGTCTTATTGAAAGTTTCGTCCTCGAAACTTGCATTAACTTGTTCATTCAAATAGTTGAGGGTATTGTGACCGCATCTTTTCTTCGAGTTCCCAAGTTGCCTCTCTTTCAGTATGGTTTGACCACTGTATCTTGACATAGGGGATGGTCCGGTGTCTCAACACTTGGTCTTTAGTGTCCACTATTCGGATAGGGACTTCTTCATATTTGAGTTCTTCGTTCAGATTACCTTCGATCATTAGAGGCGTAACTTTAAGTACATGGTTCGGGTCCGGGACATATTTTCGTAGTTGTGAGATGTGGAAAACGTTATGTATTCTGGACATCTCAGGCGGTAACGCCAATCGATAAGCCAATGTTCCCACTTTATCCAGTATTTCGAACGGTCCCACATATCTTGGGTTCAACTTGCCGGATTTGCTGAACCGAACCACTCCTTTCATGGGAGAAACTTTGACGTACGCTTTTCCTCCGATTTCTAGTTCCAAAGGCCTTCTTTTCAAATCAGCCCAACTCTTTTGTCTATCCTGAGCTGCCTTGAGTCTCTCTTTGATTATGGCTACTTTATCGACAGTTATTTGAATGAGCTCTGGCCCGGTGATAGCTTTTTCTCCGACTTCATCCCAGTATAAGGGCGATCTACATTTTCGACCATACAGTGCCTCGTACGGAGCCATTTCGATGCTACTGTGGTAGCTATTGTTGTAGGCAAATTCTATTAACGGTAACTGCTCACTCCAATTTCCTTGAAAATCCAATGCACATGCTCTCAACATGTCTTCAAGGGTCTGAATTGTCCTCTCAGTTTGGCCATCAGTCTGAGGATGATAGGCTGTGCTGAGTGTAACTTTGGTTCCCATGGCCTTTTGAAAACTTTTCCAAAATCTTGACACGAATCTTGGATCTCTATCGGACAATATACTTGCCGGTACCCCATGCAGTCTTACTATATTATCCATATACAGAGTAGCTAACTTATCCAAGTTATAATTCATCCGTACTGGCAAGAAATGGGCAGACTTGGTTAATCTGTCAATGATTACCCAGATTCCGTCATGACCCTGCCTCGATTTTGGTAACCCGACTACAAAGTCCATGGATATATTATCCCACTTCCACTCGGGTATTTCTAATGGCTGCAGAAGCCCTCCAGGTCGCTGATGTTCCGCCTTGACTTGTTGACAGACTAAACACTTTGCAACAAAGACCGCTACGTCTTTCTTCATTCCATTCCACCAGTAGTTATTTTTCAAATCTCTGTACATCTTGGTGCTTCCTGGATGTACTGAAAATCTTGATTTATGTGCCTCGGCCATCACCTCTTCTCGAATTCCATCGATGTTTGGCACGTACAATCGCCCTTTCATCCAAAGAATACCATCTTTATCAATTTGAAATTCTGGAATCTTTCCTTCCTGAATTTGTTCCTTTATCTTGAAAATATTGGTGTCTTGATTTTGTTTTAGTTTGATGGTCTCTTGGAGACTTGGTTGCACTGATAATGACGATAAACTCACTTTTCCGGGGTTCTTCCGACTCAATGCATCTGCCACTTTATTTGCTTTTCCCGGATGATAACTGATTACCAAATCGTAATCTTTGAGAAGTTCCATCCACCTTCTTTGCCTCATGTTTAATTCCTTCTGAGTGAAAATGTACTTAAGGCTCTGGTGATCAGTAAAAACTTCGCATTTTACTCCATAGAGATAGTGCCTCCAGATTTTAAGCGCGAATACGACTGCGGCTAGTTCCAAATCATGAGTGGGGTAATTCTGTTCGTAGGGTTTCAATTGTCGTGAGGCATACGCAATTACCTGACCCTCTTGCATAAGCACACACCCTAACCCTCCCTTTGAAGCATCACTGTACACAGTGAAATTCTTACCATCCTCGGGGAGAACTAGTACCGGTGTGGATGCGAGTTTTGACTTCAGAATTTCAAAACTCTTTTCACAATCTTCAGTCCAAATGAATTTCGAATTCTTCTGAGTAAGTTTGGTGAGTGGAATAGCTATTGACGAAAATCCTTCTACAAATTTTCTATAATAGCCTGCTAATCCCAGAAAACTCCTTATCTCTGTCACTGTTTTAGGTTGAGGCCAATCTTTAATTGCCTCTACTTTATTAGGGTCTACTGACACCCCTTGTTCTGAGATTATATGACCTAGGAACGCCACACTTTTCAGCCAGAATTCACACTTCTTGAATTTGGCATAGAGTTCTTTCTCTCGTAATGTTTGCAAAGTAAGACGCAGATGCTCACTATGTTCTTCCTTACTTGGTGAGTACACCAAGATGTCATCTATGAACACTACCACAAACTTGTCGAGATACGGTTTGAATACCCGGTTCATAAGATCCATGAATGCTGCAGGAGCATTGGTTAGACCAAACGGCATTACCGTGAATTCGTAGTGCCCATACCTTGTCCTAAAAGCAGTCTTAGGGATATCTTCTGCTTTGACTTTTAACTGATGGTAACCTGATCTGAGATCAAGTTTTGAGAAAACTTTAGCTCCTTTTAGCTGATCGAAAAGATCATCTATTCTCGGGAGTGGGTACTTATTCTTTACGGTGATCTTGTTTAGCTCCCGGTAGTCGATACATAGTCTCATGCTTCCGTCCTTTTTCTTTACAAAAAGCACTGGGGCTCCCCAAGGAGATGCACTAGGACGAATCTGCTTCTTGTCCAGCAATTCTTGGAGTTGCTCCTTTAATTCCTTCAATTCAGCTGGA
Organism: Primulina eburnea; assembly: GCF_022965805.1. Lineage (NCBI taxonomy): Eukaryota > Viridiplantae > Streptophyta > Magnoliopsida > Lamiales > Gesneriaceae > Primulina > Primulina eburnea. The sequence continues at coordinate 26,859,053 of NC_133116.1, forward strand.
GCCATGCGGTATGGTGCCTTAGAGATTGGTGCAGCACCAGGGACCAAGTTGATTTCAAATTCTACTTCTCTATCGGGTATTTCTCCTGGTAAGTCTTCGGGAAAAACGTCTGGAAATTCTTGAACAATTGGAATATCTTCCAACTTTGGAACTTCTTCCTCTTTGGCTTCAGTAATTACTGCCAGATAAATTTCTTCTCCTCCCTTCATGGCCTTCCAGGCTTGCGAGGCAGATAACAGAGATTTTCTTTCTTTGGATTTCCCTTGATATACGACCTCCCTCTTTGCTGGAGTTTGAAGTCTAATTTCTTTCTTCTGACAGTCTACTATGGCATGGTTTTTAGCTAACCAGTCCATTCCAAGAATGATGTCAAACTCCACCATATTGAGTTGAATCAATTCTACTTCAAAAATTTGTTTGCCGATACAAATTTTACAGTTTCGATGTACTTTGTGAGTTTCGATTATTTTACTAGCCGGTGTTGCTACTCTTAACGGTTCACTAAGAATATCATGCTCAAGTTTAAGCTTCTTAGCATATCTTCTAGACACAAACGAATGGGTGGCACCACAATCAAACAAAGCATATGCAGGCATTTTATTGAGTAAGATGGTACCTGCCACAACTTCGTTGCTATTATCGGCTTCCTCTTGGGTTATGGCATAAACCCGTGCATTTGTCTTGTTTTCCTGTTGTTTGTGGGGCCCCGACCCTTTGTCCTTGTTGTCCGGACAGTCTTTAATTCTATGGCCCACCTTCCCGCACTTGAAACAAGCGCCTGTCTTCCGATAACATTCTCCAACATGTTTTTGTCGACATGTATCACACCATTTTCCTACGGTGTTACCAGTCCTGGCAGAATTTCCCTTGAATGATCCTTCTGAATAATTTGGTTTCTTGAACTTGAGATTATTCTGTGTGGGTTGATTGTTCATCGGTCTCTTGTTCTTGTTCTCTTCTTCACGTCGCTTGATATCGGTTTCTGCACTCATTGCTGCGCCCATCAAGTCTGCAAAGCTGCTTGGTTTGTACACTGCCAGTGCCGACTGAATTCGACTGTTGAGCCCCTTCTTGAAGCGGTGCATTTTTAACGTCTCATCTGACATGATTGTCGGAACGTAAGTTCCCAAATTGTTGAATTTTGACGTGTACTCCATTACCGTCATATCTGGTGACTGTCTGAAATTTTCAAACTCATTCAACTTTTGTAGACGAAACTCGGCCGGATAGTATTGTTTCAGGAATTCCCTCTTGAAAATTGGCCATGTGATATCTTCTACCTCTGCTAAAGGTAGCGACACAGTTTCCCACCATTTCCTAGCTCGTTCCTCCAAAAATGGGGTTACAACTTCTACTTTTAACTCTTCCGGTATTTCTAGCAAATGTAGTTGTGTCTCCACGTTCTTGAGCCAGTTGTGACTGACTTCCGGATCTGGGTTCCCATCAAAAGTTGGAACTCGATTCCTTCTGAGTGATTCGTAGTGATACTTAATCCCACGTGGCTGAGGTTCTTGGGGTTGTTGGATGGCGTTGGCCAGTGGATTCACAAATCCTTGTAATGTGGCAGCGACGATAGTGGCTATTGCCATCATAACCTCTTGACTGAGGTTTACACCGGGTGGTGGCGGTGGTGGTGGATTATCGTTTTGGTTGGCGTCCCGAGCGTTACGGTTGTTTCGGGGTGGTCTGCCTGCCATCTCCTATAAACACGTATTTTCTTTATTAATTTGTTTGCCACACAATTTAATCAAAGAAATAATTTCATTAATATTGAAAAGGATTTGCATACAATCAACTAAATCAAATATTCCTCGATACAATCAAAATTTATTCTAAAGTTCTTTTCTCCCTATTCATCTACTATTTCACCGTCTCCTACTGCCTCGTTAATTTCTTCTTCTTCCATTGGATTTTCTTCCAATTGCTCCATGAGTTCTTCCATGTTTACCATCTCATTTTGTAGATGCTCGATGTAATTCTGCAGTTGCGTGTTGTGGTGATCAAGGTTGTTCACTTGGTCTTGCAGTTCTTGGATTGTTGATTGGCTTACTTTCTCATCGATTTCTTGTTCTCCAATCTTTTCCTCAAGACGATGTTGAATACTGAGAAGGCCATCACTTCGGATTTGGAGCGTAAGAATCCTATCTTGCGCCTTCTTCAGTTCTTGTTTGGTGATCTCATGCTGTCGTTCCGACTCCAGCATAATCCTGTTCTCAGTAAGCTCTTGCTTTTCCAATTTCTCCTTGGCGAGTTGCACCTTCAACGTTGCAATTTCCCTTTTTTGATTGTCTATGGTGAGCTTACGCAAGCGTAGGGCAGCCTGGGCACGAGTACGGGGAGCATCCATTTCCTAGAATAAATGGAGGTAAAATATCAGATTCTTATCAAAGATAGAAAGGCACAAATACTAAAGTTTTCGTGGAAATTTGGACGCTGAATATTTTCGGAACAATTGAAGGGATAGATTTTTGGAAATTGTTCGAAAATTTTAGGGAACAGATGAAGGGATTGGGATGCACTAGGCTTTTGCCAAAATTTGACTTTGTCAAATTTTGTCTGTCAAAATCCCAGCGGGATTATGAACCTGGTAGCTCTGATACCACTTAAATGTCACGCCCCGAGTCCGAAGCGTCGGTGACATCCGGCATTGTTCACAATTAAATTGAAAACAATAAAGCCTCGTATCAATCAAACCAGTCTTTTTCATAACTGAAATATTGTCTTACAATGACAAAGGAATAAAATACATCAGAATTTTCGAAATGAAACAAAAGGAAAGATAGACGTTCTTTGAATTGTTGATTTCAGCAGTCGATCACTATCCCCAGAATGTCTCTTGCTCCTCCTCATTAACTCGTTCCTCAGTTTTATCTGAAATTTGTAAGGGGTGAGTGTTTTGGGAAAACACTCAGCAAGTGGGGGTCGATCGATTCCAAAGATACATATAGAACTTAATTATTTAAAACATTTCTTTAACATACTTTCAAAACTAATATTCTTAACTTGGCACAACGGAAACGAATCGAATAAGAGACATAACTTATCAAATGATTCAGAACAAAACAGAAGCAATACAGATCATTTCAATTCGGAACAGAACATATCAGAACAGACAGAACACTGTTACTCAACTCATTTCCATGGTCAAATTGTCCCCAATATGTTAGTCCTCTAAGGGGTGAGGCCAGAACATGGTTTTATACCCACCAATGGGGGCCAGACAGAACATGGTTTTATACCCACCAATGGGGGCCGAACAGAACATGGTTTTATACCCACCAATGGGGGCCGAACAGAACTACAATTCTCGTTCCATTTCAAATTGACTCGTAACAGTGCAAACAGAATTCAGACTTTTCCAGACGGAATTTATCGGAGTTTCAGATTTTCAAAGTTGAACAGAACTTAACAGAATTGCAGATAGACACAGCGGAATCAAAGAATTCGAATAATAAAAGGAAACACATAATCGATCGAATATTCAAAAATAACACATAAGGTTTTTCGAAAATTTGGACACACATAATAATAAGTCGTGTCATTCATATGCAAGATTTAAAAATACAACAAAATACTTAGTCAAAAGCCCACTTACCTGTAGATTTTTGAGTGAAGCTTCCTTCTCAAAATTTCGGCAGCACTTCGGCGTGTCTTTGGCGAATGTAGTCTTCGATCGGGCAGCACTTTGACGCAGAATTGCAACTTCTGATTGCACGAACAGGATTTCCTTCGCTTCTCTTTATTTCGGCCGTGACTTATGTGGGATGGGGGAGGACCGAAAATTTTTGAAGAGTGGATGGGGAAGTGGCCGAATATTTTTGGCTTGGTGATTGCAAGGTTTTGCATGGCATGGTGTCTTCTATTTATAGGCCAAAGAATGACCCTTCATCTAGCATAGTGGCCGATCCCTTGGAGATCAAGAAAGGCACTAATTGCTTTGATAATCCCCATGAGTCACCTTGATAATCTCAATGGTTATTTCTTACACCATGAATTTGTCCTTCCCTTAGCTCAAGCCCTTAGCTCCCTTTTTGGTTTACTCAAAAGCCATCTCTTGCATCTTTAATTTGTCCAAAGCTTTTAGCTCTCATTTTAGCTCCCTTTATAGTCTTGTTAGGACAAGCTTGGTTGAGCTTCCTCGAGCTGGAAGTTTGCGTCCTTGAGCTGGGGTTTTACTCCTCCCGCGAAAACTCTTCAATGGATACGGTTACTTGTAGATTGGCCTCTTGTTGAGCTAATCCCCAAGCTTAGAATCTACTTTCTCAAGCTAAGTTTGATGAGATTTAAATTATTATTCAAGTAGTTTAATTGAATCAAAAATTACTGAATCATTTTTATATCACTTACTTGATTTACTTCGGTCGAAATTTTCGGGTTCTCACAATCAGCCATCAGACACTTGACCTCCTCATCATCATCACTGGAGCAGCTCAAGCTCTCAGCTTCTGAATCATCACTGTCAGATTCTGCCCATTTGACTTGTTTTCCTCTGCTAGAAGCACCTCATGTTTCTTTCTGTATGATTTCTTATCATCCTTAGTTCTTCTCTTGTGCTCGTAAGATTTCATTCCCTTTTTGGTTGAGCCTCGACTGTCCTTTGGCTTAGGACATTCAGCAATAAAGTGACCAGCTTTTCCACAGTTGTAGCAAGCATTAAGTTCTTCCTTGAAGTTATTTCTCTGATATTGTCTTTGAAATTTTCCTTGATTTCTTCTCATAAATCTTCCAAACTTTTTGACAAATAATGACATAGCGTCATTACTTAACTGATCAACAGATTTATCAACTGAACCAGTTGGTTCCAGTTTGATAGCAATTAGGGCAGTTGTAGCAGCTGGTGTAGAAGGTTCCCCTTATCTGGTTTGCAACTCAAACTCGTAGGATTTTAAATCATCAAATAAATCATGAAGTTGGACCATGTTCAGGTCCTTTGATTTTCACATTGCCATGGTCTTAACATCCCATTCCTTGGGAAGACCTCTGACTTTTTTCAGTGCTACCTCTTTATTTGAATACACCTTTCCGAGTGCATTCAGTTCGTTTACTATGCTACTGATTCTTTCATCATATTCGTGCATGGATTCTCCAATCTTCATATTGATATTGTCGCATTTTTGAACAACAACAGATAGTTTATTCTCATTGGTTTGCTCATTGCCTTCGCAGAGCTGAATCAGTTTCTCCCAAATTTTCTTAGTAGTTCTGCACATTTTTATTTTGCTTAAAGAGACTTTATCCAGTGTTTTGTACAAAATATCTTTAGCCACGTTGTCTAAGTTATCTTTTCTCTTGTCTTCAGCTGTCCATTCATTTCGGGGTTTTTCAATCCAGTGTGGTGCCCCATCAATTATGACAACAACCGTTTTTGCCTTTAATATTTTCATGGGTTCGTCTGTAATAACGTACCACATGTCATCGTCTTGTGCAGCTAGATGAGCTTGAATTTTGATTTTTCAATCATCAAAATCATCTCTGGAGAACATTGGAATTTTGTTGAATGAAGACATGATAATCAGTTTGTATATTGGAATATTGAAAAAACAAGATTCAACTGCTCTGATACCACTTGATAGGATCGGGTAAAGGTGACAGAGTGTTTAGAAGGGGGATGTTGAATAAACAATAACAATTTTCACAACATAGTCTCTTTTGTTGAGCCAGTTTATTGATAAACTTATACTTAGGAATCTTGCAAGTCAATATCAAGCAGTAAACAATAAAAGTGCGGAAATAAGCTGACTGATAAATAGAATAAAATTGAAATAAGAAGACACAAGATTTTATGGATGTTTGGAGATTTCAAACACTGCTACGTCTCCTCTTCTATAACAAAGATAGGATATTCACTAAAAAACTTTGATCGATACAAAGAGTTGTACAGACCCACTTCAGTTTTAGACTTAACAATGCCAAACTGAAACTCTTAGTTACGAACCAGTTTACTGTACTCAATTGAACTGAAATAATTTAACACAACTGATCTCTTCAAGATCAAATATTATAATAATAACAGTTAGTGCTTGTAAGCTCGAAGTATAGCCTTGAATGCTATGAATGAATACAATAAGCATGAACTTTGTAATTTGCAAAGATTTCAGTAGACTAACAGCTCAGTTGATAGAATAGTATATCGATCGGGTTGATTCAGATTATTTCTCAGCAGCTCTTTTCTGCTATTTATAGGCTTTGCCTCCAACGGTAATATTGAATATGGTTTGAAACTTTCTATCCATTTTTTTCCACGTCAACATTCTTCTAAAAGTCGTACAATGCAGTTTTTCTGAAATGCGGTGATCTCACTACTTGTTGCAATCAGCTTTTGTATGGTTGTTGGTTGAATGTCCTTTTCCTTAACTGATGATGTGTACTACTGAATGATCAGCTGATAAGCTCGCAACTGATTGTAGTAACTGATCAGTTCCAACTGATTAGTCAGTTGTCTGCGTAGTTCAGTTTGCTAGTCGAGTTGCCTTTGAAAATCAGCATACTAATCTTCAGTTATGGGCAACCGATAGTTTGCATATTTTAGATCAGTTTCTATCATTCTTGTTGATCAGTTAGTTCAATCTATTAAACGCTCAGTTTGTCAAACTTCCGAAATTTAATTTCCAACAATTTATTTTTATTCAGTGGTTGAATGACTTTTATTATGCATGGTTGACTGTTTTTATTCGTATGTATGTGCGTGGGAATTTTTGAACATAGCTTTCAGAAAAAATTCTAGTAGTATTTTAGTAGTAGACGTTACATGATTGCACCACACTTCTGTTAGTTCACCGTCTCAAACTCTTGCAAATTCCTCTTTTTTGACATTACATCCTTGATAGATTTAGCGTAATTGGCCATTTGCTCCAATGCATCTGTGAACAAGATGTTAAAGTGGATTTTCTATAAATTTCGAGGAACTTAACAAATTGATTGTCTAAAACCTTTTTTAGAACCTCTTTGGGTACGGTAAATTAGCTTTTGGTAAAGCCTGTTGTTTAAGTAAACTTTTGCGATCTACATCCATCGCCTTTTCCTTTCCTTGACCCTCATTCACTACTTCATTTACTAATTTCTCATCTACATCATTTATTTTCTTCGGAACCACTACTCTAATTTTCGTGTGCATCTCAATGAGGCATCTTTGTATTGCTCCCTATGGGTTCACTTGTGTATTACTTGGAAATTTGGGCCTATTATGATCCTTCAAAGCATTTTCAAGCTGGCCTATCTATTTCTCCAAGGACTTCATTGACATGCCCATGTTTCAAATATGCTATGTTCTCAAAATGAAATTCAGTTTTTCCTTACCTTTTTCTTGATTCAGCTGCAAATGCCCCAACCAAATATTCCAAGGAGGGTTCCCCTTCACCTTTTTGATTTTTGAACCACAGAAGAGGATTCAACACATTATTATTTTTTAAATAAGAAAAAATTTCATGGTTATGCAAACAAGGATGATATTAATTAGGGACAGGGTAACCTCGATAGCCTTCATACCCAAGATTGTTGGTAATATATTGTACTTCATGATTGGCTCTTCTTCTATGGCCATAGTCGCTAATTCAGACGTAGACTAACCTCCCTTGTTCATGGTTGCGATCTGTGTGGTTAGAGCAGATAGTTGGGCTGAAGAAGGTCATATGTTTGGTAAGGAGATTTAGCAACAATCATTCCCCCAATAGTTGCACCAACAATTTTTCTTGTTTGGCCATTCAAACCAGTATAAAATAACTCGATATGCACCCGATCTTCAAAGCCATGATTTTGGAATCTTCTAACTAGTTGTTTATAACGATCCTAGACTTCAAAAAGCTGCTCAATTTTGTTCTGCCAGAAGGTGTTGATCTCAATATTCAATTTAGCTGATTTGGCATGCGGAAAATATTTTGCTAGGTATAGCCATGTGGTGATGCTTCCTAGGGATAGCAATTGAAGCCAGCCCCTCTCTTGGTCCCTAAGAGGAAATCGAAACAACCCAGTCTAATAATATCATCAGAAATATTAATATTTACCATGTCTGTAATATCCAAGAATATCTTGAAATGAAGATGTGGATCTGAATTTGCTACTATCCCAAACTGGTTCTGTAATGCCCCGAAAATTTTAAAGTTCACGTAAACCACATGCGCGTCATTATTAAATGCTTTTGTATTTTAATTAATTGTTGGGATTGAATTAATTGATTATGTGGTGCATAATTGACATGTTTAAATTATATTTTCTACATGATTGCATTAAAATTGTATTTTTAAGGAATATTCAAGTGACGATCGAGGAACGGGGACCGAGGGCTGAAAAATGTAAATGATTTTACTAAATAATTGTTTTTAATTATTTAAAATGCGGTCGATGCTTTTAAGTAAATTTTAAAAATATCGGGTTTGAAGTGATTTTATACGCCGGGACGTAATTTTTATCGGTGTTGGTTTTTCAACAAAAATACGAGCTTTTTAACAACCCGGCTAATAAATTCACAAACTCATTTTTAACAAAATTAATTTTTATATTTTAATTAAACACTAATGGGCTAATTGGGCCTAATTAATTTGATTAATGGGCTTAACTAGTAATTAGTGTTTGATTAGTATTTTATTTACTATTTAATATTCAAAAATCCTACCCCAACAACCACAAACACACGGCCACACACTTTTTAAAATCAAAAACTCTCCCAAACCACACACCACCACATACAGTACACTTTTGGGAGAATTTCGAAGAAGATTTGGAGGATTCAAGCCTAGTTCGCGTCCCGTTCTTCGTCGTCATCGGTTGTTCGTGCGTTTAAAACGCAAAGGCACGCCATACATCTCCTTTTCTCATCCATCATATCATATTAATGTTTGAATTATTACATGCATGAAGAACATGAAGGATTTTTTCAGAATTTTCGTAACCTCATGCTTATGGGTTCTAAAGTGGTGTTTTCAATCTCCAAAATCATGTTTATTATGTGTTTAAGGGGCTGCCATGATTAGGACATGTTTAGGCAACGTTTTTCATGAATTACAGAGTCCTAGAACATCACCTAAACACCACACACGATCATGAAGCAACCGGAAAAGAAACTTGCTGTCACATGTGGTCATGGGTTCGGTTCTATGGGTTTGTTGGCTGGGCTTGGGTTCGGTTGGGATCAGGGCTTAGCCAAGGTCGTGAGGGAGTCTAGGGAAGAGTCCTAGCCAAGCTAGGACTCGAGCCAAGGGCTGGGGAAGGAGTCCTAGCTTGCTAGGACTCCCACCCGAGAGTTTAGGGAGGGTGGAGCAGGTTGTGCAGAAGCTGGTGCAGGAAGAAGTGGCTCGTCCAGGGGTTCTGGGCTGGGCTAGGTTACGTCCTTAGGGTCCTAGGAGGGTGCTTGAGGGGATGGTTCAAGGAGTGGCTCGATGGGTAGAAGCCTAGCATCAAAACGTGAGAGTGAGGATCATGACAGCAAGTAGGCGAGGGGTTGCTGTCCGAATTCAGTGGGTTGCTGCTCGCGTCCAGGGGCTTGGGTTGGTTTGGGTCGAGTCTGGGCATGGTCCAGGGATGTCTAGGGTGAGGTGGGCTCGATGGTTAACTAGCTGGAAGGGTCCTAGTTGAGTTAGGAGACCTAGAAGTGCAAGGTGACACACACACACATGTATGCAGAATGTTGGGTCACGTTTTAGAAGTGTTTGGGTCGGGCCAGGGATGGTTTATGGGCTTGGGCTTGCTCAGTATGGTCCCTAGGTGAGTTGGCTAGGTTTTGGTTCAAGGTGGCTCGGGCGTGGCTCGGGTAAATTAGGAGATGGCTCGGTGCGTTTGTTAGGGTGTCAAAAACGAGATTTTTAGAACTAAAAATAGATCCAAGGGTCCACGGGGGCGGCTCATGACTTGGAAGGGTAGAATAAATCATAAAAAGGTTATGTTAAAAATGTGTTGCTGGTGTCCCCGCCGCCCAGTACTGTGGTTTTCTAGATGGATCCATCGCCCATTAAGATTAAGAATACGAGTCACAATCACGATCTGAATTCAACAAACACGAGCATGAACATGAATACGAATATGAATATGAATACGTATATGAATATGAATACGAATACGAATATGAATATGTTTATGTTTTTATGAAAATGTTTTTATGCATCATGAAAATATTTACGAAAATGCTTAAGTTTAAGTTTATGCATCTTCATGAAAATGATATTTTAAGTACAAGTATTTTTCACTGTTATATGTTAACTGTATTACGTATTACTCGTTATCAAGATTATGGTGTGTTGAGTCTTTAGACTCACTAGGTGTGATGGATGCAGGTTATCATGATAATGCTAATGGAGGTCTTGATGGTTGATCCGACTGGACTGAAGGTGCACATAACCCGAGGACCTACGCTAGTTTTCCGCACTAGTTTACGATTCATGATTTTAAGCAATGTTAAAGATATTTTTTTACGACAATTTATTTATGAGTGATTTTTGAGAAGTTATAGTATGGGCTATACTTTTCAAATGTTATTTTTAGATTTGGTAAAGTAGTTGGTTGTTTTATTTTAAAATGATATCAAAAATATTTTATGATTCGGCCGAATGCTATGTGAGGTTTTAAAAAAAAAAATTTCTAGTACTTTTAAAGCAAATAAAAGATGAGGACGTTTCAGTTGGTATCAGAGCGGTGGTTCCTGTATAGGGTTGTGCCACCATCAGCGCCGGGAATATCAGTCGCCAAGCCTCAAATTTGTAAGTTTACATGCTTTATATGATTTTATGATGTTACATGCATAAGTACATGACTTATATGTTTACGTCACATGTTTGTTTTATATGCTTTGAATTTTTATACGTGATATGATATGAAATGAAAAATTATTTTGCAACGCATGTTGGTTTGTGGCGGAATTGGACTATGTTAATTTTTGGGTTTTAGTATTGACGTTTTACTTTTTGGGCTATAAGTTAATCGTGAATATTATGAACGCTTTTGGGACACGTAGATTTTTCTAAGAAAATATTTATGATTCGTGGTTACTAGTCGATTTAATTTTTGGGAATTAGACGTAAGGAATAATTATTCGAGGATTGCAACGACTTTGGGAATAAGAAAATGAATAAATTGGGATTTTAAGTTGATGAAAAGAAAGATTGGTTATAGGAATTGATTTTGGGTAAATAAGTTTAATTTTTTGAAATTTATGTTATGGGAAACCTGTAGAAGAAAATTAAGAATACCGAGAATTTATGGGTTAACTGTAAGATTTTTGAAATTAAGGATCAATTAAGGTAATTTTTGAGGAAATTAAGAATTAATTTTGAGGTTTTTTTTTTTTAGGAATGTGGGGACTAGTTCAGATTAAGCGATAATTAAATGGTTTAAATGATAAGAATTTTGAGGATTTAGACTTTTAAGAATATTTTGAACATAAGAATATCTTGGGTTATAATGTTATAAGAATTTTAATCAAGGGTTTTTAAGGATAAAACAATATTAGGCTTGAAAAATCTAAGCGTTAGCAGATACGTTTGGGATTTTAAGATTGAAATTTAATAAGTTGATGAATGTTTTGGGTTTAAAGTAAGGAAAATAATATACGATAAGTATGATCATCCATCTTTTAACTTTGGAAATAGTAAGAAAAAATTGAAATTTGAGGTTATAATAGTAACAGCACTAAGTCATTTGGGTATTTTAAGTTGCGATATGAAAATAAGGACTTAGGAGGAAAATTTAATTGGTATCAAGGAGACGTAAGGACATTTTAAAACTTAAGTTTTATCAGAGTAAGCGTAGCGGAAGCGTGGATTTTTTGGGAACTAGAACTAAGTATAAACTTTGGGTTATTAAGGATAAGCGAATTTCGAGGACGAAATTCAATTTAAGGGGGGAAGATTGTAATGCCCCGAAAATTTTAAAGTTCACGTAAACCACATGCGCGTCATTATTAAATGCTTTTGTATTTTAATTAATTGTTGGGATTGAATTAATTGATTATGTGGTGCATAATTGACATGTTTAAATTATATTTTCTACATGATTGCATTAAAATTGTATTTTTAAGGAATATTCAAGTGACGATCGAGGAACGGGGACCGAGGGCTGAAAAATGTAAATGATTTTACTAAATAATTGTTTTTAATTATTTAAAATGCGGTCGATGCTTTTAAGTAAATTTTAAAAATATCGGGTTTGAAGTGATTTTATACGCCGGGACGTAATTTTTATCGGTGTTGGTTTTTCAACAAAAATACGAGCTTTTTAACAACCCGGCTAATAAATTCACAAACTCATTTTTAACAAAATTAATTTTTATATTTTAATTAAACACTAATGGGCTAATTGGGCCTAATTAATTTGATTAATGGGCTTAACTAGTAATTAGTGTTTGATTAGTATTTTATTTACTATTTAATATTCAAAAATCCTACCCCAACAACCACAAACACACGGCCACACACTTTTTAAAATCAAAAACTCTCCCAAACCACACACCACCACATACAGTACACTTTTGGGAGAATTTCGAAGAAGATTTGGAGGATTCAAGCCTAGTTCGCGTCCCGTTCTTCGTCGTCATCGGTTGTTCGTGCGTTTAAAACGCAAAGGCACGCCATACATCTCCTTTTCTCATCCATCATATCATATTAATGTTTGAATTATTACATGCATGAAGAACATGAAGGATTTTTTCAGAATTTTCGTAACCTCATGCTTATGGGTTCTAAAGTGGTGTTTTCAATCTCCAAAATCATGTTTATTATGTGTTTAAGGGGCTGCCATGATTAGGACATGTTTAGGCAACGTTTTTCATGAATTACAGAGTCCTAGAACATCACCTAAACACCACACACGATCATGAAGCAACCGGAAAAGAAACTTGCTGTCACATGTGGTCATGGGTTCGGTTCTATGGGTTTGTTGGCTGGGCTTGGGTTCGGTTGGGATCAGGGCTTAGCCAAGGTCGTGAGGGAGTCTAGGGAAGAGTCCTAGCCAAGCTAGGACTCGAGCCAAGGGCTGGGGAAGGAGTCCTAGCTTGCTAGGACTCCCACCCGAGAGTTTAGGGAGGGTGGAGCAGGTTGTGCAGAAGCTGGTGCAGGAAGAAGTGGCTCGTCCAGGGGTTCTGGGCTGGGCTAGGTTACGTCCTTAGGGTCCTAGGAGGGTGCTTGAGGGGATGGTTCAAGGAGTGGCTCGATGGGTAGAAGCCTAGCATCAAAACGTGAGAGTGAGGATCATGACAGCAAGTAGGCGAGGGGTTGCTGTCCGAATTCAGTGGGTTGCTGCTCGCGTCCAGGGGCTTGGGTTGGTTTGGGTCGAGTCTGGGCATGGTCCAGGGATGTCTAGGGTGAGGTGGGCTCGATGGTTAACTAGCTGGAAGGGTCCTAGTTGAGTTAGGAGACCTAGAAGTGCAAGGTGACACACACACACATGTATGCAGAATGTTGGGTCACGTTTTAGAAGTGTTTGGGTCGGGCCAGGGATGGTTTATGGGCTTGGGCTTGCTCAGTATGGTCCCTAGGTGAGTTGGCTAGGTTTTGGTTCAAGGTGGCTCGGGCGTGGCTCGGGTAAATTAGGAGATGGCTCGGTGCGTTTGTTAGGGTGTCAAAAACGAGATTTTTAGAACTAAAAATAGATCCAAGGGTCCACGGGGGCGGCTCATGACTTGGAAGGGTAGAATAAATCATAAAAATGCTATGTTTAAAATTTGGGATCAAAATAACGAGTTTTGGATTTATTCGGAATTTAATCGCCGCACGAAACGCTAATTAACGAGTTAATTGAAACGCCTAGTTGTAAGCCTCATAAAATTATGAAAAATTAGATTTAAGCTTAAATAATTATTATAGGTCTAAGTTTCTGATTTAGGAATTTTATGATGAGGTTTGGGATTTTTCGGGATTAAAACGCGTTAATACGTCACATTTAAAGATTAATTTAAAAGTCATCGAATTAAGCTAAATAAAATTATGAAAAAATTCATGTAGGCTTAAATAATTATTTGGGACATGTTAGAGTCATGAAATCAAGAAGATAATCGAAAACGTAAAATGTCGAGTCCAGGGGTAAAACGGTCTTTTTACACCTAAAAATTAGTAAACGTCATGGCAGTGCCCTGAATGCTGTTTTATGTGTTAATATGATTACTTGAAATGTTTAAGAGTTTCATGATGTTGATTTTAAAAACGTTTATGTTTTTTTTATGATTTTTATATGTTAAAACATTTATGTTAAATGTTCATGGATTTTTACGGATTAATCTTTGACATTTAAAAGATATGTTGCATGCTTGGTTTCAAAAATAAAACGATATGTACATACATGATTTTTATTAAGTGATGATAATATGTTGAAGGATGTGAAGAGATTGTGACTACTGAATATGTTGGAAATGTCGTGAGGGTTATGGTCCTAGTGGGAGCCCGACGATCGTGTTTCCTTGGATACGGATACGAATACGAATACGTGATACGAATACGAATATGTTAATACGTAGGCCAAGGCCCAGTTGACCGGTGAGAGTGTTGCTGGTGTCCCCGCCGCCCAGTACTGTGGTTTTCTAGATGGATCCATCGCCCATTAAGATTAAGAATACGAGTCACAATCACGATCTGAATTCAACAAACACGAGCATGAACATGAATACGAATATGAATATGAATACGTATATGAATATGAATACGAATACGAATATGAATATGTTTATGTTTTTATGAAAATGTTTTTATGCATCATGAAAATATTTACGAAAATGCTTAAGTTTAAGTTTATGCATCTTCATGAAAATGATATTTTAAGTACAAGTATTTTTCACTGTTATATGTTAACTGTATTACGTATTACTCGTTATCAAGATTATGGTGTGTTGAGTCTTTAGACTCACTAGGTGTGATGGATGCAGGTTATCATGATAATGCTAATGGAGGTCTTGATGGTTGATCCGACTGGACTGAAGGTGCACATAACCCGAGGACCTACGCTAGTTTTCCGCACTAGTTTACGATTCATGATTTTAAGCAATGTTAAAGATATTTTTTTACGACAATTTATTTATGAGTGATTTTTGAGAAGTTATAGTATGGGCTATACTTTTCAAATGTTATTTTTAGATTTGGTAAAGTAGTTGGTTGTTTTATTTTAAAATGATATCAAAAATATTTTATGATTCGGCCGAATGCTATGTGAGGTTTTAAAAAAAAAAAATTTCTAGTACTTTTAAAGCAAATAAAAGATGAGGACGTTTCAGGTTCTATTGTACATGTTGACCAATGATTTCCTTTGCTCGAAATTGTTGGCATTGATATTTTCATAAGCTATAACAGAGTAGATTGTGTTGATCACTCGTCTAAAGTGATATCTGATAGGCATCACAACATGAGGTGGGTTTTCGTTTTCTATGTTCTCAGCCATTGCTTTCACCTCTTCTCGTCTTGCTTTTCTCAAGGATTTAGCAGTTTTTCAATATCGACATCAAAAGCGACTAATCGAGACTTTGGGTTTTTCGCATAAACTGCAACTCAGAGGAGAAAAAGTAATTCAGCAAACATTAAATAAAAAGAAGCCTAAATTAATGTAAAGACTAATTGATAAGGATATTAACATAAAAATTAAATAAAACACTCCTAGGAAACAGTGTCAAAAACTTGTTGCAGATTTTCCTACCGCAAGTATACGATGTCAAGTTTTAGTATGTGAGTAAGTAAAAGTATTGTTCCCACATAGATTATGTATTTAAATTGTATAGGAAGTATCGTAATTAAAATAGCCTAACTTTATTTAGAAGATTCAATCACATTTTCGATTGTTGATAAATAAATGAATCACATCACAGACACACATGTAAATAAAATCTATAAAAGGAGGAATCTAGTGATGTAATTTAACTTGGTCTCCACTATATTTAATTGTTATTGACTTTTTGTACAACTAAATCAACCTATTTATTAAACAAGAACAATAAATTACTATCATATTTCCCAAGTGATTAATAGAAATATATTTTCTATTATTGATTTTAATATTCTTATTCAAAATCTAGCAATAAAAAATATAGGCAAACAATATTCTTATCATGTTTCCCATGGGCTTGAATGTATTCCGAACAATATAAACACCCTACGATGCATTTCTTACAATCCTAATTTCCAATCCTTCCCATTTGATGAATATCAATTATGTAATCAATCGAACTATGGTCAGTAATTCAAAAGCGTTAAGAACAAATAAAAGCAAATAAATGAGGAAAATTTATTGTCTCAAACTCAATAATCCAAAAATAATGTTTCGACCAAGCTACGTCGATCTCCAGATAACATATTTAATTAAAAGTGAAATATGGTTTAAACCAAAACATGTTTGTCCACAATAAACGCATAAAAACGGATAACAAGAAGAGGAGAAGAAGAATATAGAAGAAGTCGAGTCGCGTCTCTATCTCCAGAACATACGTTCTTCAATCTTTGATCTTCGTTCTTTGTTATCCCGGTCCTTCTCTCATGTTCTCTCAGATTTTTGTGTACGACTCTCTCTTCCTTTTGCTACTTTACGGTTGATGCCTTTTCATAGTTCCACGTCCGCACAAATCCAGCGTCTGTTCTCGTTATCCTGTGTCCACATACGCGTGTAGTTCTATCTCTGACGCTCTTATCATCCTTAGCACGCCGCTGCACGCTTGTTGCATGGGTGCGCGTCACGCACTGCTTCTTTCATCTTTAATCATTCCTAACTCCATCTGCTCCACCATTATGCATACGCACAGCCCCATTGTGCACATATCACCACGATTAACTTAATGACAGTAAAAACAAGACAAAAACGTAATTCTTCCCCAAAAACAACATAATTCACATCAGTTTCTAGGATAATTTAAGTGAAAAAGTTTCACTTATCAATATACCAGAAGGTCAGGGAGAGTAAGATTTGTTTCCTTATCCTATATTTAGGCGATTATAACTTGAAACCAAATGATAAGGGATTTGTATATGTAATGACCCGAATATTTGTTTTGAATAAAGTATTAATTAAGAGATAACTAATGAGTTGTTAATTAAGTATTATTAAGGAATTGATAATTCAGGATTAAGCTGTTGGTATCCACCGAATTTTAAAGGGATAAACCGATCTACTTAAGATTACATTATCTTCTTAAGATTACATTATCTTGAGAAATCCAACTAGATCAATGAGATTCTGACACGTGGCAGATAAGATTGGTTCGGATTTTCTGGAATAGTGCAGATGCAACCTATAAATGGAAGCCGATTCTTTTGTTTCCTTCACCGCATTCTTCAGAAAGGGTTCTAGTTATATCATAGTTTCTAGTCAGTTTCGAGGGCACTTTGGTGTCGGGAAGTTTCGGAGCTAGTATCGACTCGAGGAGTGGTCGGTGAACTGAGATCGAGACGTCATCAGCGGGCTGACGACGGACGCAGGTATAATCCTAAATCCTTAGATAGTGATTTAAGGATCATTAGGGAGATCTTTGTAGCGTGTTTGATCTGGTTTGTTAGTGATTTTTTTATGTTGGTATTATCTAGGTTCAGAGATTTCTGTCAGATTTTTTTAGTGAGGTACGTGATGTACTGACTGAGATATCCAAGCGTAGTATACACACTTATATGCTGCATATTTATCTGTTGCATGATACATGTTTTACTGCTTTGGCATATTATGCATGACATATCATGTTGAGCCTGATATCTTTTGAGATATACCTCGTTTGTTGGGGCCTCTCAGCCCTATTCTGTATTGTGGACGATGGGACATCGAGAGCTACAGTGTCCGACGGGACCCGCGGGCTCTGATGACCTGGAAATTACAGGTCCACGTCTTGATGATGAGTGTGGGAGCCAAAACATGCCTAGGGCAGATCAGAGACTACACACTCAGGCGCCTCTAGACTGAGCAAGAGATTCTTGACTTGATCCTTAGTATCCGAGCATATTGCATTTCACATGCATCATATCAGTTTGTATACTCGTACATTCTCTAGCCTATGCGTCCAGACAGTTGAAGGTTCATGAGAAGAATTATCCGACTCATGATCTAGAGCTAGCAGCAGTGGTATTTGCCCTGAAGATCTGGAGACACTATCTGTATGGGGAGAGGTGCAGGATTTTCACAGATCATAAAAGCATGAAGTACTTCTTCACACAGAAGGAACTAAAATGCGACAGAGGAGATGGCTCGAGCTGGTGAAGGATTATGTTTATGACATTAACTACCATCCGGGTAAGGCTAATGTAGTGGCAGACGCTCTGAGTAGGAAGCACACAGTGATTTCCCATCTGTCAGTGCAGAGACCGCTACAGGCTGAGATTCAGATATTTGAACTTGCAGTTTATGCCAGGGGCGAGGCCCCAAATCTTGCTACTCTGACAGTTCAGCCGACTCTGAGAGACAGAATCCGAACAGGACAGACTTTTGATGAGCAGCTACAGAAGTGGAGACAGAGGGATGAGACAAAGGGCCAGAGACTGCACGCAGTTGTGGACGGTATAGTCAGATATAGGGACCGCCTATGGGTTCTTGACAGTGATTCCCTCCGAGCAGATATCTTGAGTGAGGCCCACAGCACCCCGTACTCCATCCATCCAGGGAGTACGAAGATGTATAAGGATTTACAGACTCTTTATTGGTGGCCGGGCATGAAGCGAGATATTCTGCGATTCGTCTCTGAGTGTTTGACTTGTCAGCAGGTTAAAGCAGAACATCAGAGACCTGCAGGGAAGTTGAGACCACTCCCTATTCCCGAGTGGAAATGGGAGAATATTATTATGGATTTCGTGACAGGGCTTCCGAGGACTACTGGTGGATTCAACGCCATCTGGGTGATTGTTGATCGACTCACTAAGTCAGCTCATTTCTTACCGATCAGGAAGACATTCACCATGACTTAGTATGCAAAGCTGTATATCAGAGAGATAGTTAGACTGCACGGGATTCCAGTATCAATCGTGTCAGACAGGGATCCAATATTTACGTCGGCATTCTGGAAAAGTCTTCACCAGGCTTTGGGTACGAAGCTATTGTTCAGTACCGCTTTCCACCCTCAGACGGACGGTCAGCCAGAGAGAGTAATTCAGATTCTGGAGGACCTACTCCGAGCATGCATGATTGACTTCCAGGGCAGCTGGGAGCCGAAGTTACCTCTTGTGGAGTTCACATACAACAACAGTTATCAGGTATCGATAGGGATGGCTCCATATGAGGCAAAATACGGGAGGAAGTGTAGGTCACCAGTATACTGGGATGAGGTAGGAGAGCGAGCGGAGTTGGGTCCGGATATTGTCAGGCAGACAGCAGACCTAGTGGTCAGGATTAGAGACAGGATGAGGACTGCACAGAGCCGTCAGAAGAGTTATGCTGATCAGAGACGGCGAGATCTTGAGTTCGCAGTAGAAGATCATGTTTTTTTGAAAGTCGCACCTATGAAGGGTGTGATGAGGTTCGGAAAGAAGGGCAAACTCAGCCTTAGATTCATCGGACCATTTGAGATCCTAGAGAGAGTTGGGACACTCGCATACAGAGTTGCGTTACCGCCGAATCTGGCGGGAGTTCATAACGTGTTCCACATATCCATGCTACGAAAGTACATGTCGAATCCTTCACATGTGCTTAACTTTGAGCCACTTCAGCTGACACCGCACTTATCATTCGAGGAGAGGCCGACTCAGATTTTGGACAGGCAGGAGAAGAGACTCCGGAATAAAGTGATCCAGATGGTCAAAGTCAAGTGGCTGAATCACTCCGAGGAGGAGGCCACGTGGGAGACAGAGACCGAGATGAGAAGTCGCTACCCGGAGTTATTCGGTACGTACTAATTTCGAGGACGAAATTTTATTTAAGGGGGGAGAGTTGTGAGGCCCAGGAATTTAATTCGCTTAACCTAAGTGCATGCAATCTAGGATTCTTGTTTTTATTTATTTATATGTTTAAGTATTTTGTGCAAATTATTAAATTTCTTTGTTTTTTTTATTTAATTATCTTAAAGCATAAAATACACGTTTATTTTAGTAATTTGTTTTAAAGCATTAAATATATGTTTATTTCATAAATTATGTGTTTAATTATTTTTATGCATTTTATGCATAAATCATGTCTGATAGGATTTATTTCATGAAATTTTCAAAGTTCATGCATTAGGGTTTTTAGGTGCATTTTACGCTCAAACGAGGAACGGAGACCGGAGAATTTTCAGGAAAATTAGTTTATTCCACGATTTATTTTTATAAATTAATATAAGATGATTTTAAGGGTATTTTTCAAAAAATGGGATTTTATTGGGTATTTTACCCGCATGATTTTTATTTTTACGGTACGTAAATTTTATCGAAATTGGGGACGTTTTAATAGTTCGACTAATATTTTCAAAATCTTTTCAACACGAATTATTTTTCGGGAGTGCGTTTGGATTTATTGAACCTACTTTTAAGCTTGTTGGGCTTAAAAGCCCTTTTCAAATCCTTAATTATCATATTAAAGCCCATAATTATTTGATTAACTAGGTAATTACTATATAGAAACCTTTTCCCTCCCGTAACCTCTCCCACAGCCGATCAATATACATCCCTTTCCCCTTCAGAGCTCCCCTCGGTTTCAGAGAAAAGCACCAGCAGAAGGCTCGATCTTGAGCTTGTTTATGCAAAGAAAATTCAACCGGGTTCCTTCACTTCATCCTTGCACTCCAACCATCTTAAGGCACGCTTGTATTATCTTTTACTGCGTCATACACGTTTTTATATGCTGGAGAGTGCATTCATGCATGACAATTCTGATCTAGCATAATTCATGAATAATTTTCGGGTCTTACTTATGTTCTTGCACTTTCTTGATTGCAACTCATTAATTCCTTGGTATTGTTGCAAGGGGACTGCCGTAAGTTGGAGGTAAGGGGCTGTATAGGCTGTATAGGTTGTGATTGATAAGATTCTTATGCTGGTGTGGAGATCGATTGGGTTTTGATAGGATCGAGCAAGGGCCGAGCGTTTGTAAGGGTGAGGGGTTCGGTTCAAGCCATCCTGCTACATTAGTCGTGCAAGGGTCTCCTCCTACTCTGTACCAGGCCCTGATGGGGCTGTGTTGGGGTCAGGGACGACTTGGAACATGCCGGTGCGACAGGAAGCTCGATCGGACCAAGGAAGGTGTTTTGGGTCTCAGTAGAGGGGTGTGTTGTTGCTCCTCGTTGCTGGTTGGTAGGAGTGTTCATGGGAGCGGTGGTGTGAGTCGGTTGAGTGCCTTAAGTTCTAATCTAAGTCCTTGTTGTGTGAGATCGTGATTGGTGCGTTGAGTTGAGGGTAGAGGTGTGAGTTTGGGAAATGGTAGTGCTTGAGGTGGCATTGCAAGATGGGCCGAAATTTTTGGGTGCATGTAATTAATTAATAGCCGAGAGTTTTGGGTCTAATATCATGGTATTAGGAGCTTCATAGTGTTTTTAAGACAAAATAGTAAGTTGGGAAAATTTCGAGTAAATTTCGAGTCGTTTCAGATTAAAATCGAGACTCCGGTCCAAGTTTTTAAACGAGTCGGTTAAGTTCTTATTTTGACTCGAGTTTACGTCTAAGAATACTTTTAAAAGTGTTTTGGGATATTTTAAGGAGTTTGGTAAGCTTCGGGTTAATTTTAGAGGTTCAGGGGTGAAACTATAATTTTCGGGTTTCCGGAGGCGAAATGGTCATTTTGCATCCGAGGTGAGATTTTGGTATTGGCAGTGCCCTGAGCACAAATATATGATATTTTAAATGTTTATGCATCATGTTAATGATTTTTATGGATTTACGATAAATATGTTGCATGCTTGGTTTAAAAGAAAAGTTATGCGTATGCATGTTTTTATTAAGTGATGAAAGTGATGATATTTTTGAATGATGGGAATTGGTTGTGACTGACGATATATATGTATACGATGACATGAGATATGATGAGCTGAGGCTCGGGCTCAGTGGGCGGGTAATGCTGTCGCTGATATTCCCCGCCGCCGTGTACCACGGTTTTTATAGATGGATCCATCGATAGAGCTGATACGAAAGTCAAAACTAATGAACTGAATTCAATTGAAGGAAAATGTTTAAGTTTATGATGGCATGATGAGCTGTTTTGACACGTATATGATGATATGAAATGACATGTTTTTACACGAGACGATTATGTTCATGTTTTAAAGTTCATGAAAGTTATGTTGAATATGCTATTTTTCACTGCTGTGTGCCTGTATATGTACTTGCTATTCCTGGTACAGATGTGTTGAGTCTTTAGACTCACTAGGCGTGTGTGATGCAGGTGAGTTCGATGTCGAGGAGACTGGAGGTGCTGGACTCTGAGTCAGGGAACCTGGTGGGCGACACGACCCGAGGACCTATGATTTTTCCGCACTTATATGATTTTATGTTTTGGAGAGGATACGATGATTTTATCAGCTGTTTATATTTTACTGTTGGATGTAGAATTTTACTCACTCCTTTTACTCCGTATATTTTATTGTCAATCAATTATGATAACTTTTAAATGGTGTTTTTAAGTAGGATAGTATGCATACGATTTATTTAAATGTTATTTTCAAAATGAGAGTTTATAAAAAAAAATATTTCCGTATTTTAAAACGGGTAGACGTTTCAGTTGGTATCAGAGCCAGGTTCCTGTATAGGGTTGTGCCGTCGCCAGCTTCTACCGCTCAGTCTTCAAAGCCTCAAGACTGTAAGTTTTTATATTTAAAATATTTAAAGTGATGTATTGTTATCACCTGCACGATTTAATGATTCACATGTTATGATGATTTCCTGCTTATCTTTAACTGTATTTATACCATAAAGTCCATTACTTTCAAAACTAGATTAATTGTATGAAGGGTTACGTTTTTAATGGATCTATATTCAGATATGCCTCCTAGACGCGGGCGGCCCAGGACGGCCAGAGTGAATGATATCCCTGAGGGTGGCAGGGGTCCTCCACCACCACCACCACCGGGAGACCCCGCTACCCGAGTACTTGAGGGGTTAGCGAGACTCATGGAACAGGCCCAGCAGGCACCTAGCCAGCAGACAGACATATTTGAGCAGTTCCGTAGGCTCAACCCGATGGAGTTCGGGGGTACCACTGACCCATTCCTAGCTGAGGGGTGGATCAGATCACTAGAGCTGCACTTTGATTACCTTCAAGTGAGGGATGGCGACCGAGCTAGGTGCGCCATCTATATGCTGAGAGATGATGCATCCCTATGGTGGGAGGGAGCCGTGCATGCTGTGGACTTGGCCACCCTTACCTGGGCCAGGTTCAAGGAGTTATTCTACGAGAAGCATTTCCCAGCTGACGTCAGGGGCCGCTTGACGAGAGAGTTCATGGGCCTCAGGCAGGCAGATTTATCAGTGGTGGAGTTCATCCGCAAGTTTGACAGGGGCTGCCACTTCGTGCCCATGATAGCAGAAGACGCCGCCCAGAAGCTGAGGCATTTCTTGGATGGACTGAGACCTACTCTCCGCCGAGACGTCATGCTGATGAAGCCAGCAGATTATGACGAGGCCACTGCCTGCGCTTTTCAGGCAGAACAGGCGTTGCGAGACATAGACTTTGAGATGCAGCGGAAGCGACATCAGGCCCAGTCCAGTGCACAGCCACAGAAGAAACAGTACACGGGACCACCGAGGCAGCAGGGGCAGCAGAGGCCCCAAGGGCAGGGTAGGAGGCCGCAGCAGCAGAGACCTCCACAGGCGCCAGGGGCGCCTAAGACGGATGATAGGCAGCCGTGCCCCCAGTGCAGCAGATTCCATTTTGGCGAGTGCAGGTGGGGAACCTTCAAGTGTTTTGTATGCGGCCAGGAGGGACACAAAGCAGCGAACTGCCCTAAGAACAAGGGCCCCACTACCGGCAGAGCATATGTGATGCATGCCGAGGAGGCTGAGGCAGCACCCGACTCGACATTGATTACTGGTAACCCTTTTGGTTAATGTTTTAATTTACTGTTCAATTGCATGGATTTTATACTTGTATGAGGACTTGATTGTGGGATTTATAACTTAGAAAGATTTAAGATGCATGTTCTACTCGGTAGGGACTAAGAATTATACTGTTTGATCTGAAGAATTGTAAGGATCGAAATGTACTAATGGGTAAGTTAAGGATTAATATGCGAAATTCGAACGGTTGGGGATTGATATTAGGGATAATTCAGTGTCTATTCGAGAATTTTGGGATTAATGGACGATAAGAAATCTCTTAAGTTCAACTCTATTAGATTTGATAATATGTTCTGTCGCAGGGAGGATACTTATTGCAGGAGTAGCCACGCATGCGTTGCTAGATTCAGGGGCTACGCATTCGTTTATATCCGAATCTTTCGTGAAGCGACTATGGATCATACCAGTAATGATGGATTTGGGTTTCAGAGTATCGATCCCATCCGGGGACCAGATGTTCACATCTCAGATGGTGAGAGGATTGGAGCTCAGATTGCAGCAGAAGACAGTACATGCAAATCTGATAGTACTACCGCTGCCAGAGTTTGATATAATCTTGGGCATGGACTGGCTCTCTTCTCATGGAGCAGTCATAGATTTTCGTCATACGTCAGTATCTGTCAGACCTCCCAGTGGGAAGCCGTTTGTATTTGAAGCAGCAGGACATCAGCAGTTCCCACACGTCATTTCCTACATGTGTGCCAGAAAGTTTATCAAGAGAGGCTGCCAGGCGTTCTTAGCCAGCATCGTATCAGTGGCAGAGCCAGTCAGTCAGAAGCTGGAGGATATAGATGTGGCCAGCGAGTTCTCCAGTGTGTTCCATGGCGATGTTTCAGGCATTCCACCAGACAGAGAGGTGGAGTTCTCTATTGAGCTCATGCCAGGGACAATGCCGATATCTAAGGCACCCTACCGATTAGCGCCCGCAGAAATGAAGGAGCTCAAGGATCAGATTCAGGATCTGCTGGATAAGGGTTTCATTCGCCCTAGTTTTTCTCCTTGGGGCGCACCAGTTCTTTTTGTTAAGAAGAAGGATGGCAGTATGCGTCTGTGCATTGGCTACCGAGAGCTGAACAGGGTTACAGTGAAGAATAAGTATCCATTACCTAGGATCGAAGACTTATTTGACCAACTTCAGGGAGCCTCAGTGTTCTCCAAGATAGACCTTCGATCCGGATACCATCAGCTGAGAGTGAGAGAGTCAGATGTGCATAAGACAGCTTTCCGGACGCGTTATGGGCACTATGAGTTCTTGGGGATGCCTTTCGGTTTGACGAACGCGCCAGCGATCTTCATGGATCTCATGAATCGCGTGTTTCAGCCATTCTTGGATCGGTTTGTCATAGTCTTCATTGACGATATTCTGATCTATTCGAAGAGCAGAGAGGAGCACAATCATCATCTGAGGACGGTATTGCAGAGTCTACAGGATAGACGATTGTATGCCAAGTTCAGCAAGTGTGAGTTCTGTCTTGACAGGGTGGCATTTTTGAGCCACATTGTATCTCGGGATGGCATAGAGGTCGACCCCAGCAAGGTAGAGGCAGTCAGAGATTGGCCAGTTCCGAAGAGCGTGACAGAGATCCGCAGTTTCTTGGGATTGGCAGGTTATTACAGAAATTTTATCCAGGGCTTCTCTTCTATTGCGGTGCCCATGACCGCTCTGACGAAGAAGAATGCCAAGTTTGTTTGGGAACCAGAGTGTCAAGAGAGCTTTGACAAACTGAAGCAGGCCTTTACCACTGCACCAGTACTAGCTATGCCATCAGGGCAGGGAGAATTTGTGGTATATACAGATGCATCGAAGCTTGGTTTGGGCGCAGTTCTGATGCAGCAGGACAGAGTGATAGCCTATGCGTCCAGACAGTTGAAGGTTCATGAGAAGAATTATCCGACTCATGATCTAGAGCTAGCAGCAGTGGTATTTGCCCTGAAGATCTGGAGACACTATCTGTATGGGGAGAGGTGCAGGATTTTCACAGATCATAAAAGCTTGAAGTACTTCTTCACACAGAAGGAACTAAACATGCGACAGAGGAGATGGCTCGAGCTGGTGAAGGATTATGTTTATGACATTAGCTACCATCCGGGTAAGGCTAATGTAGTGGCAGACGCTCTGAGTAGGAAGCACACAGTGATTTCCCATCTGTCAGTGCAGAGACCGCTACAGGCTGAGATTCAGATATTTGAACTTGCAGTTTATGCCAGGGGCGAGGCCCCAAATCTTGCTACTCTGACAGTTCAGCCGACTCTGAGAGACAGAATCCGAACATGACAGACTTTTGATGAGCAGCTACAGAAGTGGAGACAGAGGGATGAGACAAAGGGCCAGAGACTGCACGCAGTTGTGGACGGTATAGTCAGATATAGGACCGCCTATGGGTTCTTGACAGTGATTCCCTCCGAGCAGATATCTTGAGTGAGGCCCACAGCACCCCGTACTCCATCCATCCAGGGAGTACAAAGATGTATAAGGATTTACAGACTCTTTATTGGTGGCCGGGCATGAAGCGAGATATTCTGCGATTCGTCTCCGAGTGTTTGACTTGTCAGCAGGTTAAAGCAGAACATCAGAGACCTGCAGTGAAGTTGAGACCACTCCCTATTCCCGAGTGGAAATGGGAGAATATTATTATGGATTTCGTGACAGGGCTTCCGAGGACTACTGGTGGATTCAACGCCATCTGGGTGATTGTTGATCGGCTCACTAAGTCAGCTCATTTCTTACCGATCAGGAAGACATTCACCATGACTTAGTATGCAGAGCTGTATATCAGAGAGATAGTCAGACTGTACGGGATTCCAGTATCAATCGTGTCAGACAGGGATCCAATATTTACGTCGGCATTCTGGAAAAGTCTTCACCAGGCTTTGGGTACGAAGCTATTGTTCAGTACCGCTTTCCACCCTCAGACGGACGGTCAGCCAAAGAGAGTAATTCAGATTCTGGAGGACCTACTCCGAGCATGCATGATTGACTTCCAGGGCAGCTGGGAGCCGAAGTTACCTCTTGTGGAGTTCACATACAACAACAGTTATCAGGTATCGATAGGGATGGCTCCATATGAGGAAGTGTAGGTCACCAGTATACTGGGATGAGGTAGGAGAGCGAGCGGAGTTGGGTCCGGATATTGTCAGGCAGACAGCAGACCTAGTGGTCAGGATTAGAGACAGGATGAGGACTGCACAGAGCCGTCAGAAGAGTTATGCTGATCAGAGACGGCGAGATCTTGAGTTCGCAGTAGAAGATCATGTTTTTTTGAAAGTCGCACCTATGAAGGGTGTGATGAGGTTCGGAAAGAAGGGCAAACTCAGCCTTAGATTCATCGGACCATTTGAGATCCTAGAGAGAGTTGGGACACTCGCATACAGAGTTGCGTTACCGCCGAATCTGGCGGGAGTTCATAACGTGTTCCACATATCCATGCTACGAAAGTACATGTCGAATCCTTCACATGTGCTTAACTTTGAGCCACTTCAGCTGACACCGCACTTATCATTCGAGGAGAGGCCGACTCAGATTTTGGACAGGCAGGAGAAGAGACTCCGGAATAAAGTGATCCAGATGGTCAAAGTCAAGTGGCTGAATCACTCCGAGGAGGAGGCCACGTGGGAGACAGAGACCGAGATGAGAAGTCGCTACCCGGAGTTATTCGGTACGTACTAATTTCGAGGACGAAATTTTATTTAAGGGGGGAGAGTTGTGAGGCCCAGGAATTTAATTCGCTTAACCTAAGTGCATGCAATCTAGGATTCTTGTTTTTATTTATTTATATGTTTAAGTATTTTGTGCAAATTATTAAATTTCTTTGTTTTTTTTATTTAATTATCTTAAAGCATAAAATACACGTTTATTTTAGTAATTTGTTTTAAAGCATTAAATATATGTTTATTTCATAAATTATGTGTTTAATTATTTTTATGCATTTTATGCATAAATCATGTCTGATAGGATTTATTTCATGAAATTTTCAAAGTTCATGCATTAGGGTTTTTAGGTGCATTTTACGCTCAAACGAGGAACGGAGACCGGAGAATTTTCAGGAAAATTAGTTTATTCCACGATTTATTTTTATAAATTAATATAAGATGATTTTAAGGGTATTTTTCAAAAAATGGGATTTTATTGGGTATTTTACCCGCATGATTTTTATTTTTACGGTACGTAAATTTTATCGAAATTGGGGACGTTTTAATAGTTCGACTAATATTTTCAAAATCTTTTCAACACGAATTATTTTTTGGGAGTGCGTTTGGATTTATTGAACCTACTTTTAAGCTTGTTGGGCTTAAAACCCTTTTCAAATCCTTAATTATCATATTAAAGCCCATAATTATTTGATTAACTAGGTAATTACTATATAGAAACCTTTTCCCTCCCGTAACCTCTCCCACAGCCGATCAATATACATCCCTTTCCCCTTCAGAGCTCCCCTCGGTTTCAGAGAAAAGCACCAGCAGAAGGCTCGATCTTGAGCTTGTTTATGCAAAGAAAATTCAACCGGGTTCCTTCACTTCATCCTTGCACTCCAACCATCTTAAGGCACGCTTGTATTATCTTTTACTGCGTCATACACGTTTTTATATGCTGGAGAGTGCATTCATGCATGACAATTCTGATCTAGCATAATTCATGAATAATTTTCGGGTCTTACTTATGTTCTTGCACTTTCTTGATTGCAACTCATTAATTCCTTGGTATTGTTGCAAGGGAACTGCCGTAAGTTGGAGGTAAGGGGCTGTATAGGCTGTATAGGTTGTGATTGATAAGATTCTTATGCTGGTGTGGAGATCGATTGGGTTTTGATAGGATCGAGCAAGGGCCGAGCGTTGTAAGGGTGAGGGGTTCGGTTCAAGCCATCCTGCTACATTAGTCGTGCAAGGGTCTCCTCCTGCTCTGTACCAGGCCCTGATGGGGCTGTGTTGGGGTCATGGACGACTGGAAACATGCCGGTGCGACAGGAAGCTCGATCGGACCAAGGAAGGTGTTTTGGGTCTCGGTAGAGGGGTGTCTTGTTGCTCCTCGTTGCTGGTTGGTAGGAGTGTTCATGGGAGCGGTGGTGTGAGTCGGTTGAGTGCCTTAAGTTCTAATCTAAGTCCTTGTTGTGTGACATCGTGATTGGTGCGTTGAGTTGAGGGTAGAGGTGTGAGTTTGGGAAATGGTAGTGCATGAGGTGGCATTGCAAGATGGGCCGAAAGTTTTGTGTTCATGTAATTAATTAATAACCGAGAGTTTTGGGTCTAATATCATGGTATTAGGAGCTTCATAGTGTTTTTAAGACAAAATAGTAAGTTGGGAAAATTTCGAGTAAATTTCGAGTCGTTTCAGATTAAAATCGGGACACCGGTCCAAGTTTTTAAACGAGTCGGTTAAGTTCTGATTTTGACTCGAGTTTACGTCTAAGAATACTTTTAAAAGTGTTTTGGGATATTTTAAGGAGTTTGGTAGGCTTCGGGTTAATTTTAGAGGCTCAGGGGTGAAAGTATAATTTTCGGGTTTCCGGAGGCGAAATGGTCATTTTGCATCCGAGGTGAGATTTTGGTATTGGCAGTGCCCTGAGCACAAATTGATATTTTAAATGTTTATGCATCATGTTCATGATTTTTATGGAATTACGATAAATACGTTGCATGCTTGGTTTAAAAGAAAAGTTATGCGTATGCATGTTTTTATTAAGTGATGAAAGTGATGATATTTTTGAATGATGGGAATTGGTTGTGACTGACGATATATATGTATACGATGACATGAGATAGGATGAGCTGAGGCTCGAGCTCAGTGGGCGGGTAATGTTGTCGCTGATGTTCCCTGCCGCAGGGTACCACGGTTTTTATAGATGGATCCATCGATAGAGCTGATACGAAAGTCACAACTAATGAACTGAATTCAATTAAAGGAAAATGTTTAAGTTTATGATGACATGATGAGCTGTTTTGACACGTATATGATGTTATGAAATGACATGTTTTTACACGAGACGATTATGTTCATGTTTTAAAGTTCATGAAAGTTATGTTGGATATGCTATTTTTCACTGTTGTGTGTCTGTATATGTACTTGCTATTCCTGGTACTGGTGTGTTGAGTCTTTAGACTCACTAGGCGTGTGTGATGCAGGTGAGTTCGATGTCGAGAAGACTGGAGGTGCTGGACTCTGAGTCAGGGAACCTGGTGGGCGACACGACCCGAGGACCTATGATTTTTCCGCACTTATATGATTTTATGTTTTGGAGAGGATACGATGATTTTATCAGCTGTTTATATTTTACTGTTGGATGTAGAAATTTACTCACTCCTTTTACTCCGTATATTTTATTGTCAATCAATTATGATAACTTTTAAATGGTGTTTTTAAGTAGGATAGTATGCATACGATTTATTTAAATGTTATTTTCAAAATGAGAGTTTATAAAAAAAAATATTTTCGTATTTTAAAACTAGTAGACGTTTCATGATTTTATTCAATTTATCTCGAACTGACACGTGTCCAAAAATTTAAACAGTCACATACATATGTACTTGTCCCCGCTTCATTTCAGTTTTTTTCTTTACGCACATTTCAGTGTACAGAGAAAATCTATACACAAAACTCTCTCTCTCATAGATAACCAATCTTTTAGCAACGGCAAATCAAGTTCCGGCATACATGCTAAACACGATGGCAATTGATTTTGATTCAGTCATGTCTGTCTAGGACGAGGATATCAAGAATGTGTTTCTCAAACTAGAGGCTGCTAAAGAAATTTATCCAAAAGAGATTCAAGATCTCTATACCAACAATCAGTTGCTGATAATCAAAGAAGACTCCTTCAGCAACATCTTTCAGCTGATTACTGATGGACTGACAAATATCTCTGAGGTGAAAACTTCTAATGTCGAGGAGATGCAAACTCTCCCATCTGCTGATGGATGGAAAATCAAGGTTTCCGATCCCAAGAAAAAACTGAAGCCAGAAATCTAGTTACTGGCTGACATCGTGGCCAAAGGGCTACTCGCCAAAGTAGGACCTTTTGCTGTTTCTCATGCTGGAAAAAGTTCAAGTCATGACAGCTATCATGGCTGGAAAAAGACTGCAATGGAAAGGTATTATCTTCAACCTTCTCAAAAACATTTTTCAGTCATCAAAACAATCGAAGGGATATGCAGTGCCGCTCAGCTATTTGCTGAAAAGCAAGGGTTTTGTAGGTGACTCCTCTGAGAGGTCATCCAAGTTCAAGATTTTCAATATCAAAAGTGTTCAGCTCCCGAAAATCAAGCTGGACATCTCTCCTGAACAGTTCATTAAGGTGAAAAAGGAGATTGGGACGAAGGAGGCTCCCAAATCAGTCAAGAAAGCAAAGAAGACAATTCAGAAGAAGACAATCAAACGCAAACTGATTGTCAGTGAAATTGATTCTGAGAAGAATCCATCTACTAAAATCGCCAAAAAGCTCAGAACTATCAAGACGAAACCAGCAATTGTTCTGAGCACCATCCCAACTGACAGGCTGATACAATCTGCAGATAAACAACCGATCAAGGCTACTCCTTTGAGAGAAATACCAGTTAAATCTTCAACTTAAGATCAGTTACCTCCTCCTGATGCTCAACACAATAATACTATCACCGAATCTAGTGATAAGAAGAAACTTGCTGGAGTTAAACCTCCACTGATCACTATCTCTGGCCCAACTACTTGCCATTTGCTAGACCCGAAGGGGTAGTGATTAGAGAAAGAAATTATGCAATTGAATCAGGATTGAGTATTCCTCATGTTTTGACTGAATCAAAGAGAAAGGACAAGATGACAGAAGAGCCCAGACCTACAAATGCAATTCAAACTCATATTGACCTAATCTGGAAAGAAGACAATGAGTTTTCTGATACTATGCTAAAGGCTTATGATGAATAGGTTTGGTTTAGGACAGAAGTGTTTGCCAGGCAACTACAGAAGAAATTAGTTTGAAGAAATTTATTGCCCTGGAAACTATAATCCTGAAAATGGTCAAAGCGGCCTCAGTTGTTCAAGCTTTACAGAGGAAGAAGTACTTCTTTGATCAAGTACGTACAAAGTTAAGATAAATGATTGTTCAGCTACGCAAAAATTATGATCCCACCAGTCCAACTGCCTTTAATGACAAAGTAGTTCATGATCAGCTGGACTCGGATCTTCTATTACTGCAGATAGAGATTAAACATTGGGAAATGGATCAAGAACTGACTATTGCAGCAGATTATCACAATCTTTCATCAGAAGAGGAAGCTGAGCAATTAGTTCAACTGCAAGAGGCATCCCAGAAACCATTTGCTGAATCTTCTGAGCAAATAACTACTTCTTCTTCAAAGGATGCGCAACCGTCAACTTCTGCTCCTCAATCCTCAACTGCAGAACTTCAAATATATAATGATCATGAATTCATTGGCGAACATCGACGAAGCTATTAAACCAATTGCCACTGATATTCAGCTGTTTACTAGAAATGCAGTTGAAGAACAAATCGCAACTGAAGAACTAGACTCATAGGCTATTTTTCAACCAACTGAAGAGCCAGTTCAGTCGACTATCACGAATGAACAGGCAGTTATCACAGAAACTGAAGAGCCAGTTCACTCATCTACCATGACTGTACAAGTCGTTACAACCATAGCTGAAGAGGCTCAGATGCACTTGATACAATCTGAAGTGGTGCCAGCTTAAAAGCCAACAACAGTTTCAATTATTCAAACAACTGAAGAACCAATTTCTGAATCAGCTAAGCGACCAACTGAAGAACCCACTATTTTTTTAGTTCCACTGCTGTTCCGAATGTCTCTTCCCCTCCATAGCTTTAGCAGGAAGCTATAGCATACGATATTTTAGAAATGGTTAGTCTTGAAACTGAAACAACTGACAGGGCCTTGATGATCTTTCATCAATAAAACGGGGAGCATGAACCAGAAACCTCGGAGCCATGTCTCCTGGCATATCAATAGAACCTCAATCAATGTTAGAATAAATTCAGGCCATTCAGACCAACCTTGTCAGTGTAATGACTTCCATTTCTAACATGAAGTCAACCCAATTTTTGCATACTATGAAGCTCGACTTTGTAAAAGAGTGCACTATGGGAAGACTACAAAAAATTACAAAGGACATAACTTCTTTATTTTCCAAATGAAAGAACTTAGAAAAGATAGAGCGTCAGCTGAAGTACACTTCCAAACTCAAGCCTTGTTCACAAGAAGTCTTGAATTTTTGGAAAACACTATCTCCAAAAGAAAGGATTTGCTGCAAGAAATTATGATGAATGCAATATCAAACCTCTCCTTGGATGTTCGTATCTTATTCAAAAAGGTTGATGCGTTTGACAAAAAGGGGAAGAAGAAGGAAAAGAATAGTAGGAGCAATATACAAAGAGACCCAGGCAAAAATAGAAGATATTTGACAGATTTTGAATATTATTTTAGTCAGTTAGAAGATTCTTTTATTCTTTCATTCTTTGTAAGAATCTGTACATTGAAAGAGTTTTCAATAAAAGATTATTTTATCTACAGTGAGTTCAGTTGATCAGTTCATATTTTCTAAGTTTTTTCAAACACCAAAAATTGAGAAATTGTTCGAAACTAAATTTCGGAAGTTTGACAAACTGAGCGTTTAATAGGTTAAACTAACTGATCAAGAAGACTGATAGAAACTAATATAAAATACGCAAACTATCGGTTGCCCATAACTGAAGATTAGTACACAGATTTTCAAAGGCAACTGGACTAGAAAACTGAACTACGCAGACAACCGACTGATCAGTTGGAACTGATCAGTTACGACAATCAGTTGTGAGCTTATCAGCTACATCCTATCAGTTGATCTTTCAGAAGTACACATCATCATTTAAGGAAAAGGACGTTCAACCAACAACTATACAAAAGCTGACTACAAAAAGTAGTGGGATCACCGCATTTCAGAAAAACTGCAGTGTACGACTGTCAGAAAAATGTTGACGTGGCAAACAAAGAATAGAACGTTTCAAATCGTATTCAATATTACCATTGAGGCAAAGCCTATAAATAACAGAGAAGAGCAGTGAGAAATAATTTGAATCAACCAATCGATATACTATTCTATCAACTGAGTTGTTACTCTGCTGAAATCTTTGCAAATTTCAAAGCCCACGCTTATTGTATTCATCATAACATTCAAGGCTATAATTCGATTTTACAAGCACAAACAGTTATTATTATATATATGATCTTGAAAAGATCAGTTGTGCTAAAATATTTCAGTCCAAATGAGTACTGTAAACTAGTTCGTAATTAAGAGTTTCAGTTTGAAATTGTTAAGTCCAAAACTGAAGTGGGTCTGTAGTATCCCGATTCCTAATTTGAGTTAATTATTGGATTAATTATTTTTCGGTGGGATCGGAAGGACCGAACCGGGTTCGGATCGTCCGATCATGGTTCGGATCGTCCGAGCCAGATGTCGGATCGTCCGAGCCAGGTGGCTGGACCCGTGGCAGACATGCAGAATTCGGATCGTCCGAGCAAGGGTTCGGATCGTCCGAGACAGGTGGCTGGACACGTAGAACGCATGCAAGGTTCGGATCGTCCGAAGTGGGTTCGGATCGTCCGAAGTGTACCGGATCGGAGCTTCCGAAGTGGATCGGATCGTCCGAACATTGGCTATAAATAGAGGCGCGAGGCTTCATTTCTTACTCGCCATTTCAGAGCGTTCCAGAGCGTTTTAGTCGTTTCTGAGAGGTTTCTAGTCTTTCCCGAGGTTCAGGCACTAGCAGGGAGCTACTGGCTTTGTAGCGGAGCTGTGCTCTAGTTGGGAGCTAGCGGCATCAGCGGGCTAGCGACGGACGAAGGTTTGGAATTGTATCATTATTATTTCAGGATTATCTAGTTAAGTCTGGTAGATAAGTTTTAGTGATGGTTTTCACTTGATGAATAGGCTTGGAATAGACCTGTTTGTCTGGTTTTCCAGTGGATTAGGATTGCAGTGATAGAGGTACGAAAGTACTATCCGAGATATCCTGGTCGAGTATACATTCTTATATGTGTTGCATGATTATGTGGTGCATTGATATATGTCATATGATGCATGCTATTATGTCACGCTGTATGATGCATGTTGCATTTCATGTTGAGCCGTATCTCCTTCGAGATAGCCTTTACTGTTGAGCTGTATCTCTTTCGAGATAAGCTATATCTTGTGGGGCCGCTCAGCCCTGTCTTGTGTTGTGGACGCATGGACACCGAGAGTACACAGTGGCCGACGGGTCCGGAGGGCTTCGGTGATCCGGGACATTTTAGGTCCACGTCTGTTCTTGTAGTGGATGCAGTGACCCAGAGGAGTACCGCGCGGCACTATCCACTTGGCGCCTCTAGACTGAGCATATTGAGATCCTTTGTTACTCCTGTTTCTTGACTACCCTGGTATCATATCATAGCATGTGCATTTCATATAGGTTTGTATACTCATGCTTTTGTACTGGGCGTTCTTATCGCTCATGTCCTCGGTTTTGTTTATCTTGGACACCCCATTCCCACGGGGCAGGCCTCAGGTTGGACAGCTCAGGAGGAGGAGGAGGAGGACGTTGAGTAGCTGGTTGGTTTAGTTCTTCGGTATCTTTTTGATTCGATATGGTTGTACCGTATATTTCATTTTAGTTGAGTTGTCCTGGATTTTCGATTGGGTTGTATAACTATCTTTTGGTGACAGTTTTCCGCCTTTATTTCTGATTGTTTTTAATTAAGTTAATCGCATGCTTAGTTCTTGATTAGTAGGTGATTCTGGAACGGGTCACTACATTTATGGTATCAGAGCATGCTTACGATTTTGGGATATAGATTTCTGTTTTGGGATTTTCGTTGATCATTTTACCATTTTCCCCATTCTATCTTGTAGCGATGGCTGACCACTTTGGTGATGAGAGTAGTCAGGGAAGTGTAGGTCGTTGGGGTGACCAGGACGATCGTAGGCGTCATCGTGAACATCGTCATCGTCGGGATGGTCCTAGGCGTTTTGATTTGCACCGTTTCATTCAGATGGGGCCTAAGCCTTTAGTCGGCGGTGAGACTCCCGATGATGCTGAGGATTGGTTAGAGCGCATGGAGAGCTGTTTCCGTGCATTCCAGTGCACCGAGGAGCAGAAGATAGAGACCCTTAGTTTTCTTCTCGAGGGCCGTGCGCGTAAGTGGTGGCGATCGACTTCTGCGCCGATAGTTCAGTCCCAGGGTAGGGTGACTTGGGCCGATTTCCGTGCGGCTTTCATGCAGCTATACTTTCCTCCAGCCCTTCGCCAGGCAAAGACGATTGAGCTCCTGAACCTTAAGCAGGGTAGTATGTCTGTTGATGAATATCAGCAGAAGTTCTTCGAGTTGTTACCCTTTGCTCCTCATATCAGTGGCAGTTCTGAGGCCAAGTATGACCATTTCCTTCAGGGTCTTAACCAGGAGATTTTTGATCGAGTCACTGTCTGTGATAATCCTACTTCTTATGATGGGTTAGTGAACCGGTGTCGCCAGGCAGAGATCAGTCTCCAGCGTGGTAGGGCTATTCTTTCTTCTAGACCTCCGAGTACTTTGAGCCCTCGATCTCAGTCTTTCAAGAAGTCAGGTTCTTCTTCTTCTGGATCTGGATCACGGTCTAGCGGTGTTTTTCGCTTTGGTAAGAAGAAGGTTTCTTGTGTGCATTGTGGGAAGAACCATCCATCGGAGCAATGCCGATCAGCCGCGGGAGCTTGTTTTCAGTGCGGAGAGATGGGTCATATCAAGAAGAATTGTCCTCAGTTGCGAGGTGGAGCAGGATCTGGTTCCGGATCTCAGACGACTGTTCAGCAGAGGAGGCAGGGTCAGGCAGTGAGTAGTTCAAATCTTCGACCTCGTGCCCAAGGTCAGGTTTTTGCGCTGAACCAGGATCAGGCTGCAGATGAGACAGAGAGAGTCATAGCAGGTACTTTTCGTTTATGCGGTATTCCTGCTTTTGTTCTTATTGATACCGGAGCATCACATTCATTCATCTCTGCACGATTTGTTAAGCGTCATAAGTTACCGTATGTTTCTCTAGACGTCATTCTTTCCGTTTCTACCCCGATGGGTCATTCGGTGTTAGCTAAGCGTCTAGTGATGGGTTGTCCCTTAGATTTTGAGGGTAACGAATTGATTGCGAATCTTATGATCCTGGAGATGGAAGATTTTGATTGTATTCTAGGTATAGACCTATTGACTACCTACCGAGCTACCGTGGATTGTTACCAGAAGCTTGTTCAGTTTCGTACGACTGAGAGCTCTAGTTGGTTTTTCTATGGTGAGGGAGCGCGACCTCCGATGCCAGTGGTATCTGCTCTGAAAGCCTGTCGTGCTTTAGAGGCGGGCGGGGAAGGCTACCTCATCTATGCGATTGATTCCTCCACAGGTAGTGTTGGTATAGATGATATTCCAGTGGTTTGTGAATTTCCTGATGTTTTTCCAGATGAGATTCCTGGTTTTCCTCCGGTTAGAGAGGTGGAATTTGGCATTGAGTTAATGCCAGGGACTGCACCGATTTCTCGTGCCCCCTATCGTCTTGCTCCGTCAGAGATGAGAGAATTGAAGCAGCAATTGCAGGATCTTCTTGATAAAGGTTATATTCGCCCGAGTGTTTCACCTTGGGGAGCTCCAGTCTTGTTTGTCAAGAAAAAGGATGGATCGATGCGATTGTGTATTGATTATCGCCAGCTGAATCGTGTGACGATCAAAAACAAGTATCCATTACCTCGTATTGATGACTTGTTCGATCAGCTTCAGGGTACCTCTGTTTACTCCAAGATTGACTTGCGATCGGGTTATCATCAGATGAGAGTCAGAGATGATGATATTTCCAAGACTGCATTTCGTACTCGATATGGGCATTACGAGTTTCTAGTTATGCCATTCGGATTGACGAATGCGCCAGCGGTGTTCATGGATCTAATGAACCGAGTCTTTCGTGATTTTCTGGATCAGTTTGTTGTGGTTTTCATCGATGATATCTTGATTTATTCTCACAGTGTGGAAGAGCATATCCAGCACTTGAGGATTGTGTTGCAGATTCTTCGCGAGAAGCAATTGTATGCTAAGCTGAGTAAGTGCGAGTTCTGGATTGATCGTGTAGTATTCCTTGGTCATGTGATTTCCAAGGAAGGAATTTCTGTGGATCCCAGCAAGATTGAGGCAGTGCTGAATTGGTCACGTCCTACGACGGTGGCTGAGATCCGTAGTTTCCTAGGTCTGGCAGGGTATTATCGTCGCTTCATTGTGAATTTCTCTCAGGTAGCTAGACCATTGACGCAACTTACTCGGAAGGATGTTCCATTTGAGTGGTCATCTGAGTGCGAAGATAGTTTCAGAGAGCTTCGTCGACTTCTGACTTCTGCACCTGTTTTGGCGTTACCATCAGGATCTGATGGTTTCAGTGTTTACACCGATGCCTCTTTTCAAGGCTTAGGGTGTGTGTTGACGCAGAATGATCATGTGATCGCTTACGCATCCAGGCAGTTAAAACCTCACGAGGAGAAGTACCCTATTCATGATCTAGAATTAGCTGCTATTGTGTTTGCGCTAAAAATCTGGCGTCATTATTTGTACGGGATTAAGTTTGAAATTTTTACTGATCATAAGAGTCTGAAGTATCTGTTCACTCAGGCTGAGTTGAACATGAGACAACGTCGTTGGATGGATCTACTTAAAGATTATGACTGCGAGATCAAGTACCATCCAGGTTCTGCGAATCTCACAGCCGATGCTCTTAGTCGCAAGGTGAGAGCCTCTGCACTTCAGACCAGTGCTATGATTAGTACTATCCAGGATTGTTGTTCGTTGGGATTTAATTTCAAACATCGGAAAGGTATGGAGAGCATTCGTGTTGCTACCATTTTATCTGAGCCAATTTTGTTCGCTCGGATTCGAGATGCTCAGATGTCTGATCTCAAGACTCAGAGATTAGCTCGGTTGGCTGGTGGAGATAGTAATTTCCATTATCAGTCTAATGGTCTTCTGTGTTTGTCTAATCGGGTTGTAGTACCAGAGGATGATACTTTGAGGGAAGAGATCTTATCTCAGGCCCATCGAAGCAAGTTGAGTGTTCATCCGGGAAGCAATAAGATGTATAAAGATTTGAGGACACGATTTTGGTGGAAAGGGATGAAGCGCAGCGTTTATCAGTTTGTTTCCAAGTGTCTTGTTTGTCAGCAGGTTAAGGCAGAGCACCGTCGACCGGGAGGATTATTGCTGAACTTACCTATTCCTGAATGGAAGTGGGAGCATATCGCGATGGACTTCATTACTCACTTACCATTGTCTTCGAGGAATAGTGATGCTATTTGGGTAGTGGTGGATCGACTCACCAAGTCTGCTCATTTTCTGCCATATAACCGTGATTTCACTTTCGATCGTATGGCTCGCTTGTATATTCAAGAGATTTTACGTCTGCATGGAGTGCCAGTCAGTATTGTTAGTGACAGAGATCCTCGTTTTACCTCACGATTTTGGGGTAGTTTCCAGTCAGCATTGGGCACTTCACTAAGTTTGAGTACGGCTTATCATCCAGAGACCGACGGTCAGACAGAGAGGACTATCCGTACACTTGAGGATTATGATGCGAGCTTGTGTTATGGATTTCGGACCCGCTTGGCAGGATCATTTGCCTTTGATTGAGTTCGCGTACAACAACAGCTATCATCGTAGTATTGGTATGGCACCATTTGAGGCGTTGTATGGGCGACGTTGTCGTACTCCATTAATCTGGGACGAAGTTGGGGAACGACATGTTGAGGGACCGGAGTTAGTCCAGCAGGCTATTGATAAGGTTGCAGTAATCAAGAAACGGATTAAGATCGCTCAGGATCGACAGGCTAGTTATGCGAACACCAAGCGGCGACCTCTTTATTTTCAGCCAGGTGAGAAAGTGTTTCTCCGAGTTTCGCCTTTTCGCAGGATTTTGAGATTTGGTCTCAAGGGTAAGCTGTCTCCGAGATTTATTGGTCCATTTGAAATATTGGAAAGCGTGGGAGATTTGGCTTACAGACTTGCATTGCCGCCATACCTATCAAGTATTCATGATGTATTCCACGTATCTTTGTTGAGACGATACGTAGCAGATGAGTCTCACATCTTGCATCCCTCTGAAGTTCAACTAAATTCGGATTTGACTTACGTGGAACGACCAGTGCGGATTCTCGATCGCAAAGACAAGGTATTGCGGAATAAGATCATTCCTCTTGTCTTAGTTCAGTGGCAGCGCAGAGGCACTGAAGAAGCCACTTGGGAGCTAGAGAGTCGTATGCGTTCGGAGCATCCAGAGCTCTTTTGAGTTGTACTGTAGTTGTACTATGGATGTGTGTGTGTGTTTTCCGTTGTAATCCAAAGATCAGTTGTGTTCAACAACAATTGAGATATAATAACAATGTTGTTACTCCTTTTTGTTCATCCTATAAACCTGATTTCGAGGACGAAATCTTTTTAAGGGGGGGAGAATGTAGTATCCCGATTCCTAATTTGAGTTAATTATTGGATTAATTATTTTCGGTGGGATCGGAAGGACCGAACCGGGTTCGGATCGTCCGATCATGGTTCGGATCGTCCGAGCCAGATGTCGGATCGTCCGAGCCAGGTGGCTGGACCCGTGGCAGACATGCAGAATTCGGATCGTCCGAGCAAGGGTTCGGATCGTCCGAGACAGGTGGCTGGACACGTAGAACGCATGCAAGGTTCGGATCGTCCGAAGTGGGTTCGGATCGTCCGAAGTGTACCGGATCGGAGCTTCCGAAGTGGATCGGATCGTCCGAACATTGGCTATAAATAGAGGCGCGAGGCTTCATTTCTTACTCGCCATTTCAGAGCGTTCCAGAGCGTTTTAGTCGTTTCTGAGAGGTTTCTAGTCTTTCCCGAGGTTCAGGCACTAGCAGGGAGCTACTGGCTTTGTAGCGGAGCTGTGCTCTAGTTGGGAGCTAGCGGCATCAGCGGGCTAGCGACGGACGAAGGTTTGGAATTGTATCATTATTATTTCAGGATTATCTAGTTAAGTCTGGTAGATAAGTTTTAGTGATGGTTTTCACTTGATGAATAGGCTTGGAATAGACCTGTTTGTCTGGTTTTCCAGTGGATTAGGATTGCAGTGATAGAGGTACGAAAGTACTATCCGAGATATCCTGGTCGAGTATACATTCTTATATGTGTTGCATGATTATGTGGTGCATTGATATATGTCATATGATGCATGCTATTATGTCACGCTGTATGATGCATGTTGCATTTCATGTTGAGCCGTATCTCCTTCGAGATAGCCTTTACTGTTGAGCTGTATCTCTTTCGAGATAAGCTATATCTTGTGGGGCCGCTCAGCCCTGTCTTGTGTTGTGGACGCATGGACACCGAGAGTACACAGTGGCCGACGGGTCCGGAGGGCTTCGGTGATCCGGGACATTTTAGGTCCACGTCTGTTCTTGTAGTGGATGCAGTGACCCAGAGGAGTACCGCGCGGCACTATCCACTTGGCGCCTCTAGACTGAGCATATTGAGATCCTTTGTTACTCCTGTTTCTTGACTACCCTGGTATCATATCATAGCATGTGCATTTCATATAGGTTTGTATACTCATGCTTTTGTACTGGGCGTTCTTATCGCTCATGTCCTCGGTTTTGTTTATCTTGGACACCCCATTCCCACGGGGCAGGCCTCAGGTTGGACAGCTCAGGAGGAGGAGGAGGAGGACGTTGAGTAGCTGGTTGGTTTAGTTCTTCGGTATCTTTTTGATTCGATATGGTTGTACCGTATATTTCATTTTAGTTGAGTTGTCCTGGATTTTCGATTGGGTTGTATAACTATCTTTTGGTGACAGTTTTCCGCCTTTATTTCTGATTGTTTTTTAATTAAGTTAATCGCATGCTTAGTTCTTGATTAGTAGGTGATTCTGGAACGGGTCACTACAGGGTCTGTACAACATTTTGTATCAATCAAAGTCTTTTAGTGAATATCCTATCTTTGTGAGAGAAGGGGTGACGTAGGAGTGTTTGAAATATCCGAACATCCATAAAATCTCGTGCCATCTTATTTTAGTTTTTTCGTATATATCAGTCAGTTTATTTCCAAACTTTTATTGTTAACTGATTGATATTGACTTACAAGATTCTCGAGTATCAGTTTATCATCTAAACTGACTCATAAAAAGAGAAAATTTTGTGAAAATTGTTAGTGTTTATTCAACCCCCCTTCTAAACACTCTTTCGCTTTTACCCGATCCTATCATAAATGCAGTTAAATAAATAATAAATATCATCAACTCCTAGACTACTGTTTTGAAAAAAACTCAATATTCAAAAGCCTGTAAAAATCCACAACGTATAAAAAGATGCAAAACGTATAAAAACAATGTTTCACCCATGACTCATAATCATAATATTCATAAAAATGCAAGGTCCTCGGGTTATCGTGCTCACTCAAAGCTCCGCCTGCTCATTCTTTAGTGCCTCCAATATCCACATCATCATG
The DNA here is from genome assembly GCF_022965805.1 of Primulina eburnea. Lineage (NCBI taxonomy): Eukaryota > Viridiplantae > Streptophyta > Magnoliopsida > Lamiales > Gesneriaceae > Primulina > Primulina eburnea. Next base: position 26,901,400 of record NC_133116.1, read on the forward strand.
CTCACCTGTATCAATCACACCTAGTGAGTCTAAAGACTCAACACACCTGAACCGTTATAACAAGTACATGTACATATTATGCAAACATATCTTAGAACAAACATATTCAAATCATATATCATCATGTAATCATACACGTTTTAATTTTTATTTATTGAATTCATATCATTATTTCTGACTTTCGTATCATTTCTAAGTCAATGAATCCATCTACGTATAACTGCGGTACCCCGCAGTGGGGACATCAGCGACAGTTTTTCCCATCCACCGAGCCTTGGCCATATATGTTCGTGTTCATATCAGTCACAAGCAACTCACCTCCTTCAAAAACATGTCATCATATTCATCACTTATAAAATTTATGCATATACGTACATTTTCCTAAAACCAAGCATCCAACGTATTTTATCGTATTTTCATAAAAATTCTTATTCATATTAAACATGCAATTTTGGTATTCAGGCCGCTTCGAGGACTACTAACTCGGCATGGGTGCGAAATGACCATTTTGCCCCGGGAAACCCCGATTGACCACTTTACCCCTGGACCTCAAAATTGCGACCCGAAGCGAACCAAACTTATTGAAAAACCTTAAAACATACTTTTAACCATATCTTAGATGTAAACTCAATCCCATGCAGTAAATTTTATAATTCGTTTTAAAACTTGGACAGAGGTCCCGGTTTTAATCTGAATTAATCTGAAACTCAACCAAACTTTCCCAAACTCTTATCATAACATATTTACATTCTACCGAACATAAACAACATAAATCCAGCCATTTAAGACCCTCTAAATCTTGCTGAACCCGAATAACTCCAACCCTAGTTCCGGTGTCTAACCAAATACTCGACCCTTTGCCTAACCAGCTTGGACCAGCCTAGAACCAACTCTTCCTAGCCCACCTTTGGAACCTCCTGGACGGACCTAGTAGTGGACTCTAACCCATGAACATGGTGGTACGCGATACACCCGAAATTCAAAAGCTAAACCCCAAATCACGTCTAGCTTCCTCGATCTCCTCCTAGCCCGAGACCAGCCGTGAAAGAGTTGCTCACATCCATGGAATGTCCCTTGTACCGCTGCCCTCCCTGTATACTCGATCGAGCCACTACCCATTCCACATGCAAGGCTTGATCTGAAATGCCTGCTACTCGTTTTCTTAAAAAGTACTAGAATTTTTTTAAAAAAAACCTCACATAGCATTCGACCGAACCATAAAATATTTTTGGCATCATTTTAAAATAAATCAACCAACTATAATTTGAAAACCAAAGGAAATAGTTTAACTTAAAATTATCCCACATTTTACTAAACCTAAAAATATCATTTGAAAAGTATGGCCATACTAAACCTCTCAAAAAATCTCTCAAAAGCATAAATAAAAAGTCGTAAAATATTTTGATATAAATTAAAATCATGAATCATAACTAGTGCGGAAAACTAGCGTCGGTCCTCGGGTTATGTACACCTTCAGTCCAGCAAAGTCATCCATCAAGACCTCCATTGTCATATTTATAATCAATATCACCTGCCACCTAGTGAGTCTAAAGACTCAACACATCATATTCTTGATAACGAGTGCTACATATACAAATCACATACAATAGTGAAAAATATTTGTACTTAAAATATCGTTTTCATGAAGATGCATAAACTTTAAAAAAATCCATTTTCATAAACATTTCATGATGCATAAACTTTAAATGAAAACATTTTCATGATGCATAAACTTTAAATAAAAACATTTTCATAGTGGTGTATCACTTTAAACATAAGCATTTCCATAAAAGTTTTGTAAACATTTTTATATCAAAATATTCATATTCATATTAACGTATTCATATTCATATTCATATTCATATTCGTGTTTTTGAATTCAGACAGTGATTGTGACTCGTATTTATAAACGTATTGGACGATGGATCCATCTAGAGAAAACCACAGTACTGGGCGGCAGGGACACCAGCAACACTCTCACCGGTCAACTGGGCCTTGGCCAACGTATTAACATATTCGTATTCGTATTCATATCCGCATCCAAGGAAACGCGATCGCCGGGCTCCTACTAGGACCATAAATCTCACGATATTTCTAACATTTCACGTATTTAGTCACAATCCCTTCACGTCCTTCAACATGTTGTATTCCATCACTTAATAAAAACAAGCACAATAATATCGTTTTATTTTGGAACCAAGCATGCAACATGTCTTTTAAATGCCCATATTTAAATCATAAAAATCATAGACATATAAAAATCGTACTTTAACATATAAATTTCATAAACATACATAACCATTGAAAATAATCATATTATCATATAAAACAGCATTTAGGACAATGTCATGACATTTACAAAATTTCTAGGTGTAAAATGATCGTTTTACCCCTGGACGTAAAATTTTAGGTTTTTGACTTTTTCTTAATTGCATTGACTCTAATATGTCCCAAAAAATTATTTAAGCCTACCTGAATTTTTTCATATTTTTATTTAGCTTAATTCGATGACTTTTAATTTTTTTCTTTAAATATAGCATATTACTGCGTTTTAATCTCGAATTAAACCAAAACTTAATATAAAATTTCCAAATTCAAAACTTAGACTTTTAATAATTATTTGAGCTTAAATATAATTTTTCATAATTTTATTAAGCTAAAATCTATGTGTTTCAATTAATTCGTTAATTAGCGTTTCGTGCGGCGATTAAATCTCGGATAAATCTAAAACTCATTATTTTGACCCCAAATTTTAAACATAACATTTTTAATATTTATTATACCCTTTCAAGTCATGAGCCACCCCCGTGGACCCATGGATTCAATTTTTGCTTTATTATTTTTGTTTTTGACACCTTATTGAACATACCGAGCCATCTCCTAATTTACTCGAGCCACGCCCGAGCCACCTTGAACCAAAATCTAGCCAACACGTTTATGGACCCTACTGATTAACATAGGCCCGAATAATAGACCATGGCCGACTCAAAAACCTTCTGGACAATGGACTAATTTCTGTATGTGTGGTGCATGTGTATCCTAGCATATCTTAGGTCTCCTAGCTAGCCTAGGACTCTTCCAGCTGAGCCACCACCGAACCACCATGACCCTAACCAACCCAGAACCACGCCCAGATCCAACCAGGCCAAGCCCAACCCCTGAACCAGAGCAGCGAGCCATCCGTTGGAGAAAACAGTAGCCGCGCCCCTCCATGTCTTCCTCACATTTTCTTGAAACAGCATCCAACCAAGCCGCCCCAGCCCCTGAACAGACCCTTTTTCACCCTCCTAGGACCCTAAGAATTCGACCTAGCCCAGCCCATAGCCCCCTGGACCAGCGCACAAGCCACCTGAAAAAGGCAAGAACATGTGCGTGACTCTATGATGCAACCCTCAAGGTTTCTGTTGCTAGCCACCCCTTGGACCAGCCCCCCCAATCACTCTCCTAGGATCCTAACCACTTGAACTACCCCAGACCAAGCCCTCTGGTGGAGCCCCTTAGCCATCTGCACCACAGCATACACCAGCGCCTTCCTTGATACCTCTCTCGGGTGGGAGTCCATGTTGGCAAGGACTCCTCCCAGCCCCTAGTCTCGAGTCCTAGCATGGCTATGACTCTTCACCTGACCCACACATGACCCTGGCCCAGCCCGGTCTAGCCCCAGCCAAGCCAAGCCACAAACCTCCATCAACCGAGCCCTTTGAACACATGACAGGAAAAGCGGTACCAACTTGCTTTCTACTGTGAATTCAGCATGTTGTTGTGTGATTAGGACCTTTAATTTTTTTGAGTAAAAACAACCCATATCACTTCCTAGTCATTGCAGCCCCTTAGATACATGTTTTTCATGATTTTTGGATAAAAAAACCCATGCTTTAAAAATCACCCTAGATGCATATACGAAAATATGTCAAGGTGTTCTTGTTTTCATGGAATTTCAAACATAAATATATAATATGGTGTGATGATCGGTAAAGGAAGAATATGGCGTGCCTTAGCGTTTTAAACGCACGAATTCTCGTTGAAGATTGCGAAGAACGGGGCAAGAAACTTGGCTTGAATTCCTTGAAGCTTGTTTGAATTTTCCTCTTCAAATTGATGTGTGTGTGTCGTGTATAATTTGAGGGGAATTTGAGGGAAATAAAATCAGCAAGTAGCGTGTGGGGTTTGGGGTGGGTTTACATATTATATACTAATTAATTTCTTAATTAAGCTTAAGCCCATTAAGCCCCCAAATTAGGCCCACTAGTGCTTGGTTAGAATTTAATTAAAATCTTAAAATATTTTTGTTAGAGTAAGATTGTGAATTTAATAGCCGGGTTGCCAAAAATTCGTATTTTTGTTGTAAAACCAACACCGATAAAATTTCGTTCTGGCGTACAAAATTACCTCAAAAACCCCTTATTTTTGCGATACCCTTGTCTCACTTCTTAAAAGTGAAAGATTTAAAATGAGTTTATAATGGCTTAAAATGGACTTCTATAGCAACTTGGGTAAATCGTTTTCATACAGCGAGGACGAATACGAAGTAGTTGCTATAGGAGCCCATTGTACGGTCACGCAGGCCCGGGCCTGGGTTCGGGCGTGACAAAATGGTATCAGAGCCGGTCACTGGCATGGAACTCCGGGAAATAAGTGCTATGCAGGGAAAAGTGCTACGTGCATGGGAGTCACACCTCTTGAACCTACGGGGCAAAGTGATACGTGACGGGAGCCACTTCTTGAACCTGTAGGAGCCACCTCTAGATTCTCGGAGTTGGTGGATCGAGGGTTCAGGCCGCGAATAGGACGTCGCGTTCTGAAGGAGGGATGATTGTGATACCCTTGTCCCACATATTAAAAATTAAAGATTTAAAATGAGTTTATAATGACTTAAAATGGACTTCTATAGCAATTTTGGTTAATATTTTATGTAAAGCGAGGACGAATACGAAGTAGTTGCTATAGGAGCCCATTGTTCGATCACGCAGGCCCGGGCCCGGGCTCGGGGCGTGACATGATCGATCACCTACAAGAGCATGATCTAGCCTCAACCTCAGAACCTAAAAGACCCTAACATCTACTGTAGAACCTCTTTCGAACCCCATATCTAGCGGTACACCATCAACCGAGACGGAACATGATGTACATGAAGGCAAGAAAATCATATTCATGAACAAACACATGCAAAACTAAATTAAAATGTTAGATCTGACATATAACATGCATAATAAATCAAAAACACGTATTATGGTGTGAAAGACGAGAAAATGAAGTTAACGGGCGTGCTTTTGTTTATTTACGCTCAAAAATCTAGCCAACAATCACGTAGAACGTTTAACAGAGGCACGGGGAAGAGCTCCTATGAAATATTTTTGAAAAAATCCGGGCAAGGCAGCTGCTGAAAGTCACGAGAAGCTGTTCGAAATTTTTGAGGAGGCAGCCGAGTGTGAGAATAAGGTGGTATTAGGGTTTTGGGGTAGGCTTTGGTATTATATTAAGTGTATATTGAGCCCATTAATTAAAATAAATTAAGATATGTAGGATTCTAGGCACCATATATATAAAATATGACCATTAAGTCTAATAACACCCTCGTAAAATATTTTGTTTAAATACATTTTCAAAAATATTATCCGAACCTCAAAAAGTCCTCCATTTTGCTAAAAGTCGACTGCCGGTTTAAAATATTGTTCGACGTGTAAAAATATCTTTAAAAAAAATCAAAAATTACATATAAATACAATAAATATTAAATAATTTATAATAATTATTTAATAAAACATTTTTCCTAAATGTCTCCGGTCTCCGTTCTTTGTTCGAGCGTGAAACACTACTAAAAGCCCTATAACCTGCAATCATAATGAACCAAGATATAAAACACCTATTCATGTTACAATTATGCATTTAATGAATAAAAATAATTAAATACAAATTTTAACAAAACCCTAGATTTGCATGCAGTCAAGTTACGTCGTTTGAATTTCTAGGCCATGCAATCCCCCCTCATATTGAATTTCGTCCTCAAAATTAAAACCGTACCGAATAACTCCGGGTAGCGACACTTCATCTATATCTCAGTCTCCCAAGCCGCCTCCTCCTCGGAATGATTCAGCCACTTGACTTTGACCATCTGGATAACCTTGTTCCGGAGCCTCCTCTCCCACTTGTCCAATATCTGGGTAGGTCTTTCCTCGAAAGATAAGTTCGGCGTCAACTACAGAGGCTCATAATTCAGCACATGCAAAGGATTTGACATGTACTTCCACAACATCGAGACGTGGAACAAGTTATGAACTCCCCCCAGATTCGGCGGTAATGCAACTCTGTAAGCTAGTGTCACAACTCTCTCAAGAATCTTGAATGGTCCTATGAATCTAGGAATGAGTTTTCCCTTCTTACCAAATCTCATCACACCTTTCATCGGTGTGACTTTCACGAACATGTGATCACCCACTGCAAACTATAGATCCTTGTGCCACCGATATGCATAATTATTTTGTCAGCTCTAAGCGGTCTTCATCCTATCCCGGATCTTGACCACAAGCTATGTGGCGTGTCTGACAAGGTCTAGACCCAACTGTGCTCTCTCACCTACCTCATCCCAATAGATCAACGACCTACACTTGCTCCCATAAAGTGCCTCATATGGATCCATACCAATAGATGTCTGATAATTGTTGTTGTATGTGAACTCCACGAGATGTAACTTTGACTCCCAACTGCACTGGAAGTTGATCACACAGGCTCTGAGTAGGTCTTCTAAGATCTGAATCACCCTCTATGACTGACCATCGGTCTGAGGATAGAAGACTGTATTGAATAGAAGCTTGGTACCCAATGTTTGATGCAGACTCTTCCAGAATGCAGATGTAAATTTTGGGTCCCTGTCTCACACGATGGACACTGGAATCCCATGCAGTCTGACTATCTCTCTAATATACTACGTACTGAATCATGGTGAAAGTCTTCTTGATCTGTAGAAAATATGCTGACTTGGTAAGCCAATCATCTATCCCTCAAATTGCATTATACCCTCTAGATGTCCTCGGTAGCCCTGTCACAATATACATGGTGATGTTCTCCCATTTCCAATCATTAATAGGGAGAGATCTCAGCTTTCTTACAGGTCTCTGCTGCTCTGCCTTAACCTGCTGACACGTCAAACACTTAGACACAAACGCAATATATCTCGCTTCATGCCTGACCACCAGTACAAGATTTGCAGATCCTTGTACATCTTCGTACTCCATGGGTGAATATAGTACAAGGTGTTTTGCACGGATACAAACAATTGTGCAATCACTACAGTCTTCTTACTCAGTGCATCCGCTACCACATTAGCTTTACCCATGGTAGCTAAAGTCGCAGTCATAGTCCTTCACTAGCTCTAACCATCTCTGATGTCTCATATTAAGCTCTTTCTATGTGAAGAAGTACTTCAAACTTTTGTGATCGATCAAAATGTTGCACTTCTCCCCCTATAGATAGTTCCTCCAAATATTCAGGGCGAATACTACTGCTGCCAACTCGAGGTCATGAGTCGGTAATTCTTCTCATGAACCTTCAATTGTCTGGACGCATAGGTTATCACTCTATCATTCTGCATAAGCATTGCGCCCAAACCGAGCTTCGAAGTCTCTGTATATAGAACATACTCCCCTTATCTTGACGGCATAGCTAGAACTGGCGCCAAAGTCAATGCTTGCTTCAACTTTACAAAACTTCATGGCACTCTGCCCCAAATGAATTTGGCATTCTTCTTTGTCAAGGCGGTTATGGGCACCACAATAGAAGAAAATCCCTGAACAAACTTCCTGTAGTACCTAGTCAATTCCAAGAAAATACGGATTTCGGTCACACTCTGAGGCACTGGCCAATCTCTGACTTCCTCGACCTTGCTGGGACGACCTCAACTCCTTCTCAGGATATGATGTGGCCTAAGAGCGCCACTATGTTTAGCCAGAACTTACTGTTGTTGAACTTGGCATACAACTGACTGTCCTTCAAATTCTGTAGTGCGGTCCTCAAGTACTGACTGTGTTCCTCTCTAATCTTTGAATAGATCAGAATTTCGTTTATGAAAACTATGACGAACTGATCCAAATACAGTTGAAATACGTGATTCATGAGATCCATGAAGATCCCTGGCACATTCGTCGGTGCGGATGGAATCACCATAAACTCTTAGTGCCCGTAACACGTCCTGAAAGTCATCTTGTGCACATTAGACTCTCTCACTTTCAGTTGGTGGTATCCCGATCGAAGATCTATCTTCGAAAACACTGATCATCGTCCTCTATGAGGTAGATCTATCTCCTTGAAGAGCTGCAGTTCTGGAACTTGGACCAGGTGGACAACGTCTTCTCCAGAACGTTATCCTCATACTTCGGCTTGCGGCCAGCCATGATGGACAGCTGGAACTCTTCAGCTAAATCTGGATCTGAAGAACTGCTTGCCTTATCCATCTTTTCTTTGACATAATTGTATTTGTCTCTAAAAAGGTTTTCAGTGATTTCATGTCTAACCTATTTGCTCGTCTTTATAGACTCAGACCATATGAAGGCTCGCCATCATTATTAAGACTGTTGATAGGCTAATGTGAAGAGACTTATGCCAACTGCCGACTGCTCATTCTCCAAGGCTAAGATCATTTAACCTTGTGGGAAATAGTGGTTAAATCAATAAATTAATGAGTCGGAAAGAACACTTTTCTAACAACTTCGATTGACGAGTGGACTACCCATATTTATTATATGATTAAACCTCATACTCTCTAATCACAAATAAAGAAAACTGGTTCGTTTTTCTCTTGTTTTGGGCACGTTCATCAATGTATTGCATAAAAATCACTCAAATTATTGACCGCTCTTATATGACATGATGGTTATCTTCTTAAAATTTGAAATTACTCATTATACCGCCATCGAAAATTTTCAAATTTCAAAATATATCCACTGACAGTCTTCCATGTTGAGTGATCTGTACTTCCTCGAACCGGAAACATTCAAACAAATTTTACATTATCATTTTACTCATTCGAAAGCATTTAGCATCTTAGCACTCTATTATCTTGTTATTTTTGCTGTTCAAGGTTGTGTTGTAGATCATGTTAGTAAAATATACTACATTAACCACGTCAATGGCTTCCTCTATTGCCCTCAACACCATGGCTGTCCACTTTGCCTCTGTGCTCGCCATGACCAATTAGCCTATGCAAGCCATGTTCCAAATGCTCGCCACCTCTAACCTTCGATCATTTTTGGGTTGCAGCGAGCAATACTCCAAAACCATTTTGAAGGAATTATTTGACACTGCCTACATGGAAAATGGGGAAATAATATGCGCTGTTCAGGGAAAGAACAATCTTATTACCCAAAAGATGTTCGCTGATTTGTTTAAGTTACCAGTAGCTGGAATCACCGACTTTTCTACTCTTCCAGATGGCAACGCTGAGCTTTTGAGAAGCAACTTATAACGGCCCGAAAATTCGTGTTTGAAAATTTTGCGGAAAAATTTATTTTAAAATAATTAAGGTGCCTCATTCATAAATGAACTGATAAATAAAGTTTGATGTTCAAAGTGGCAGCGGAAGAAATTAACATTTTTGCGAAATAACAGTAAAAAGTTTAATAAACGATAAAAATGTTTGAGCAATCAAATAATAATAAATGTTGAACTCAGGTCCTCAGGTTCTACTACTGCCGACTCGAGCTGGCTCACTGGTCCCCGCCCTCGATCCCGACATCATCAGCACCTACAATAATCAAGTCTAGTGAGTCTAAAGACTCAACATGCATATATCGTACATAACAAGTAATAGATAATAAGCTTGCATGCGAGTGAGAATATCTTGTCATGAGGCATAATGTGAAAATAACTTTTCATGAGAAATTATAATACGTGCATAACTGAACTGAAAATCATAGTGAAAATGTTTGCTCCTTGGAGCCCTGTACTGAAATAGCATATAATAATTTTCTGGTGAGATTATGGTCTATGCAAGTGGCCCCTGAACTGAACTGAACTGACCGGTAACTGGCGACCGGGTTTGGTAATGTACGTCTGATCAGACTACTGCCACATAATACTGGGTGAAACAACTGAACTGAACGGTAACTGGCAATCGGACCGGTAACTGACGACCGGGTTTAATCATGATAGTAAAGTGACCACAAGCAATATCGCATAAATCTCAAAATGAATATTTTTGCAAGTAATATAATTAATTAACATAATTAAATATCCTGTAATAATTTTACTGATTGGATTGGATCGCTCCCAGGCTCGCTGCAACCTAAATATGCCATGAAAAAGATGCAATAACTTTTACTTGACCAAACTAAGCAATTAAATCCGAAAACTGAGACAATTGCGCCTAACGACTTCGTATTTAATCATGACTCCGTGCCAACCCGAACCAACACTGAAACATCAAGTAGTCATGATTAAAATATGCCTAAAATGATGAAATAATGCTCCTAAAATAGTGAGGGCCGAAATCTAGGTGAATGGAGGCCAAAACGTGAAACGCTCTTTCGAGAGTCAATTTGGCACATCGTACCGTAAATTCTCGTACGACCTCAAAAATGCACCGAATCACAAACGGCTAAAAACATGACCTTCCTAATTAGATGAGGCACTGTCCAGTCCAAGGCCATAGGCTAAAAGCCAACCGAGAACTCGAACGAGCCACTGAACCGTCACCGCAAGTTGCTGTCCAAAAATACAGCAGCTGTGCTTTGGTTTGTTGCGCCGTTTGCGAGGCTAATGGCCATTGGGGCTTGAACCACCGACCAAAACCTCTTACCAACATCCTAAGGAATGATTTGAACCATGGCTAAGGGCCCTATACCAGCCACAATTTGCCTCACACCAGCAAACAACCGAACGTTCCAACCGAGAACAAATTCTGCACGTAGGATGCATTGCTTTTGTTTTGCTGTCACGAATCGTTCCAATGGCCATTTGATTGAACATGACACAATCTAGACATCTAGGGGTATGGTATGAACCGTGGCTAAGGGCCAGAGGCCAACCAAGATCCACACCATTCCCTAAAAATCGAAACAACACTTGCTGTCAAAAATGATAAGCCGAAGGGTGCAGGGGCTGTTCTTGAGTATTTTGTAAAAACCGATTCACCATGGACCAAGCCACCAAAAGGGCAAATTATTCACGTCTTAGAAATGCTAGAGAAGTGATCTAACCATGGCTATAGGCCCTTAGGGCAGCCAAGATCAGATCCTTTCCCTTGACCTCAAAACAGAATTTTCGAAAACACAAATGGCTAAGAATGAGAAGCTGCTGTCAATTTCGGTTTCTATCATGCATGGGGCTTGTTTGAATGGACCATCATGGTCTTGACACACCCTAGTATGTGTCTAGATGTAGCCTAGTGAGCCTGGAGTCGAACCATCCACCTGAAACATCAAAACAAGAGAACCCGTGAAGAGCATCATGAAAGCCGAAATTCTGCATCTTTTATTTTCTGAGATAGATTTCGGTTTTTGCATGGAAATGATGATCATGTAATGTTAAATAATGATAATAGGACTTGATTGAAGAGTCAAGGAAGAACATATGCATGCCTGGTTTCGTTTGAAAGAAAAACGAAAGAATGAGACGATTCAGCGCGGAGGAGGTGGAGCACTTTCTACCTAGCTTGCTACTGAATTTTTTTCCTCTCTTGTTTTAGCTCTGAATCCCATGGTTTACACTCTGAAAATGCTCTCTGATTTCGGTGGATAGGGGAGGAGAATATTGGTTAGGGGAGTGAGGGAGATGGGTGCAAAATATAGGGAACAAAGTAAGACCAAGTCTACAAATTTGAAATTTGAATTATGGTTTGATATCAAATATTTGTTGGGGTGTTAATGGAGGTGAGGTGGCCGATTCTCTCATGCTAGACTAGGTTAGGATAAGCTCTAATATTAATTAATTAAGGTTGATCAATAATTAAAAAGGTTTGCGTGCTAAACTTAACAAAGAATGGGTCAAAGATGATGAGTTGGCAAGGCATTGCTTAATCATCTAGGGGACCGAAAATTACACCATAAAATGAAGGGGAAATGTTGATTATTTAGTAAATTTATAACCCTTTAAAACCTTACCTATCCTTTAAATTATTTAGTGAACTAACCCCTTAATTATGGAACTTAAATGAATTTATTTTCTACTCACCTCAAGTTGTATAAATAATTCCCTAAACCTCCTTATTAACTTAAATTAACTTACTTGCTAGCTAAAATAAATTCTGGAAATGTTTTCTGAATCTTAAATTTTATCTCGAAACTCCAACTCCAGTCCGGCCTCACTGAATTAACTGAAATGCTAAAATTTGAATTGCTACGGAAAATAATTAAATTTAAATACTCCTGCGATAAAAATCATTTTAATTTAAAATACTAGAAATTATGCATGGCTTATACATAGTCTGATTTACGGGATCTACACAACTTCTCTCTTTCTAACTCTCCTATCTCTTATCCAAATTTCCAGAAACGAGGTCATTGAATTCAGACTAATGGCTGATATAGTGGCGAAGGAAATTCTTGCTAAGGCCGGTGCATAAGACAAAATCACCCTGGAAAAGTTTCTTTTCATGGCCACAATCACTTTAAATCTTAACGTCACTGGTCTGATGTCTTGTTAAAGACACTGGTTGTGATAAAGAAGAAGAACCAGTCCCAGGGCTTTGCAGTTCAAATCTTCCATTTACTAATACAGGAAGGAAACCAACCAGTGGACATGATAGAGATAGAAAAACAAAGTTGTTAAACTGGACAACGGTTGAAAACATCAAAAAGAAAAATATTCCAGCCGATGAGGAAATTGTATCTATCAAAATAGAGACCGGGTCGAGTTTCTTAAGAAGAAGAAGACTCATATGCCTCCCAAGGTAGCTAAGAGAAAATTAGTTTTGAAATCCAGCTCAGATGATGAATCAAGGGATGAGGTACTAGTCTCCCAAGTCTTTAAGAAGAAACGGTAAGAATACCCAAAACTGCGAAAATCAAGTTGATTAAGAATCTCTCTGCACAATTGATCCCCTGCTCCAGTTCCTGCAGTCAATGCAGGCACTCTCAAAGGGCTTCAAATCGCTGAACCGGAGATCACATCCTCCCTCTCCAGTGTTCATCTTCTTCACCCTACAGAAAAGTGGAAGAAAATTTTGGTCGAAGACCCACCCAAGAAAAATGTTATGGACACTGCCATTATGCTGACAAGAAAACGAGTCAATGAGATCGTTCGACAGAAAATAGATATTTTTGATAAGTGGGTTGAATTTAGAACGGTCACAACATTCCACTCTTTTATTCAAACCAGCACAATCAAAGCAGCGGCCAAACTTGAGTTTTCAGCTTTGGAGTGTACAAAAGCCTACGAAATTTCAACCGCTTTGCTCCGAAGAGACTTCCTGGACTTACATCTGAAGAAAAGTGTTCTTCGAGCACTAATTCAACTAAAGAGTAACAATTTTGTTCCTACTTGTCCAATCTCCAAGGATGACTCGTCTGTGTCAAAGGATGAACCAGTCACTGCACCAAATGAACCTAGTTCAAAGGACACCAAGCAAGAGATTCATTTGGAAGACACGCCCATTCACTAGTCTGAATCGGCTGCTTTCTATCTCAACGCATATTGGTCTATCGGAAGTCCCTCTTATATCTGTCGAAGAAGTTGTGCAATCTCTTTCTGACGTTGATCAGGAAACAACTCACATAGAGATCTTCTCTCCCTCAAAGTCTAAAAATGTTGTTGCTTCTGCTCAAGGCGTTCTCCAAAAAGCTTCAGTATATTCACCTAATGCACCCAAAGATGACTCTGAAATGATATCTTCCTTGCCTATAATCTCTGCTTTTCCTGAAGATCCATTGACCGGTCTTGTGGCTCAAGAAGCCACCAACGAATCATTTCATATTTCTTATGTTTCTTATGACAAGGCGGTTGATGTACTAGCTTCTGAAATCGATGAGCCACAACCTTTAAACTCAACCGGAAAAGCATCCTCTTCCCTCCTAGATGCCATAAAGGCTACAATAACTTCTTCATCAGATGTCTTCGAATCATAGGAAGACTTTTTAAAGGAAGACGGCCAGAAGTTGATTCTGGATCGTCTCTGGCCGTCTGGAGCTTGTGGATAAATCGATTATGAAACCTCCATTGTTTTTTAACTTTAAAATCCTACTGATTTTTTTTAAAAAAAATTGAACACCAAATTCAAATTCATAATTAAACTAACTTAACATTTCCATAATCCAAAATAATTTAACATCTACAAATTTAAAGTGCATAAAATCCATAAATCTTCAATTAACAAAAAGCTTATGTCAACAATTAACATGATCAAAACTTACTTCAAAATAAAGCATGAAAATATCTAAAAAATCTTTAACAAAATCTTTATTTCAAAACTTTACTAGCAAGCTAATGCGGAAAATAAATGTCCCTCAGGAGTGTACTGTCGGACACGATCCACTCAAGCGTCAGCGCCTCCCTCAATATCATCCTCACCCGAAACATTCAAACATAGTGAGTCTAATGACTCAGCACGTTCTAAATATGAGTAACAAAGAATACATATACAAGCATATACATTAAAAATATACTTTTATTTAAAATAATCTTTTAAACATAAATAGATCATAAATAATTTCATCATAAAGCTTTCTCTCATCATATATATTTTTAGGTGAAGTTTGATCATTGAAAGTGACTAGCTGTATCATTTGGTCAACTAATCAGTCTTAGCTCAAAATTGCGCATGGGTACGGGCACTAGGAACTGCTGTGAATGGAAATACGATCGTTGAGCTCCCTCTGGGGCCTTTTCCCATAAACAGGTTCCCTCTGGGACCTTCTCCCTCACGATATTCTCAATATCATATCATATCATATCATATATTTTTTGCCACAGTCAATTCACATCCTTCAAAATATTTCTCTTTCCTTCTTATTCATAAAATATCATATCCTTTCCACATTTGTAAAATAACATTATAAAATTAAAAATTAAACAGGTTTATCATAAATTATGAAATCCTATATTTTCATCATACACGTTTAAAATATCATTCAGCATGTCTTATGATTCTTCGGGACACTGCCAAACCTTTTTGTACTACCCAGGTGTAAATTGATTGTTTTGTCCCTCGACCCAAAAATCCTCGATTTTTACTATTTCTCACTTTTATTGACTCGAGACTATCTCAAATAATTATTTAAGCTTAAATTTGACTTCTAATATTTTTAATTTACGTAAACTCGGGATTTTTGATTTAATTTCTTAATTACTAAACCATGAAGCGTTTAAATCTTGAATTAATTCTAAACTTTTTTCTTTCCAAACATTAAACATAACTTTTCTTCCTAAAATCCTCCCATGAGCCATGAGCTACCCCCCTCAACCCACGGTTCGAGCCCCTTCCATTATAAACCCAAAACTCGAACCCTAACCTCTACATCAAGCCACGACCAAATTCCCTCGAGCCACGACCGAGACATCCTTGACTCAACCTAACCCTGACCCTCCTGGACCCTACCTGAACCCTCCTGGATTAGCACACCTAGCCGTAGCCAAGCCACGAGCTCAGAAAGAGGGCATTCGAGTTGGGATTTCTAGGATTGTTGGAGTACGTGGATGATAGAGCCTAAAATATAGAGTTTAAAAATAATCATGTTGATAATATAATCCTTGTTATTTCTAACTTTCCTTGTTTTTTTGTAAGTAGCGAAAATTTAAGGACAAATATTTTTGAAAAAGGGAGTATGATATGAATCTGAACGAGCATTACAGGATAAATTTTGAAAGGAGTTTCAAGAAGCGTTGTTTTTTCGATCGTACAAATCTTGAAGAGGATTGAAGAAGAATAAATAAACTTATTCAAGCAATAAAGGAGTTCAAGGAAGTATTTCATGAATACGTATCGAACAACCTTGAATTAGAGTGCAAAATGACACCAAAAGACATCCTATCACGTAGAGCCCCAGCTCACAGAAAACCGCGCCCGAGCGCACTTGTGAGGGCCCGTGCTCCTGATTAAATTTTAATTATCAAACAACAAGGATTTATTAATGTAAATAGCGAAAACAACTAAAAAATTTCCATTTTGAGCCTATAGAAATTTCGGCATGACCTCCTGTTAGTCCATACCAAAAATTCCAAAACAACACAACAAAATATTTATACTAGAAAATAAAGTCCAATAAAACAAACAAAATACCAATCACTCGCAGAGCCAACCAAGCTCGATCACACCAAATAAGATCCAACACTCAATAATGAAACCATACAAATACACGAGGAACCTCCCGGCAAACAACTCAATATATATAAAATATAAAAATCTGGGGACTCCCAACTCAAACCGACTCACTGGGCTCCACTGACAGACGCTCTATCAGCTGCATCAGAACCACATGTAATACCTACTATGGAATCACAAAACAAACCACAGCAGCCCCGAGGGACATGGGTAAACCCCAGTACGGAAATCAAATAAATTACATCATAAATAAATTACATGTAATGAAATCAATTCAATGCAATGCATGTAGGGTACCAAAAATATCAGTTATCAAACTGGATCCAAAGAAACGATAGCAACAAATGTGGCCACATGTGCCAGGGGTGTTACGTGTCAAATACACCATCAGCCCTGCATATCTACGTCAGGGGTGTCAGTTTGCAGAACTTCTCGGCCCTTACGCTAGTCATCAGAGGCGTGACGCTTAAACTCCCTCGGCTCTGATGTCTAAATAACCCATCCAAGAGTAAACAGAAATCATGGTAACAACGAAATCTGCAACTGAGCAGTTTTGGAAAAATGAGTATAACTATTCAATTCTTAATGGAATTTAACGATTCTTATATCATTACGAAGACAACACATAGCTCTAAAACTTTTATTTGAATAATAAGTTCAAAATCTGAATGAATATATTTCATAACCTCGAATTACAGTACCTATTGTACGCAGCTCAAACACATAATTCCATTTTGACACATATGGGTATAAAAATCATATCAAATCCGTTTCTAGTTGGAATTACATTTTGTCAGCGGCCATAGAAAGTTACCACATAGATCTATAAGTTTTATTTGAACCACAAGTCAAGATTCTTAGTGCAATACACACAGAAACCCGAAAAACAACAGAAGCCAAAACCTGCAACTCAAAATAGAAATCAACATTTACTTCCAAGAACAAAATTTTAAACCCTAGGCTTGGGGATTACCTTCAAAGCTTCCTTTGAACTGAAATAAAGCTAGAGTCGACCTCTGCACACTTTAAAGAACCAAGAAAAATAGAAATCAAGAAGCTGGAAAGCAAACGCAGCAACTTGGAAGAAACATGATAACAATAAACATGCTCCTCTATGATGATTATGGAAAGGAGAGCTGAGGGACATCTTGGGCTATCTTGGATGAGCTATGGAGACCCTCTTCCGATCAGCAAGAGGCGACAAGAAGCTGCTCACGATGGAGAAGAAAAATGGATGCAAGAGAAGAGGCTGAAAGAAACGAGAAGCTTGAGGAGGAATGAATTGCGCTTGGGGAAAATGAGCTTCCTATTAACACACACATATATATACATGTATCAAATGATTTAGCCCAAATGCTATAATGTGACCCGATCCAAATATTTACAACCCATGTGTGCTATTAAACTCCAATATGTATTTTAATATCATCTATAATACCGATATTTTATAATACATATGTTTAACACAAAAGTATAATTATTTGGCTTAATTATTTTAATTTAGCACTTTAAAATAATTATTTCTAATTCTTGTCAAATATTGAAAAATTAAATTTGGGTTCTCACAGCGCCAGTGCACCTTTGTGCAAGACATGTGAACCTTAGGGCCCAAAAGACGAGCCCTCGCGCGCCCCTTTGCGGGAGAACCGCGTCTAACACTCCAAAACACGTGTGCCAGTGCACCGCGATGTAGATTTCAAAATGGAAACCCTAATTTCCACATTTAAGAGTTGTTTTCGATATGCATCCATCTAAAGCACCTGGTCCTGATGGTTTCATAGCTTTGTTCTATTAGAAATTGTGGAAAGAATTAGGAATGATATTACTTCAAATGCATTATCGATCTTTAATGATGGAGGTGATTTCTAGGAATGGAATTCTACCCTTATTACCTTGATTCCAAAAATTATAGGAGCCGTCTAGAAAATTTTAGCCCTCTTGTGCGGACCACTAAAAAATCATAAATAATTGGTCTTAAAAATATTTAATGTAAATAATAAACATAAATCGTAAGTGCGAAAAAGTAGAAGCGCTGGTCCTCGAGTTATGTGCACCTTCAGTCTAGTTAGGTCAACCATCAAGACCTCCTGTAACATTAACATCATAATCACCTAGATCGATCACACCTAGTGAGTCTAAAGACTGAACACACCATAATCTTGATAACAAATAATACATATATAGATCATATACAACAGTGAAAATACTTGTACTTAAAATATCGTTTTCATGAAAATGCATAAACTTAAAAAAAAAACCATTTTCGTAAACATTTCATGAGGCATAAACTTTAAATAAAACATTTTCATAAACTTTTCATAAACATTTTCATAAACATTTTCGTAAACATTTTCATATCCTCATAAACATATTCATATGAACATGCCAAACTTAAACCTCAACATTTTTCTTTTCCTCATTTCATAACATATATCTTTCATCATGAGCATATACATTTTTCCTTTTTATTGAATTCAGATCGTTAATTGTGAATTTCCTCATTCTCAAAAATTCGATGGATCCATCTACATGTAACCACAGTACTGGGCGGCGGGGACACTAGCAACACTCTCACCGGTCAACTGGGCCTTGGCCTATCCTCTTGGAATGGAAATACAATCGTCGACCTCCCTCTGGGGCCTTTTCCTCACGATATCCCCATTCTTGTCCTCATATCCTCAATAGTCACAATTACTTTACCTCCTCCAATGTTTCATATTTTCATTACTTTATAAAATCATGCATTTAATATCATTTTCCTTTTAAAAACAAGCATGCAACATATCTTTTAATGTTATCATTTATCATTAAAATCAATATTCGTTTAAAATAAACATTTTAACATATTAAAAATACATAAACATTTAAGATAACATTTTGACATATAAATCATAAACATTTAAAATGAACATTTTGACATAAAAATCCCTAAACATATAAAATTCCTTAAACATTTAAAATATTCACTTTAACATATAAAATTCAATAAACATCCATAACCATTGAAAATAATCATATTAGCACATAAAACAGCATTCAGGGCTGCCATGACGTTTACTAATTTCTAGGTGTAAAATTACTGTTTTACCCTGGACGTACAATTTCACGTTTTTGACATTTTCTTAATTCCATTGACTCTTACATATCCCAAATAATTATTTAAACTTACATGAATTTTATATTTTTTTTTATTTAGCTTAAATCGAGGAGTTTTAAATTAATCTTTAAATAAGACGTATTACTGTGTTTTACCCGAATTAGACCAAAGCTTAATACAGAATTCTCAAATTTTAAACTTAGACTTTTAATAATTATTTGAGTTTAAATATAATTTTCCATAATTTTGTAAATCTTAAAACTATACTTTTCAATTAATTTCTTAATTAACGTTTCGTGCGGCGATTAAATCCCGTATAAATCCAAACTCGTTATTTTGATCCCAAATTTTAAACATAGCATTTTAGTATTTATTCTATCCTTCCAAATCATGAGTCACACCCGTGGACCCATGGATTCAATTTATGATATTAAAATCTCGTTTTTGACACATTAACGAACACACTGAGCAATCTCCTAAAATACTCAAGCCACGCTGAGCCACCTCGAGCCAAACCCGAGCCAACCAATCTAGGAACCCTACTGACCAAGTCCAGCCCAAAGAACCAGCCCAACCCTAAAAATATCCATCAACCCTATCCTAATCATGGCAGCCCCTTTAGATCATATTAAACATGATTTTGGACGAAAATACAAGTTTTAAAATTGACATATGCCACAAAGACGGTATTGTTTCCTGATGCACTTGTTTTTCATGCAAAAACTCAATTAAATAAAATACTATGGTATGATAGATGTTTGAAGGAAATAATATAACATGCCTTTGCGTTTTAAACGCATGATTTTACGTTGACAAATCGAAGAACGATGGCACGAAGAACCCTTGAAAACCTTGAAGAACTTTGATGCTTTCCCTTGAAATTTGCTTGTGTGTGCGTGAGTTGTGTTGGGAGAAAAAAGTTTTTAATGATCAAGGGGTGTGGGCTTACTTTGGTGGGGTTTTGTGCTTAAAAAATAAATAAAATACTAACCAAACACTAATTGCTTACTTACGTCCATTAACCACATTAATTAGGCCCAATTAGCCCATTAGTGTTTAATTAAAATATTAAAAATTATTTTGTTAAATAAAATTTTTGAATTTATTAGTCGGGTTGCCAAAACGTTCATATTTTTGTTGAAAATCCAACACCTATAAAAATTTACGCCCCTGCATATAAAATCACCTCGAAACCCCTTATTTTCAAAAATATGAAAAAGCATTAACCATATTTTTAAATAATTAAAAACTAATTATTTAATAAAAACATTTTATATTTTTCAGCCCTTGGTCTTTGTCCCTCGATCGCAACTCGAATAACTTTTAAAAATACATTTTAATGCAACCATGTAGAAAAAAATATTTTAAACATATCAATATGCACCAGATAATTAATTTATTCAATTAAAACAATTAATTGAAATACACAAGGAATTTAATAATTGCATGCACGTGGTTCGCGTGGACCTTCGAATTTTTGGGGCGTTACATTAGGACTGTTCTTGCTCAAGTGATTGACCCATATCAGAGTGCCTTTATTTTGGGAAGATTAATATTTGGTAATGACATTGTGGGGATTGAGTGTATGCATTGGATAAGGAATATTAAGAAATCCAAATCAGGTTTTGCGGCGTTGTAGCTTGACACGAGCAAAGCTTATGATAGAGTGGAGTGGAGCTTTCTAAGGGCTATGGGTTTGTGGATAATCGGGTGAACCTAATTATGAGATGTGTCACTTCAGTTTCATATGTTTTCTGTTTGAACCACTCAATTGTTTGGATTATATGTTCATCTAGATGGCTCCGACAAGATGATCCTTTGTCACCCTATCTGTTTGTACTTTAAGAAAAAGGTTTGTCCTCTATTTTTACAAAGGCGAATGAACTTCGATTGTAAGGGGGTGAAGATAGCAGTATATTTTCAAGTCGTTTCACTTTTTTTTTTTGCAGATGGCAATCTTGTTTTCCTTATAGCAAAAGAAATAAGATTGTCTATAAGTGCAACAATGTTTACATCATTATGAAAAGGAGTCAGGGAAAATGGTGAATTAGGAAAAATCAGCGCTATCTTTAGCCCGAGTACCTCGGCTAGTGACATCGATGAAATTAAGAATGAGCTTTCTATCACGGTAGTGCAAGGCCACAAACTTTGTTCGGGCTATCGACTTTTTCATTGCATAACAAACGTTTCCAAGTTGCATATCTTCATGAGCACATTAGCAAGAAAATTTGTTGGAAACTAAATTCTGAAGTTTGACAAAATATGAACCAACTGAAAATACGAACTAACTGATCAAGCAAACTGAAATCAGCAACTGAACTCAGCAACTAAATCTACGCAACTGAAAATTCAGTTATTCTCCTCACCAGTAATTGAAACACGTCAACCGACAAAGAGACATAAAAGACTGCAACTGAATGTGGAACGACGCACTTCAATCAATACAACTTGGAACAACGCATTTCGGCTAAAGCAGTAAAAATGCCGCATTACAATAAATGAAGCAAATAAAGCCCAAGAAATAATGAAGTGGCAATCAACGGATACAAAGATTCAAATATATCTCAAGTTACCGTTGGAAGGGAAGCTTATAAATATGACTGAAGAGCAGCTGAAAAACGAGAAGATCACTCGATTCAAAGCTTGCTGTCATTCTGCCAAAATCTTAGCTCACTCTTACTTGATTTATTCGTAGCAGTCAAGGCTACAATTTGAGCTCATTAATACTTTGTATTAATCATGCTAAGATCAGTTACGCACTGAGAATTCTCTGTAATAATAAGAGTTTTAGTTTTTGCCAGTGAGAAGTTCAAACTAAAGTGGGTCGGTACAATTCTTGTATTTGATCAAAGTCTTTTAGTGGAAATCCTATCCTTGAGATAGAAGGGGTGACGTAGGAGTAATTTAAATCTCCGAAAATCCAGAAAAAATTCTTGCGTATTTTATTTTTTGTATTCTATCTTTCAGTCAGTTACTTTCCGCAACTAATTCAGTTTAACTGATTGTCATTGACCAACAAGATTCCGAGAATCAGTTTGTCACCAAACTGAACTCAAAATTCAAAAGACCAGTTTTAATTGTGAGTGTTTATTCAACCCCCTTTCTAAACACTCTTGATACGTTAATCGATCCTAAAAAGTGGTATCAGAGCGGTTGAATCTTGTTCTTGAATAATTTTGATCTATAAACTTGCTAGCATGACTTCATTCAACAAAATTCCTATGTTCTCCAGAGAAGAATTCGATGATTGGAAAATCAGAATGCAGGCTCATTTAGCTGCACAAGATGATGACATGTGGTATGTCATAACTGATGGACCCATGAAAATTCTAAAAACAAATACAACATTTGCTATAACAGAAGGGGCACCGCAAAGAATAGAAAAGCCCAGAGATGAATGGACAATTGAAGATAAAAGAAAATCAAATCTCGATAATGTGGCTAAAGACATTCTATACAAAACGCTGGACAAAGTAACCTTCAGCAAAATAAAGATGTGTAAGACAGCCAAAGAAATTTGGGAAAAGCTGATCCAGCTGTATGAAGGAATTGATCAAACTAACGAAAATAAATTTTCTGTTGCTGTTCAAATGTTTGGTAACATCAAAATGAAAGCAGGAGAATCAATGCACGAGTATGATGAAAGAGTAAGCAGTGTCATCAATGAGTTAAATGCACTTGGAAAAGTGTATACCAACAAAGAGATTGCACTAAAGATAATGAGAGGTCTTCCCAAGGAATGGGATGTCAAGACCATGGGAATGAGGGAGTCCAAAGATCTAAACCAGATTGAACGTCATGATTTTTTTGCTGATTTAAAGGCTTATGAGTTGGAGCTGCAAACCAGAGAAGGAGAACCATCTATCCCTGCAGCCACAACTCCTCTAGCTGCTATCAGAACAGAACCAATAAGTTCAGTCTAAGAATCTGCTGATCAATTGAGCATTGATGCTATGTCACTGTTCATCAAAAAATTTGGAAGGTTCATGAGAAAGAACCAAGGAAACTTCCAGAAGCCATACGAAAGGAACAGCTCCGGCAAATCAGGCCACTTTATTGCTGATTTTCCTAAACCGAAGAAGGATAGTCAAGGCTCAACTGATAGAAGAAAGAAATCATATGAGCACAAAAGAAGACCCAAAGAAGATAACAAGTCCTTCAGGAAGAAACATGAAGTACTCTTAGCTGAAGAAAACAAATCTAAATAGGTAAAAACTGACAGTGAGGAGTCAGAACCAGAAAGCTCATGCAGCTCCAGTGATGATGAGGAAGTCAAGTGTTTGATGGCTAATGATGCAGAAGAAGAGTCATCTAGCAAAAAGGTATTTGATTTCAGTTCAACTGAAAAACGAGAAGATCACTCGATTCAAAGCTTGCTGTCATTCTGCCAAAATCTTAGCTCATTCTTACTTGATTTATTCGTAGCAATCAAGGCTACAATTTGAGCTCACTAGTACTTTGTATTAATCGTGCTATGATCAGTTACGCACTAAGAATTCTCTGTAATACTAAGAGTTTCAGTTTTTGGTAGTGAGAAGTCCAAACTGAAGTGGGTCAGTATAATTCTTGTATTTGATCAAAGTCTTTTAGTGAAATCCTATCCTTGAGATAGAAGGGGTGACGTAAGAGTAATTTAAATCTCCGAACATCCAGAAACAATTCTTGCGTATTTTATTTTTTGTATTCTATCTTTCAGTCAGTTACTTTCCGCAACTAATTCAGTTTAACTGATTGTCATTGACCAACAAGATTCCGAGAATCAGTTTGTCACCAAACTAAACTCAAAATTCAAAAGATCAGTTTTAATTGTGAGTGTTTATTCAACCCCCCTTCTAAACACTCTTGATACGTTAATCGATCCTATTAAGTGGTATCAGAGCGGTTGAATCTTGTTCTTGAATACATTTGACCTATAAACTTGCTAGCATGACTTAATTCAACAAAATTTCTATGTTCTCCAGAGAAGAATTTGATGATTGGAAAATCAGAATGCAGGCTCATTTAGCTGTACAAGATGATGACATGTGGTATGTCATAACTGATGGACCCATGAAAATTCTAAAAACAAATACAGCACTTGCTATAACAGAAGGGGCGCCGCAAAGAATAGAAAAGCCTAGAGATGAATGGAAAACTGAAGATAAAAGAAAAGCAAATCTTGATAATGTGGCTAAAGACATTCTGTACAAAATGCTGGAGAAAGTAACCTTCAGCAAAATAAAGATGTGTAAGACAGCCAAAGAAATTTGGGAGAAGTTGATCCAGCTGTATGAAGGAAATGATCAAACCAAGGAAAATAAACTTTCTGTTGCTGTTCAAAAGTTTGATAACATCAAAATGAAAGCAGGAGAAATCAATGCACGAATATGATGAAAGAGTAAGCAGTGTCATCAATGAGTTAAATGCACTTGGAAAAGTGTATACCAACAAAGAGATTGCACTAAAGATTATGAGAGGTCTTCCCAAGGAATGGGATGTCAAGACCATGGCAACGAGGGAGTCCAAAGATCTAAACCAGATTGAACTTTATGATTTGTTTGCTGATTTAAAGGCTTATGAGTTCGAGCTGCAGACCAGAGAATGAGAACCATCTACCCCTGCAGCCACAACTGCTCTAGCTACTATCAGAACAGAACCAATCATTTCAGTCGAAAAATCTGCTGATCAATTGAGCAGGGATGCTATGTCACTGTTCATCAAAAAATTTGGAAGGTTCATGAGAAAGAACCAAGGAAACTTCCAGAAGCCATACCAAAGGAACAGCTCCAAGGATAAATCAAATGTCTGCTACAATTGTGGAAAATCAGGCCAATTTATTGCTGATTGTCCTAAACCGAAGAAGGATAGTCAAGGCTCAACTGATAGAAGAAAGAAATCATATGAGCACAAAAGAAGACCCAAAGAAGATAAGAAGTCCTTCAGGAAGAAACATGAAGTACTCTTAGCTGAAGAAAACAAATCTAAATGGGCAGAAACTGACAGTGAAGAGTCAGAACTAGAAAGCTCATGCAGCTCCAGTGATGATGAGGAAGTCAAGTGTTTGATGGCTAATGATGTAGAAGAAGAGTCATCTAGCCAAGAGGTATTTGATTTCAGTTCAACTGATTTTACACAAGAAGAACTCATTCTAACACTACATGACATGGTAAATGAGTATCAAAAGGTTGCATCATCATCTGAAAAAATCAAAGCAAAGCAAACTGATCTCACAGACAATAAAACCAAAAATGATGAATCGGTTGATGGGTTGAGTCTAAAAAGGAAGATTGCTGAGTTAAAAGCAGAGAGAAATAAAAATCAGTCATTAATCCAGAAGTTGATGCTTGAAAACTCAAAACAGACTGAGCTCATTCAGTCTTGGAACAAGTCATCAACTGCACTGAGTGAGATGCAGAATTCACAAAAATCAGTTTCTGATAAAACTGGTTTAGGGTTCAATACTCAAGGAGAAATGTATCCAAATGATACTGGACCAAAGCCAATAATAGACAAAGGAAAATACATTAACTTTGTCAAAGCAACAGTGGTTCAAGAACAAATTGTGCCCGGTAAACTGATTGAGCAACCTACTAAGAATATGAGTAAGGCTAGAAGATATGGGATTGGTTATAGCCAAAAATTTTCAACTGATTCACAAAGTCAGTCATCAAAGAGGTTTCACAAGAACTATTCGAATAGCTATTTCAATTACTATAACTGCAAGCCAGTTCAGAAGAGATATAGACTAAACAATCAGTTGAATAAAGCTAAATCATATATTGTATCATCTGTACACTACACACCAAGCACACAAAAGCCGAGAAAAACCATTTGGAATACAGCTACTGGAAATTCTGTTAGACTAATCCAAGTATGGGTTCCTAAGGGACTAATCAGTTCAGGACCCAAATAGATATGGGTACCAAGTAATATTATATGTGTGATTGCAGGTAACAAGTACAAAAAATAACTCAATATGGTATTTGGACAGTGGATGTTCGCGGCATATGACAGGAGATGCAAGTGTGCTATCTCAACTGATCAAATACAGTGGTCCAAACATCAGTTTCGGGGACAATTCCAAAGGTAGAACTGTGGGTAAGGGTAAGCTTATCCATGGTAACTTTACTTTTAAAGATATTCTATTAGTAGAAAACCTGAAGTATAACTTGATTAGCATCAGTCAGTTATGCGATAGTGGATTCTCAGTATAATTTGACAAAAATTCATGTTCAGTCAAAACTTCAACTGATAAAGTCATACTAACTGGCAAACGTTGTGGAAACACATATAAAGTCAGTTGGAATGATAAAACTTATGCACCTGTTTGTTTTATTGCTTCCAAATCATCTAAAAACTGGTTGTGGCACAAGAGACTAAGTCATTTAAACTTTAAATCCATTGCCTATCTGAGTAAACATGTACTTGTAGCTGGTTTGCCCAAAATAGACTTTTCAAAAAAAACTTTGCTCAGCATGTCAGTTTGGAAAACAAGTAAAATCTTCTTTTAAAAACAAGGGATGTACATCTTCATCCCGATGCTTAGAACTATTGCACATGGATCTCTTTGGTCCTATACCAATCATGAGTTTAAGGGGAATGAAATACACCTTGGTGATTGTTGATGATTTTTCAAGATTTACTTGGGTTATCTTCTCAAATCAAAAGACCAAACTACTACACAACTGTTCAAGCTCTTCAAAAGACTTTTAAATGAAAAATCAGTTGGAATTGATCGAATCAGATCTGATTGAGGAACTGAATTCATCAATCAAACTCTTTCAAATTTCCTAGAAAATGCTGAAATCAAGCATGAGCTCTCAGCAGCCAGAACTCCTCAGCAAAATGGTGAAGCTGAGAGAAGAAATCGGACCCTTAAAGAAGCTGCTAGAATGATGCTTGCTGAGTCTGGTATTTCTCAAAGATTTTGGGCAGAGTCAGTAAACATTGCGTGTACTCAGAACAGATCAATGATTAATAAAAATCATATGAAAACACCATTTGAGATCTGGCATGGAAGAAAAAGTATAATTACTTATTTCAAAATATTCAGCTGCAGATGCTTTATTCTTGATAATGGTAAAAATTATTTAAAACGTTTGATGCTAAATCTGCAGAAGGAATATTACTTGGATATTCATCAGTTAGTATAGCTTATAGAGTCTTCAAAAAAAACCTTAAATGTTGAAGAATCTGCTCATGTTGATTTCGATGAAACCGAACTAACTGATAAGCCAACTGATCAAGTTGAGCTAGTTGATCGATTTACAGATATCAGTTTGGAGGATGATGATGAAGAAGACAATCATATTAATCAAAACAATCTCCAAACACCCGAACCAGAAGTGTCAGATCAGTCATCTGAACCAGAAGCCATTCCTAATAATCAGTTGATAGAACAAACTGATGACATTCAGTTACCAACTGAAGAAATTGCTGATACAACAAATACTGAGTACAAATGGAGGAAATCACATCCACCTGAATTGGTAATAGGAAATCCATCAGATCCAGTAAGAACTCGCAATCAAATGCTAAATTTATTTACTATTCTGCTTTTATTTCACAATTAGAACCGAAGAAAACTGATGAAGCTCTTGTTGATCCTAACTGGAGGCATATTATTTTCAATATTCTGAGGAATATGCCTCAATCTACCAAACAGTCAAGATGCTTTGCTATTCCCATCAGTTATCTTCTGAAACTAAAAGGATTGGTAGCTGACATGCTGAAAAATCATCAAAGTTCAAGGTATTCAATGCAAAGAACATCTTGCCGCCAAAGACCAAACTGGACATTTCTCCCAAACAGTTTTTGAAAACCAAACAGGAAGTTGGAATGCAACCACTTGCTCCAATACCAATCAAGAAGACCAAAACTTTGGCCCAATTGAAGACTGCAAAACGAAAACTGATCATCAGTGAATCAGATTCGGAGAAAACTCCTTCTCCTAAGCTTGTCAAGAGACCAAGAACGCAAAGAACTAAACCAATAACAGCGGTGGAATTTATTCCACCTGCCCAACAGCCTATTCATGCTATCTCTTTGCAAGTTGTTTCACCTGATGATTCAGTTACTGAAGAAAAGGCACCTGCTAAAGCAAGAGCTCCCTTGACTCATGTAAATCTACCTACCATTTTAACTCTGGCCAGATCTAAAGGCGTTATATTGAGGGAACAAGTGGACACCACCCACTCTGGTTTGAATATCCCTCACATTCTTACTACTGATAAAGGAAAAGGCAAGCTAGTTGAAAAGCCAAGACCATCTAATGCCATCCAAACTCACATTGACCTGGTTTGGGAACAGGTAAATGCATTTGCTACATCGAAACTAAAATCTTTTGATAGTTGGAAGAGTTTTAGGACTGAAATTTTTGCCAAAGAGCTGAAGCACAAATCCCAACTGAAAAAGTTTATTAAACTTGAAGAGATTGTGTTAAATATAGTCAAAGCTGCTACTATTTCTCAGGCATTGGAAAGGCAAAAATATTTCTTTGATCAAATTCGAGTCAAAAAGCTGTCAAGAATGGTTGAAAAGCTGAAATCCAACTACAAGCCCATAGGTCCAACAGCATATCATGATAGAGCTGTGTTCACCCAACTGGAGTCAGATCTTATTGGCCTACAAAATGAAATCAGATTTTGGGAACAAGATCAGGAATTGGTTCTTCCTGAGAAATCCTCTTGTTCATAAACAAAAGAAGATACACTTTCCTCCTAGCAGAAAGAGCCATCTCCACAAACGATTGCTGAAGAACCTGTTCAGGACATGCCACAATCATCTGCTGAAAACCAAATGTATTCCGAGGCTGAATTAACTTTTGCCAATATTGATGAAATCATTCACACAGTAGCCCTGGAAACTCAGCAAGAAGCAAAAAATTCTGAATCAATTGCTCCTTCAACTGAGAAACCAGAACAAGAGGTTCAGATATCATCTAAAGAACCAGTTGAGTCTCTTGTTGCTAAAAATGAAGAACAATCTGAAGAACCCATCCAAACTTCAGAAAAAGAACTAACTGAATCGGAGAGAACTCAATTAATCATTGAGAATTTTCCACCTGAAGAGCAAGCCCCAGATTTGGAGCAAGAACAACAAGAGGTACAAACTCTTGTAGTTACAACTCAAACTGCAGAAGAAGTCATTGAATCAGAAGTCCCTGATCTTACAACTGCTGAAATTGGAGTCCAGAACATAAGTCTAGTAATTTCTGGTCAAGCCTCTAAAGATCAAACACAGGGAACATCTGATCAGTCACCTCTTCTTCAATCCACAGATATGGATCTTGTTCTTGAGAAAATATAGAATATGCAGCACAATATGCAGCAGATGCTCCCCGAAATCAAGAAAATTCAATCCACACAATTTTTTCATACTGTCAAAATTGGATTCCTCGATTGAATTTGATACAGCAAAACTTAAAGCCATCCAAGCCAACATGGAGTCTCTTACCCAAACTGTGGATGAGATGAAAAATAACAGAGGTCTATCTCAAAGTCTATTTACAACTCAAGATATAATCAGCAAACGAGTTGAGCGATTGGAAACTTCTGTTTCTAATAAAATGGAACTGCTGCAGACTTCCTTACAAATTGCTGTCTCAATTATCTCCTCAGATGTCAAAATTCTTTCCACTGACATTCGAAGATTATCTATGAAGATGGATGAGTTTGACAAAAAAAGGGAAGAAATCAAAGAGCATATTGAGAAACAGCTGAAGAAACCATCTTGTTAAAAAGCAGTTAATCAGATTATTAAATTCAGCTGTTATTAATTCAAGACTTCTATCAGTTCAAGAAATTCAATCTCTTATTTTATCTACAATGACTTCAAACGTTCAGTTATTATTTACTAAGTTTTGTCAAACACCATAAAGGGAGAAATTGTTGGAAACTAAATTCTGGAGTTTGACAAAATATGAACCGACTGAAAATACGAACCAACTGATCAAGCAAACTGAACTCAGCAACTGTCTCTACGCAACTGAAAATTCTGTTATTCTCCTCACCAGTAACTGAAACACGTCAACCGACAAAGAGACATAAAAGACTGCAACTGAATGTGGAAAGACGCACTTCAATCAATTTAGCTTGGAACAACACATTTCGGCTAAAGCAGTAAAAACGCCGCATTTCAATAAATGAAGCAAACAAAGCCCAAGAAATAATGAAGTGGCAATAAACGGATACAAAGATTCAAATATATCTCAAGTTACCGTTGGAAGTGAAGCTTATAAATATGACAGAAGAGCAGCTGAAAAACGATAAGATCACTCGATTCAAAGCTTGCTGTCATTCTACCAAAATCTTAGCTCACTCTTACTTGATTTATTCTTAGCAGTCAAGGCTACAATTTGAGCTCACTAGTAGTTTGTATTAATCGTGCTAAGATCAGTTACGCACTGAGAATTCTCTGTAATACTAAGAGTTTCAGTTTTTGGCAGTGAGAAGTCCAAACTGAAGTGGGTCAGTACAATTCTTGTATTTGATCAAAGTCTTTTAGTGGAAATCATATCCTTGAGATTGAAGGGGTGATGTAGGAGTAATTTAAATATCCGAACATCCAGAAACAATTCTTGCGTATTTTATTTTTTGTATTCTATCTTTCAGTCAGTTACTTTCCGCAACTAATTCAGTTTAACTGATTGTCATTGACCAACAAGATTGCGAGAATCAGTTTGTCACCAAACTGAACTCAAAATTCAAAAGATCAGTTTTAATTGTGAGTGTTTATTCAACCCTCCCTTCTAAACACTCTTGATACGTTAATCAATCCTATCAAAATTTAGGAAAGAAGTACTAATTTTTTTCTCAATTGGGGGTAAAGAAATACTCATCAAATCAGTACTGCAAGAAATCTCATCAAATGCTATGTCTTGATTCATGATACCAACTTCTATTTGACAGGGTATTGAAGAATTCTGTGAAAATTTTTGGTTCAATGATGCTAAAGATAAGAGAGGTATGCATCGGTTGAAGTGGGAGAAGTGTAAACCAAAGTTCCAGGGAGAAATAGGTTTCCGTAGATTGAGGGTTTTCAACAAAGCTCTAGTGGCTAAGAAAGTGTGGTGTATCATTTAGTCACCTAATTCTTTATTGGCCAGGGTTTCTGAAGCTAGATATTTCAAATATTCAAATATTATGGTGGCTGGCTTGGGGGCTAATCCATCTTTTTTTTGGCGCTCCCTATTTTGGGGGCATGATCCCATTAATAAAGGGCTTTGTGGGCGAGTTGGAGATGGGAAACATATAATAGCTCAGTCTGACTCGTGGATTCCGGGAATACCAAAATTCAGAAGTATTATGAAATATGATAGATTATTTGAATTTGAATGTGGCTGATCTTATCACTATTGTTGACTCTTGGAATGAAGATGTTGTGCAACATATCTTTCCGATACTTGAAGCTGGAGAGATTCCATACATTCTCTTCAATAGAGTGGGTTGTGGAGATTTGAGATTTTGGATGGGGAGCCAGAATGGTGTGTATACTGTTAAACTCAGAAAAATCTTAGAGTCGAAATGTTCAAAATCTCCTCATGCTAAATTATCTCACAATTTACAAGCATTGTGGAAACTGGTTTTGGCATCTCCATATTCCTCCTAAGGTTCGTATCTTTTTGCGAAGAGCTTCACGAGATTTGATACCAAACTCATGCAACCTACTATCCCATCACGTATCGAAATTAGGTTTTTGCTCTATTTGTAAGATTGTTTTTGATACAACTAGCCATAGCCTCTTGTTTTGTAAAGTGGTGTGAAAGAATTGGAAAAATTCAAATTTTCGGAACATTTTGTGTCAGTTTAAGATGGCCTCTTTTGTTGTTTGTTGTATATTGTGTTAGAGTAGATGTCTTATAAGTCAACGGTTGGCTAAAAAATATATCGACTCAGTTTTAATTAATAGCCTTTATTTTAATATAATTTACATTTCATTGTTCTGTTTTACCTTATCTGCATACCCATGCAATTGACATAGATAAAGAAATTGATTATACTTTAATAAAAATGAATCGTACTTCGATCTTGAAACTCATTTGTAAATACTGTATATTCTAAATTAGTTTCTATTCGATTCAACAGCCTAAAATAAGAATAAAAGTCGTTTGAGCTTGAGACTAGCATATGTGATGTTGTGTACTGAGTGTTATGGTAAGGCCATAGAGACGTTCAATCATGCAGATGGGTAATCCAAGTGGTTATCATTCATCGAGATGAAAAGTCTGTGGTTGTGATTGTACGTCATTAGTCCTTATGACCTGGGACAACACTTGGGCTCTACATACTAGGATTGTGTTTTGACTTGTTTACCGACTCCGCGAGGGTCACAAGGTGGCGAGGTTAAGTACAATTACGACAGGGGTAGGATCCAGTGCATTGTAGTCGTGGATTCGCCGCTCACCTACAGGTGTGGATATCCTATGTGATCTAACAAAATAGAAGTGTATGAAATCTCTGGCCAAAGTGTAAGATGTACATTAAAGGCAAATGTTCTCTAGTTGTACATGCGATGACACTATGAATATTTTATGATTGTATCACATAGCTATCGAATCTAATATGCAACCCTCGATGAACCAATTGTTGCAGATTTGATCGATATGAAATGAAGGGACCGTACGTATATTATAACCGATTGGTTCTTGCAGACACTATCAGTGATACCAAAGGAATCATTTGGCGATGCTACTAGACGCTCTTACCATGATTCAAAATATTTAATCAGAAAATGATTTCTGACATTCTCATGAACAAATGTTGATGCACGGAATGGGAAAATTAGGGTAAGACCGAATAAATGAAAATGTCTTGATCACAAAGAGTTGTGAACTCACGTCTAGCTGTTTCCCTGAACCATTGAGAGTCATACAAGCACTGGCTCATTTGTTCTTGTTGAGAAAATAAATTCAGGGAGTTGAATTTATATAAAATTTAGAGATAGTAAATTCAAGGAGTTGAATTTATGATAATTAAAATTTTTAGAGAATAAATTGAAGGAGTTGAATTTATAAAATTTGATAATTTAAATTATTAAACTCAAAGGTTGTGTTTATTAAATATTAAATTAAATGTATTGGAAAGTATGTTTAATGGGTATGTAGGAGTACAAGTCCAATATGCTAAATAATTAAAGTTCTTAATGGACTTTTATATAATTATTTAAACTAATTAGACTATTCCAATTAATTAATAAATTCAATTAAATTTAATTAAGGTACCCTTGACCCATAATTAAGATAATTTAGTCAAAGAGACACAATTAAGTAACGAGGATATTCAGCAGTGAGCAAAGCATACAGAGCTTATAACCAAAGAACTCTCACTGTTGAAAAATCCATACATATTGCATTTGATGAATCTTCTACATGTCATGACAATGGTAGTAGCAGTATACATGATTTAAAAAATATTTTTGATGCTAATAAACTTGAAACAAGCAGTGATGATGAGCTAGATCTGAGAAAAACAGGTGGAAACATTTCAAAAGAAAATCGAAACGTTCAAGAACAAAATCCACAGGTGAACGAACCGGAAGAAATCAACAAATGCAAAATATACAAATAGAAGAAGGAGCACTGGAACAAGAAGAAGAAATCATTCAACCAATCAAGCTAAATCCATTTGGACCATGTCTCCAGTGGAAAAAGGATCATCCACTCGAGCTAGTAATCGGTAACCCTACTGCTCCTCTTAAAACTAGAAATCAAATTATAAATGAATTTATGCATGATGTGTTTGTCTCTCAGATAGAACCTAAGAAAATCGATGATGCACTACTTGACACAAATTGGATAGAGGTCATGCAAGAGGAACTTAATTAGTTTGAAAGGAGTAAGGTCTGGCATCTAGTCCCTCGGCCTAATAATAATCATGTGATTGGAACTAGGTGGGTATTTAGGAACGAAATGGATGAAAACGGCTTGATTATAAGAAACAAGGCTAGACTTAGTAGCTCAAGGCTAGAGACAAGAGGAAGGTATAGATTTTGATGAATCATTTGCCCCAGTAGCCAGGTTAGAAGCCATTAGAATATTTTTGGCATTTGCAGCATTTAAAGATTTCAAATGGATGTTAAATCTGCATTTTTGAATGGATTGTTAAATGAGGAAGTTCATGTAGAACAACCACCCGGTTTTTTTAATCACACTTTCCCTGAGTATGTTTACAAACTTGACAAAGCTCTATGTGGACTAAAACAGGCCCCGAGAGCATGATATGACACTTTAACCAAATTCTTTCTTGAGCATGGTTTCTCAATCGGAACGGTCAATAAAACGTTGTTTAGATTCTCAAAAAATGATAATTCACTGTTTGTACAAATATATGTGGACGATATTATTTTCGGATCAACTAACCCTAAGCTATGTGAGAGATTTTCTAAGATGATGCAGGAACAATTTGAAATGAGCATGATGGGCGAATTAAATTACTTTTTAGGACTGCAAGTCAAGTAGTCCGAAATTGGTAGATTTATCAATCAAGCCAAATACACTCGAGATATGCTAAAGAAATTCGGCATGGAAAATTGCTCTCAAGCCTCCACCCCAATGAGTTCATCAATTAAACTGGATAAAGATGAAAGGACAATCTCTGTGGACACAAAAATGTATAGAGGGTTAATTGGTTCTTTGTTATGTTTGACTGCAATTCGACCGGATATTATGTTTGCGATTTTTTTATGCGCACGATTTCAAGCTAAACCTATGCAATCTCATTTTATTGCTTCTAAATGTATCCTTAAATATATTAAAGGTACTGCTAATGTGGGTCTTTGGTATCCCAAATATTCAAGTCTTAATCTTGTAGGGTACTCAGACGCAGATTATGCTGGATGCAAAGTCGACAGAAAAAGTACGAGCCGTTCATGTCAGTTCTTAGGCGAAAGACTAATATCATGGCTTACTAAGAAACAAACGTCAATTGCTACATAAACCGCTGAAGAAAAATACCTTGCGGATGGAAGTTATTGTGTTCAGATGCTATGGATACAACAACAATTAAAAGATTATGGAATCCAAGCTACTGAATCACCCATTTTTTGCGTCATTACCAGTGCAATAGCCATCACATACAACCCAGTTATGCACTCTCAGGAAAAACGTATTGACATCAAACACCGCTTCATCCAAGAACACGTCATGAAATAATAAATACGGCTTGAATATGTTCATACGGATCAACAAACAGCCGATATTTTCACAAAACCATTACCGGAGTCTAAGTTCTCACATTTCCCAAATATGCTTGGATTAATTGATTTATCTTGATATGATTAGTTCTTGCGTGTGTTCAGTTTGTAATGCAGGAATTAAAAAAAAGATAAAGAGACAATCAGTAATACAAAATAGGAATTTTACTAAAAAAAGCGGGCACGTACAACCATGATTTCATCATCAACCTCCTTTCTCCAGGTGGTCAGCCCTCCCGTGGAGGTACGTAAAAAGTCCTCTGAGAAGGCAATCCTTCTCAGAGTCCTCTGCTCCTTTAGGAGCATGAAAAGGTAGATGTCGTCATCAGAGAAGACGTCTGTACTATCAGTGATGTGGAGACGTCGTCGATATTTCTTCAGAGTTGCCACCCCCTTGGGGGTAGCAACTAGTCCTCCTCCAAGGGAGGACTGAAGCTCCTGGACTTTCGTCCAGGTTGACAGCGTCTTTTCCGAAACGCTGTTCTCCAGAGAAGTCTTGCGGGAAGCTACCACCGCCTCCATGAATGCTTCAGCCAAGTCTGGCTCACGAGAACTGCTTGCTTTCGCCATCCTGTTATCTGCCTTATGTTTCGAGTGATTGTAAAACTAATCTTTCTACCTGTATTTATAGATAAGAACCATATGAAGAGTCTCTCTTTCATGATGACTGCTACTAGGGTTTCAAGAAGCTTTCTGTCAGAGCTACCGCCGGTCCATCTCCCAAGAATAGCTTTAATCCACATGTTTATGGAGAAAATTGGTTAAGTCATTAATTAAATTGACTTCTCAACCGTCTCCTCCTAATCACATTATTCATCCGGTTCATTTTCCTTGGGCACGATACTTACACGTCATTTTCCTTGATGTTAAATATGCAGAGGGAATATTTTTGGTTATTCATCAGTTAGTAAATCTTACAGAGTATTTAAAAAATGCACTTTGAATGTCAAGAGTCAATTCATGTGGTATTTGATAAAACCGTACTAACTGATAAGCCAACTGATCCAGTTGAGTTAGTTGATTGGTTTAGAGATATAAGTTTGGAAAATGATAGTGAAGAATAAAATCACATCAATCAAAATATCCTTCAAACAACAGAACCAGAAGATGCCCAGATCAATCAGTTGAACAAGAAATGTTCCTGATAATCAG
Organism: Primulina eburnea; assembly: GCF_022965805.1. Classification (NCBI taxonomy): domain Eukaryota; kingdom Viridiplantae; phylum Streptophyta; class Magnoliopsida; order Lamiales; family Gesneriaceae; genus Primulina; species Primulina eburnea. Next base: position 26,938,065 of record NC_133116.1, read on the forward strand.
TTGATAGAGCAAAATGATAATATTTAAATACCAACTGAAGTAGAAGTAACTGAAAATGAAGAAAACATTCAGTTGCCAACTGAAACAGTTGCTGAGATCGACGCAACAAATACTGAATACAGATGGAAGAAATCTCATCCACTAGAATTGGTAATAGGTAACCCATCTGATCCGATAAGAACTAGAAATCAAATGATTAATCTATTTATTCACTCAACTTTTGTTTCACAACTGGAACCAAAGAAAACTGATGAATCCCTTGCTGATCCTAACTGGATAAATGCTATGCGAGAAGAGCTAAATCAGTTTATCCATAACAATGTCTGGAACTTAGTTCTAAGACCAGTTTCTAAAACTGTTATATGTACAAAATGGGTATACATAAACAAACTAAATGAAGATGGTTCAGTTGTGTGCAATAATGTGAGGCTTCTAGCACAATGACACAGGCAAGAAGATAAATAGATTACGACGAGACATATGCACCAGTTGCAAGACTAGAAGCATTTAGAATATTCCTTGCTTATGTGTGGGGACCCGAACGCTAACTCATTTTCTCGAATCATCATTGGGATTAAATAGATCAATTAAATACACTAGTTCGAAAATTTTTATTTATTTATTTTTTTAAAGCTGGGCTTCCCATAAACAGGTGTCCAAAATACTACAACAAGTTATGCTCTATTTTATTCAATTTACAAGATCAAGTGGAATAAATACAAGTGTTTATCAACCTAGTTCAACATAAAATCATAACAAACTAGTGTTTATCAACCACATATCAAGTGTTGAACAACCAGTTCTACATCTATGCCCGGATCACCACTCTAATCTCGATCTTTCATACTCTTCTCGACCCTGATCCTGTCCCACCTGTTGTCATGCATACATACAAACACAACAACTACCGGATAACTTCGGTAAGAAATATATTTCCCAGTATAAACAACTTATACATGCATTTCATACAAGTATATACAAAAGCATAAAACATTTGTCAAACAACATGTATCATAGTATAAGAAAACATAAATCGATACAAAGCTTTAAATCAAAGTCTTTAACTCTTAATCTTTGACTCGACTCTTAACCAGGGATCCCGTTTTGAATAAGAACGTAACAAGTCTCCCACCGACTTTCCCATTCGAGGTGGTGGTATGTCCCTATTCCCGGACTTCGGCACACTATATCGAGTGTCTACAATAAGAGTCGATCTTACTCCTAAGCAAATCGATATAAACCAAACGTCCAGTGACTTGGCACCTCTACCAAAGATTCATCCAAGATGTCTCTCTCATAATACATGATTTTCTATAACTCATTATACTAAGAATAATCTCAAAAATTTCGAACACATCAATGCAATAACAATTTAGTATGTGGTTTTGGGAACTCAAGTCATATCTTACTCGAGTTATCTATCCCGGTTTAACATTAATTTATACCTTTCTTTTCTCTGTTTTTGGTTTGACACAACCAATCTCAATCTTGCTTTGTTCGTTCTTCTACCGGTTTCGAAGTTGAATTCTCGAGTTCGAAGCCTTCAGTGCCAAATCTGGAATGACATTTTTGAGAGGCACAATATCAACTTACAACTCAAAGCAAGACATGGTATGATCAATCTCAATCTAATTACGTTTCGATGGCATAACGGCGCAATTTCGAGATACCCGGCAACTCAAAAAATAATAGATGAATATCACCCACTCATAACCATCAACAAATACAAACTACAAGTCTAAGATCTGTACAACTCCATGCAAACATAGGCTGGAAAATTGATAACAATTGTATATAGTGTCTGTTCTTCGATCCGGTTTCGATTATATGCTTATCATAATCTCAAGAACATATAACATCAATCAAATTATGATTTCTCCCAAACCTAAATGTCTAACCACACAGGAAAGTAATAATACTTGCATCCCTTCGAAGCTCTTGACGAGAGATACAAGGAATTATGCTCGGATCGAAAATTGGATGGCCGAATCTTGCACAATCAAAATTATAAGATATGAAGAAGCTTAAGGATTTCTAAGCATGGAGGTCTCGATTTTTGCTGCTCAAATTCTGAAGTGGATGGAGGGATGTTTACATGTTAATATGCATGGCAAGACATGTGTCACATTTTTCATTCAGCATTTCTCGCGCATATGCGCGTCCAATGTTCGCACATATGCGCGAGACTTTCTGTCTCGGCCTTAGAATTTCACCTGCTCCTCGCGCGCATATGCGCGAGACTTTCTGTCTCGGAATTTGGCAGCTCGCGCATATGCGCGCCTCGTCTCCGCGCATGTGCACGAGGTCTTCTGGTCTCAACACGTATCCCATGCTTTCCCATGTCTTACTCGGAGCTTGTCCTTCCGTGATCACATAAATTCGTCAATTAAATAATCTCGGACTACAATGATATAATCCCGGGCCTTACATATGTATCATTCAAAAACATTAAAGTCTACCAAATGGACGTGAAGAGTGCATTTTTGAATGGTCAGTTGCATGAAGAATTATATTTTGAAAAACCACCAGGTTTTTTTAATCACTCTCTTTCTAATCATGTTTATTATTTGAGCAAAGCCCTATATAGTCTTAAACAAGCTCCAAGAGCTTGGTATGAAACGCTTTCAAAATTTCTAACTGATTATGGCTTCACTGTTGGATCGTTCCATATGACTTTATTCAAATTTTCAAAGAATAATCATATTTTACTTGTAAAAATATATGATGATGATATTATTTTTGGTCAACTAACCCCAAATTATGCGAGAAATTTTCCAAGTTAATGTATGAAAAATTCGAGATGAGTATGATGGGTGAACTGACATTCTTTCTCGGTGTGCAAGTGAAACAACTGGACACTAGTATCTTTATCAGTCATAACAAATACACAAAGGAATTAATTAAGAAATTTGGCATGGAAACATGTTCAGCTGCAACTACTCCCATGAGCTTATCGATTAAATTAGATAATGATCAGGGGGAATATCAATTGAGATGACACTCTACAGAGGTTTAATAGATTCTTTATTGTACCTAACTGCTAGTCATCCTGATATTGTATTTTTTGTTTGTATGTGTGCTAGATTTAAGGTCAATCCTAAGGAATCACACTTTTTAGCTGCAAAACGTATATTGAAATATCTTAAAGGCACAAAAAATGTGGGCTTATGGTATGATAAGGACTCATCGTTCAATTTAGTTGGATACTCAGATGCAGATTATGCAGGGTGTAAGCTTGATTGTAAAAGCACCAATGAATCATGTCAGTTTCTAGTAGACAAACTGCTTTCATGGTTCAGAAAGAAGCAAACATTCATAGCAACTTCCACAACTGAAGCAGAATACCTTGCTGCTGAAAGCTGTTGCGCTCAACTGCTCTGGGTTCAGCAACAGCTGCAAGATTATGGAGTCATTGCAAAATAATCTCCGATCTTTTGTGATAATACAAGTACAATTGCGATTACATATAATCCAATTCTTCACTTAAAGACCAAGCACATCGATGTCAGACATCATTCATCAGAGATCATTCTCTAAAAAGACAATAAGACTAGAATACATACCAACTGATCAACAAGCAGCTGACATCTTCACCAAACCATTACCAGAAACTAAGTTTTCTCATTTTTTCAATATTCTTGGTTTAATTGATTTGTCTTAATTATATTTGTTTTAACGCTGATATGTAAGTTATTGCTAATTATCATTCAATTGATAAAATTGTCAGTTAGTTGATTATCAGTTAGTCAAATGTCAGTTAGTCAATTATTAGTTAGTCAACTAATATTAGTTAGCATGCAGAAAAGGAAACAAAGATGAATCGAAATAACAAGTTTATTGATAATATCTTTTACATATTACAAGATTCAGTTCTCTTTCTATAACATCTAGCCAAGGGGTCATCCAACTAGATAATTTTGCAATTTTTCTATAGAATTTTGAAAAGACAATCTTTTCCAGCTCTCTCTGCTCCTTCAGCAGCATCAATTCCAACAGACCTTCATCATTAGCAAGATCTGAAGTGTGGATCACATCAATACGTTGTTTATACTTGATCTCAGTTGCCCTCTATTTTTCAATAGCAACCAATCCTTCCCACAGAATAGTTTGGAAGTTTTGTACTTTAGTCCAGGTGGACATAACTTTCAATAGATAAGATATTATATAGCCTTCTTCAAACTCTCCAATCGCCGAAGTCTTGATGCAGGAAGAGGTTTGTTAGAACTGCTTTCTCTATCCATATGTGATTAATTGGTGTTGTTATTATCTAATGACAGTGATCTTATTTATAGACAGACTTTTATTGTAGAAATAGAAGAAGATGAAAAGACATCAGTTAACAAAATGCACTTAACTGATTCAGACTAAGTTTCCGCTATCCTTTTTATTTATATGCATATATTGAGGGTGAATATCGATTTAATTGGTTAACTGGTAAGACAATAGTTAGTTGGTCATCAACTAAACTAACTCAGTTTTAACTGATCACTTAGTTACTGGCCTAACTGATCTTATCCAATAAGATAATTGATTAATCGATAAATTTTCCATATTAAGTGATGTGACTGTTAAAATTACATCTTTGATGGCATTTATTGAATAATAATTTGAAACGTGGCCCCACGTGGTTCATTAAAACTTCTGTTCACGTTTTCATCGCATGTACACACAATTTTATCTTGGACTGACACGTTTCCAAAAATTTGAACAGTCACAAACATAAGAAATTGAACCCGCTTCATTTCAGTTTCTTTACGCGCATTACAACTCTCAGAGCAAATCCAATACACAAATACTTTTTCCCCCTGCAGATATTCCGAACATCAGCAATGGCAAATCAAGTTCCAGCTTACATCCTCAACACTATGGCTGTTGACTTTGACTCAGTTCTGTCTGTCAAAGATGAAGCTATCAAGGCTGTGTTTCTCAAGCTGGAAGCAGCTGAAATGAAGAACTTTCTGGGATTATCATATCAGGAAATCTATCCCAAAGAAATTCAGGATTTCTATGCTAATACATTCATTTATGCTGATGGCAAAATCACTACAACCGTCAACAGTCAACTACTGATCATTGATGAAGATTCTTTCAGCAACCTCTTCCAACTACCTTCTGATGGCCTGACTAATATTTTTGAGGTCAAAAAATCTGATGTGGAGGAGATGTAGACGTTGTTATCTACAGAAGGACGAAAGATCATGGTATTTGATCCGAAGAAAGAGCTGAAGCCTGAGATACAGCTGTTAGATGACATCGTGGCCAAGGGACTGCTCGATAAAGCAGGTTCATTTGATGTTCTCACCTTGGAAAAGTTCCAGGTGATGACTGCGATTATGGCTGGACACAGACTGAATTGTTCAACCATTATATTTTTCATTCTCAAGAACATGCTCCAATCATCCAAACAGTCCAAGGGATATGCTGTACCACTCAACTATCTGGTAAAGAACAACATTTTGGTGGATGAATCGTGTGAGAAGTCATCCAAATTCAAGATTTTCAATGCAAAAAGTGTTCAGCTGTCAAAGGTCAAGCTGGACATGTCACCGAACAGTTTATCAAAGTAAAGAAGGAGATTGGGACATAGGATGCTCCCAAATCAGTCAAGAAGACAACTCAGAAAAAGACAATCAAAAGAAACTGATTGTCACTTAGACTGATTCTGAGAAAATTCCTTCTCCCAAAATCCAGAAGAAGTCAAGAACTCACAAGACCAATAAAACAGCTGTTCTAAACACTATCCCAGCTGATCGGTTGAAACTTACTGGAGCTGAACAGCCTATCAGAGCCATACCTCTAAGGGCAGTTCTAGTTGAGTCTTCAATCGAGGGTCAGTTACCTCCACCAACTGATCCATCCAAGAAGATTATCACCAAGTCTGGTGATAAGCAAAAATCAGCAGGAATCCAAGCTCCAATGATCTCAATCAATGCTCCAACTACTCTCCCATTTGCTAGACCAAAAGGAGTGGTCATCAGGGAGAAAGTAGATGCAACTGCATCAGGATTGAGTATCTCTCATGTCACATAAAGATCGAGACTTCACTGACTGGGCTGACCTTTTAAGTCAATAGGGGTAGTTCATGCGGGGAAGGGAAGCACAACAATAACGCCTTTTTCTTTTTTTCCTCCCGATTAGACGGGGGCTATATCCGAAACATTTTTGAACTGCCGAATAGAATTTTATTTTATATAATTTATTATATTTAGATTTAGTTATTTAATTTAAGAAACACAGGAGCTTCTAGCGCATCAAGTTTGAGCTAAATGACCCAAAAGGGAAGGGCAAGTTGACTGTAGAGCCCCGACCAACAAACTATATTCAAACTCACATTGACCTAATTTGGAACGATTTCAATGAGTTTGCTGAATCAAAGTAGGAAACTTACAATGAGTGGGTCAAGTTTAGAACTGAAGTTTTTGCGAAGTAGTTACAAAAGAAATCTGTTCTGAAGATATTTATTTCTTTGGAAACTGTGATATCGAGGGTCGTCAATGCTGATTCTATTGTTCAAGCACTGGAAAGAAAGACTTACTTCTTTGATCTAGTGCATGTCAAGAAGCTTGCACAACTGATCACTCAGCTGCGCCAAAAATATGATCCAACCATCCCTACCGCTTTCAATGACAAAACAGTGCATGATCAACTGGATACAGATCTTCGATCACTGCAGATGAAGATAAAGAGTTGGGAAATCAATCAGGAGTTGATTATCCCAGCAAATGCTCAGAGTCCTTCATCTGAAGAGCAAGCTGAACAATCAGTTCTAGATTCAAAGCAATCCCAGGAACCAGTTGCTGAATCGAATGAACCAGCAACTGCTCCTCCCTCTAAGGATGCTCAATCATCACCTTCGGTTCCTCCATCCTCTACTACAGATCTTCAGCTCTACACTGATGCTACGAATATCGACGAAGTCATACAATCAGCTGCCACTGATATTAAGCTAAATATTTTATATACGGAAGCATCTGAAGAACCAAGAGTAACTAAACAACCAGCCACAGTGGCTGTTTTGCAACAAACTGAAGAATCAGTTCAGTCGGCTGCCATGACTGAAAAAAAAGTTCTAGCTGAGACTGACATGGCTCGAATGCACATGGAACAATCTGAAGAAGTGCAAACTGAACAGCCACCTACAGTTGTTCGACCAACTGAAGAACCAGCTACAATCTCAACTGAAAATGGAGCTGACGATCCCTCCAACTCAACTGATCCTCCGACTCTCTTCCTTCCTCCAGAACTTCACCAGGAAGCTATACTAGAAGAAGTTTCAGAAATGGTCACTGTTGCGACTTAATCAAATGATACAACCTTGGTAATTTTTTATCAAGATGACAAGGAGCAGGAACCTGAATCCTCTGTAGCTTTGTCTCCTAATATACCAACGTAGACTGAATCCATGATCGAAGAAATTCAGTCCAACCTTCATGATGTGATCTCCTCCATCTCTAATATCAAGTGGACTCAACTACTGTACACCTTCCAAATTGATTCTATAAAGGAAAAGACCCTCAATGGTTTACAACAAGTCACGAAGTACATCACTTCATTATTTCTCTAGATAGATCAGTTGAAGAATGACCGAGTGACGATTCAAGTTCATTTCCAAACTCGATACGTGTTCAAAAACATTGTATTTCCTCTAGAACGTAGTCACGTAAAGAATGGATTTGTTGCAAGAACACATAGTACATGCCTTATCGAATGTCACTTCGTAAGTTCGCGCTTTATCCAGCAGAGCTGAAAAGTTTCACAAAAAGGGGGAAGAGGAAAAAGAAGAAGATCAGTAGAAGAAATCAAAGAAGAGACCTAGTCAACTGAATGATCAAGGACCATCTGATCAAAGAACGAAGAAATAAAGAGATTCAGATCAGTTAGAAGATAGTCTTTATATTTCTTATTCAATTGAAGAGTTTGGAAAATTCTGTAGAATTTTCAGTCAGCAGATGATTATTTTATTTTTTCATTCCTTGTATGAATCTGTACATTGAAATATTTGATAATAAAATATTATTTTATCTACAAGATTCTCAGCTTGATCAATTCTGATTTATTTTATCTACAAGAGATTCAGCTTGATCAGTTCTCATTTTCTATGTTTTGTCAAACACCAAAAAGGGGGAAATTGTTGGTAACTTAATTTCGGAAGTTTGAAAAACAGAGCGATTAAAGATTGAACTAACTAATCGAGAAGACTGAATAGAACTGATCAAAAATATATGCAAAATATTGTAGTTGCCTAACTGAAGATTAGTGCGCAGACAAGGCAACTGAACTAAGCTAGCTGAAATGTGTAGTCGACTGGATGATCAGTTGGAACTGATCAGTATTACTGCAATCATTTGTGAGCTATCAGCTAGTTCCATCGGCTGTGTCAAACTGATAGTTTGAAATGTCATCGGTTAAGGAATGTAACTATCAACTGACAACTGTACAAAAGCAGATTTTAACATGTAGTGGGAACGCCGCATATCAGCAATGCTGCAGTGTACGACTGTAAAAAGGATATTGACGTGGCAAACAACGGATAGAAAGTTTCAAACACATTCATTGTTACCATGCAAAGACTATAAATAGCCGTGAATAGCAGATGAGAAAACATGTGACACACAGAACCAAGTTGCTATTCTGTTGAAATTCTCACTAAGCTTTCTATTCATACTAAAAGATTTCAAAAGCTCATACTTAGCGTATATATTTATAGCATTCCAAGGCTATACATTGGGCTTACAAGCACAAACATATATCGTTGTATTATTCGATCTTAAAGTGATCAGTTGTGCTAAGCAGTTTTAGATCAGCTTAGAACTAATAAACATTATTGAAACTAAGAGTTTCAGTTTGACATTGTTATGTCCAAAACTTAAGGGAGTCCGTACTAGTTTTGTATTGATCAAAGTATTTTAGTGAATATCTTATCTTATAGATAGAAGGGATGACATAGGAGTGATTGAAATCTCCGAACATCCATAAATCTTGAGTCTCTAAATTTCAGTTATATTCTATCTGCCAGTCAGTTTATTTTCGCACTTTCATAAGTTAATTGATTGATATTGACATAACAAGATTCCTGAGTTTGTTTATCACTAAACTGACACATCATTCGAAAATTTGCTATAATTGTCAAGTGTTTATTCAACCTCCCCCTTCTAAACACACTTTCACCTACCAACCGATCCTATCACATCACTTAATTATAGATCATGCATTGAAGAAAGACATAAGGCAAGAATTTGTCTCAACTGATCAACAAGTAGCGGATATTTTCACCAATCCACTACCAGAGGCTAAGTTTTATTACTTTAAAACTATCTTAAGGCTTATTGATTTATCTTAATACTTAATTTAAGGAGAATATTTAGTTTTAAGAAAATCAACTAATAAGACGTAGGTCAATTTATCTTAAGCTCAACTGAATGTCAGTTTAGTTTCCTAAACTGATCCTTTTTATTTATTACAAATTGACCTTATCATTTAGTCGATTGATTCCTAACTCATTTCAGTTTCATATCACATTAAAGTGACGCTTTAATGTTCAGTTTTCCTCAAAATCAGTTTATCAATATTTCACAAATATTGTGTTCCAATGATATAATATCACGTCTCTTATCAAAGAAAATTCAAAAAATCACCTTACATAAATACCTCAGTTTAGTTAACTCAAAACATTTTCTGCAAACTGTTTGTGATTTTGTCCTCTGCTTTTCATCGCAATAACTCTTTTCTTTCAAAATTTACTGGATTTATTATGGAAATGGCATCATATTCACCATCATGTATCTTGAACACTATTGCGTTAGATTTTGATTCGATTTTTGGCATGGAAGATGAAGTAATCTTAGCAGTCTTCCGTCTAATAGAGTCATATAGACTCAGAGATTTTTTTCAACTTCTTCCCTGAATATATTTGTGAGAAAGTTGTTGAGTGTTTACGAGAAGAGCTCAGTCAATGATGAAATTAACATTATCTTGAACATCAACAGACATACACTACTGATGACTTGGCAAAAATGCAAATGAAGTTCTCTGCGTCTAGAAAGGTTGCTAAACTCTCGGACGCCAAGAACTCAAACTGAAATATCAATTGTTGGCATATGTTGTAGCCAAGGGTTTAATAGCTAATGCAATATCTTTCATTGCCCTAACAGTTGAAAAATTTCTTGTGATGGCAGCCATAGAAAAAGGAATAAAGATCAACTGGTCCTTCATGCTGTTCAAAACTATGGATAGTATGGTGTAGCACACCAAGCAATCCTTCGATTTTATAATTCAGTTGAAGAAGTTCGAAAATTTTGGCATTCCACTTAATGAAGCAACGACTCTCCACAAGCTCAAGTTGTTTATTGCATCTAGCATTTCGGCAT